>NW_028186805.1:29516-51494 GCF_003343005.1 Rhea americana | reverse complement strand
TGATTCTATGAATTGCCAGGGAAAAAGTAAGACAATATAAACTCATGCAGTGCTAACCGAAGAAGTGAGTATACAGTGATACAACCTCCCCACTCACCCACCGAAACACCCGAYGTAGAAAACGTGCCATCCACATAATCGCTGTAAATATGCAATGACAAACTGTGCATAAAATGCTGTAYGCTGGTCTTGCCACCTTGCACACCACGCAACGGCAACATGCTCTCCGTTGGTCTTTCYGGAGCTGTTCTTCCACTTTCCTTCCAAAGACACTGCATTTTTCTTCAAAATCTCTCTCCTTCCCTCTGAGGACCAACATGGCCTTGGAATAGAGTGCACTTGTGTAATAGGAATTTTTATTCCTCTTCACCACCGTCTGAGTGAGCTCTAGCAGGTCTCTGACCTGGGCATCCTGCTCTGCTCCAGTTGCCCTGTTGTTAAAAGCACAGTACTGGCCCCTGCAGGATTGAATCAGTTTCTGGAGAGCTGTGTTGTCAGTGCCCATCACATAGTCATGTAAGGAGCTGGTGCCCAAGTCTTCCTTCCGGGTGAAGAGGACGATCGTGTGCTTCATGACGTCCTGCCCAAAGATGAGGCAGACTTTTGCTACAGCAACCTTATCCTCCTCTGTGTATCGGCCCAGCTGGGTCACCAGCACCAGCACATGGGGACCTGGTGCAGACAGCAGCAGGCAGCGTGCAATCTCTTGGTAGGACTCCGTGCTGTACCTCTCTGTGTCAAAAATGGCAGGCGTGTCGGTGACCACGATCCTCTTGCCCTGCCAGATGGTGCTCGCGCTTGTGCACCTCTGTGTCACTGCCCGCACCGCCAGCTGCGACTCAAATGCTCTCCTCCTGAGGATAGTGTTTCCTGTCGCGCTTCTCCCACTTCCAGTTTTACCAACGAGCACCAGTCTCAGCTCTGCCTCCTCCGCTCGCTTGTCTTTGTACAAACCTATGCAGAGCAGAAGTTGTAAAGATACCTCAGACAAAGCAGAGACAAAAGAAGCACCAGAGATTCTGCTCTGGCCATTGCAAAACAGCGGGGGCATGGGGCAGGGGTGGCAGGTGGGTGCCCCTGTGCTGGGGATGCTGTCGCGAGCATGTGCTGTCCTGAGGGGCAGGGCTCAGAGGTGTCCCACCAGCAACCTAGAACTGAGAGCAATGCGCAACGCCARTTCCCAGGGCTAGTTTGCTGCAGCCCCTAAGCCGAGGCCAGGCGGCAGGCTGCATTGCTGCTCGTCTCCAAACAGCCTCACACCCAAATGGAGAGGTCTTGCACCTAAGCCCTGCAAGTASCTTGAGGCTGCAGATCTCTGCAGAGACACAGAGACCGGATTCCCATCAACTCTGTGCAGCCCCTGTGAGCTAGAAAGCAAAATAAACTGTCACTAGACTTTTTCCTCAGTCAGTGCAGGGACAGTTACCTCCACAGGTGATTTAGAGTCCTGGGGGGCTGTACACAAAAATCCCACTGATCAAGAAATTGTCCAGCAAACCCTGGGGCCTCTGGCATTTCCTTTGGTCATGCAAGGAAATAGGACCTCCCAGCTGTGAGAGGATTATAGCAAAAGACAGTAACTTGCACTTGTTCCCTTACCGTGCCACGCCTCTTCATCCTGTTGCGGGAGGTTTTGGGTCATGTTTTGCTGGACTGCCTGTGGAAAAGGGTGGTGCTGGAGATTCATTACAGATTGCATARGCAGAACAACTCTAAACACACATGCAGGCCAAGAGATTTCCTTCCAGGCTTTAGTATCTCTCCACTCTGCTTAAATTGTTCAGGACACYTGTCTTCGTGTAACAGTGGAAAGAGCAATGGCTTTTAGCGTGATGCTGAGCTCCCAGTGCTGAAGGCAGTCTGTCCCTGTTAAAGGAGGAGGGAAAAGAGTGCTTGTCCCTGGGGACTGTGGGTGCTGGTGACATGGGAGCACAAGAAGAGCCCTGCGGGCCAYAGTAGTGGCTCAGACCTGGCAGAGAGGGGGACATGGAGAGACGAATGGTCCAATGGGAGCAACCAGTGAGAGAAAATGACAGTGCAGTTGCAGGATCCATATTGGTAAAAAGGAAAGTCTGAGAGGCAGAAGATAAAGTCTGCATTAGAAATGAAACTTTCTCTTTGAAATAATTTCTTTTTTCTCTGTCTGGTTTGCAGATAAGCTTATCAGGACATGCAGGGCTGGGAGCAGTAGCATTGTCTGAAGTGTTCGCAGCTTCCTGGAGGAGTATGAAGAGCTGGGACAACTGAGGACAAATTCAGGGACATATATGGAGCTCTGTCTAGGGGTGGATGATGGGCTGTTTGAGAGCATATGAATAAGGATTAAGGGGAAGACTAGCATGAGTGCAGTCATAGATATGCAGTCATAGAATGGTAAGGTTGGAAGGGACCTCCGGAGATCATCTAGTCCAACCCTCAGCATAGCCCATACAGGGATCGAACCCACGACCTTGGCACTAGCAGCACCACACTCTAACCAACTGAACTAAACCAGTCCTTGGTCGAGCAATACTGTCGTGGGTGTTTGCTACAGGCTAGCTGATAAGGAAGAAGTACATGAAACCTTATACAGACAGCTGGAAGTAACCTCATGATCACAGGCCCTAGTTCTCATGAGAGACTTTAATCACCCCAGTATCTGTTGGAGTGACAAGGCAGCAAGGCACATGCAATCCAGGAAGATCCTGGAGAACGTTAATTATAACTTTCTGATACCGGAGACAATAAAGAGAGGTGCGGTGCTGGACTTTGTACTTAAAAACAAGAGAGGCTGGTTGGAGATGTGAAGATTGGGGCACAGCCTTGGCTGCAGCGAGCGTAAGATAGGTGGTGGAGTTCACGATCCCGTGAGGAAGATGAAGCAGGCTGAAAATAAGATCACAACTCTAGACTTCAGGAGAAAAAAATTTGGCCTCTTCAGGGACCTACTTGGAAGAATCYTATGGGATAGAGCCTTAGAAGGAATTGGGGTCCAAGAGAGCTGACTGATATTTAAGGTTCACCTYCTCCAAGCTCAAGAATGGTACATCCCAATGAGCAAGAAGTTGAGCAAAGGGGGCAGCAGACCTGCATGGACGAACAAGGAGCTCCTGGCAAAACTCRAACAGAAGAAGGAAGCACACARAAGGTGGAAGCAGGGACAGACCACTTGGGAGGAATATAGGGGCATCATCCGAGTGTGTAGGGATGGGACTARGAAGGCCAAGGCTCATTTGGAGTTAAATCTGGCGAGAGATGTCAAGGACAGCAAGAAGAGCTTCTTTAAATACATCAGTRACAAAAGGAAGACTAGGAAGCATGTGCCCTGCTGCTGAATGCGGTGGGGACCCTGGTGACAGGGGATACAGAGAAGGTAGTTACTGAATGCCTTCCTTGCTTCAGTCTTTACTGCTAAGGGCAGCCCTCAGGAATCCCAGAGCCTGGAAACAAAAGAGAAAGTTTGGAGAAAGTCTGGAGAAAGTCTGGAAGACTTTCCCTTGGTTGAGGAGGATCAGATTAGGGATCACTTAGGCAAACTTGACACCCACAAATCCAGGGGCGCTGATGGGATGCACCCACGGGTACTGAGGGAGCTGGCAGATGTTGTTGCCAGGCCGCTCTCCATCATCTTTGAAAGGTCATGGAGAACTGGAGAGGTGCCCGAGGACTGGAAGAAAGCCAGTGTCACTGCAGTCTTCAAAAAGGGAAAGTAGGAGGACCCAGAGAACTACAGGCCCGTCAGCTTCACCTCCATCTCTGGAAAGGTGATGGATGATACCATTTCCAAGCACATGAAAGACAAGAAGGTGATCAGGAGTAGCCAGCGTGGATTCACCAAGGAGAAATCCTGCTTAACCAACCTGATAGCCTTCTATGATGGAMTGACTGGCTGAGTAGAGGAGGGCAGAGCAGTGGACGTTGTGTACCTTGACTTCAGCAAGGCCTTTGACACTGTCTCCCATAACATCCTCCTAGAGAAGCTCAGGAAGCGTGGGTTAGATGAGTGGACAGTGAGGTGGATTGCGACCTGTCTGAAAGGCAGAGCTCAGAGGGTCGTCATCAGTGACGTAGAGTCTAGTTGGAGGCCTTTAGCCAGTGACGTCCCCCAGGGCTCAGTACTGGGTCCCATCCTGTTCAACTTCTTCGTCAACGACCTGGATGAGGGGACAGAGTGCCTCCTCAGCAAGTTTGCTGCTGATAGCAAGCTGGGAGGAGTGGCTGACACACCTGAGGGCTGTGCTGCCATTCAGAGGGACCTGGCCAGGCTGGAGAGCTGGGCAGAGAGCAACCTCCTGAGGTTCAACAGGGGCAAGTGCAGAGTCCTGCACCTAGGGAGAAATAACCCCAGACACCAGTACAAGCTGGGGGCTGACCTGCTGGAGAGCAGCTCTGCAGAGAAGGACCTGGGAGTGCTGGTGTACGACAGGTTGAGCATGAGCCAGCAATGTGCCCTTGTGGCCARGAAGGCCAATGGTCTCCTGGGGTGCATTGGGAAGAGTGTTGCCATCAGGTGGAGGGAGGTGATCCTGCCCCTCTCCTCAGCCCGGGGGAGGCCTCATCTCGAGTCCTGTGTCCAGTTCTGGGCTCCCCAGTAAAACAGAGACATCAAGCTACTAGAGCAAGTCCAGCAAAAGGGCAGTAAGATGGTGAAGGGACTGGAGTAGCTCCCCTAYGAGCAGAGGCTGAGAGAGAGCTGGGACTGGGCAGCCTGGAGAAGAGAAGACCGAGCAGGGATCTTATCAATGCGTATAAGTACCCGAAGGGAGGGTGTCAAGGGGMYGGGGCCGGACTGTTCTCAGTGGTGCCCAGTGACAGGATAAGAAGCAATGGGCACAAACTGAGATACRGGAAGCTCTGTGTGAACGTAAGGAAGATCTTCTTTACTGTGAGGGTGACAGAGCACTGGCACAGGTTGCCCAGAGTGGTTATGGAGTCTGCGTCCGTGGAGTTATTCATAGTCTTCCAGACAGGGTCCTGTGSAACATGCTCTAGGTGACCCCGCTGTGTGACCCAACGGGGAGGGGGTTGGCAGGAGCTGGCCCTAGCTAGCTCTGAGAGGCTGGCAGGTCCCAGTCCCTTGTTAGGAGCYGTGTCCACTTACGGACTAGGAAATTCAGTGGTGCTGGTGGGCACCTGGTGCCGGAGGGACCACGACRGTCCTTGGCATGGCTTTGGCTGTAGCTTGTGGGCATGCTCCCAGGCAGTGTTGGGCTTCACGTGAGAGCTCTGTTCCCAGCACTGCTCCCACCGCAGATACACAGCAGTCATTGCCCTGTTTTCTCAATAAGCAATGGCTGTTTGATTTCAGCCCTTGGAGTGCAAGATGGTCTAGGCTTAACAAGAACATGGCTTTTGTGGGACCCTTTCCTCCATGGGGACAGGAGAGCTCAGCCAAGGAGGTGGGCAGTGCAGAGAGCTCAGCAGCACCAGCTGTGGAAAAGGGATGACCAAGCAAAGAGAGCCAAAGGGCAGGGGGCTCTGGGGCAGCAAAGCAGTGGGGTGTCAGCAAGGATCTTCCTTGCCCCACTCCCAGCTCCCTGGACAGACATGCCACATCCCTGTCCTGCCCAGGCACCGGCTGCTTGCAGTACTGCTCTGCAAGCGGGGAGCAGCGTGATGCCTCTGAGCACTGCTGTCTGCAGTTCCCCGGGCTCTGGAGTGAAACGAGTTCCTGAAAGGGTTACAGATCAGCACAGCTTTCATCTAACAGTTTCCAGGAGGACATCCTAAAGCTCTTCACAGCTGTGCTCATTGGCTTTTTTTCTGGAGGCTTCAGGAGGATCCACAGCTGTCTTTTTGCTGAGTTTCCTCCTAGGAAGCCAAGAGCTTCTCAGGAAAATGCCCAGCCCCACAGCCTGCCTTACACAATGTCCACACATCTGCAAAGAAGTGAAAAAAAGYGTCACGTACCTGTATGTCCAGGCACTGTAGAGCACCCTGTTTCAGAGGGGGAGAGCAAGGTCTCCTGGCAGCCCTGCTGAGCTCCCAGGCGGGTGCTGGGCATGGCCAGTCCGGGAGCGGGGCGTCACTGGGCAGAAACGGCTCCAGTCCCCGCGCTGCTTTCGGTTTAGCTCTGCAGGAAGTGGAACTGGAACGAGCCGCAGCTGTGGGAGGAAGGACACCGAAGGGAGGCGCAGGGCTGTGCAGCAGGGCACGTGCTGGCAGGGCAAGGACCCGGCTGCGGCAGTCCCAGGGTGGTTTGTGGATGAGATGCTCTCAGGCGGGAGCAGCCCCAGGACCACCAGGGCTGCGGCTGCTGTYGCCAGAGCCCGCAGGAAACCACGTCAGGGCTAGCAGCCGCCGCTGCGACCCAGGAAGACCCAGCCACGCGTGCTGCCCGGCCACCGCCGCGTTCGGTGCCTCGGGGTGGCCCCGGCTCCTCGTCTCTGCGCTCCTCCCCTTTGCACGGGGAGTTTCCAGCCCCTCGGCGCAGGCATCGCGTTGCAGCGCTGGGACAGGCTGGCTCGGGGCGGGCTGCGCCCCTGGGGCCCCTCAGCYGCTCTGAGAGCTGCCCCCAAAGGTGTCCTCCTGGACCGTCCCTGTGCCCGCGGCCCCCTGCGGCGCCGGGAGCGAGGGCTGGGCGCCCGGGCAGGCGGGCTGCAAGGTGGTGCTCGCAGCATCACCCGGGAACTCGTCCCCGGTGCGAGGCTGGGCGAGATCCCGCTGGCGCGTGTYCCCCCCCCCTTACGCCTCCTCTTCGCTGGGGTCCATCTCCTCCCCCCCAGCCTCTTCTCCGTGGCCACTGCTCCCCCCAGCGCACGCAGCGGCTGGGGGCACGCGGGGCTGGCTGTCCCCCCCCGCCGCGCTCCGTGCAGCCCTCGGCCACACGCCCCGACGCCGGACCGGCCGGCGGAGCGCTGCCGGCGTGGACACCCCGCTGAGGAGCGCTGGCACGCGTTGGGGCTCTGCGGGGACGCGGGCTCTGCTCTCTCGGCCCAGCGTCCCTCACCCTGGCCACGGCTCTGGAGCAGGGTGACCTCGGCCCGGGCAGTCCCCGCTCGGGGCTGGACCCTCTGCGTGCTCTCGGGAAGCCGCTTGGCTCCATCACGGACATGCGCCCATTTTACGAGACCAGCTGTTAGAAGGTGACCCCCCCCCSGGTCAGAGCGGGCAGATGATGGGGACGACCGCTGCAGGCACAAACCGCGCGGGGCCCGGGAGGGCTCGGTGCCCGCTCCCGGCAGCCTGCGCTGTCGTCTGCAGCGCCCTGGGCTCGGCAGACACCAGAGAAGCCTGCTTACGTCGCCTCACCTTGCCTGATACGTCCTGTTGTCCACGCTGCTGAGTGAGCTCTCAGCCAGCGTCTCCATCCCGGCCTGCGGCACGAGTTCTGGCACGGCTCGGTGGGAGGGAGCTGGGGATGCTGAGGACCGGGGGCTAAACCTGCAAGTCTCGTCATGAGGCCTCGCATTTGGGGACCAGCAGCATGCTGTTGAACACACCTATTGCACTCACTGTGCTCCTGGGGAGGTGGAGAGCTTTGGAGGTATAAACTGATTTTTTAAAGCAGCTAAAAGGTGAACGGGTGATCTGAACAGAAACGAGGTGGCCAGAGGTGGTTCACAAACCAGGATATTTGACATCTTACACAAGCCAGCTGCAAAGCGCTTTAGCAGAAGTAAGGTGAGCATGTCAGAGGTGCATTTCCAGCGGAGGCGGGTCTGGTGGGCGTGCAGGATTTTCCAAGCATAGTGATGGCATCACACATCTTTACAGCAATAGACATATTATCCAAATGAGCCTGGGCCGTGCATCTAAAAGACAAAATGTGTTCTGAAATAGCCAGGACTTTTAAAACCGGTTTTAGCAGAGGACCCACCCCAGAAATTACAGACCAACTGGAGAAAGGATTTTTTAAATCAGCCTTTGATAAAATTGTTAAAACAGCATACTGTTCACTTCGCTACTAATAACATAACAAAAGCTTCCTTCGCAGGGCATTTTAACAGGATGCTCAAGTCCAGGATGAGGAGGCACTTTGCAGTACGCAGTTCCTTTTGCTGCATGGCCATCGCACTGGAGCTTACGGGGAGCTGTAAGCACAGCTCCCGCAGACCGTCTGTGCCAGACCCTTCAGACTCACTCTGCAAGGGGTGGAAAGTGTTTACGARGGACCGGTCTAAAGAGAAGGAAACTGCACCCCTGCGCAGGGCGGGAGACCGTGAGAGGGTGCCCAGGAGAGGAGCGATCTGAGAAATCTCTGCATGGTGATGCTACCAGCACAAACTTTTCAACTTCATAGGTTACGTTATCACCGTTGTGGCCCTGTGCGCGGGTGGTGAGCGAACCCAGGAAAGCCCCCGCAGTTCAAGTTTGCCCGTGGCTGCTGTGCGAGGGATGCAGACAGCGAGAACCCGCGAGCAGAAACGCGTTGTGTGGGCTCCGGCTGCYGCTGTTAACAGGATTGTGCAGGGGGCATTTGGCTGTGATGGAGAGGAACGAGGGGAAACGCGTGCTGCCCGGCCGCACGTGAAGGTGGCCCCACGGCAGCTCCCCTGGCGCCCCGGCCCCAGCCCTGCTCCTGCCTCATGCAGACGGGAAGATCGTGGACTGCTGTTCGCATCAGGATCAGGTCTGCCTCACAAGCTGTATGGGGGTGCTGCTCCTGTGAACCTGCTCAGGGTGATGGGAAGTTCCTTACTTCGTTGTAAGCCCAGTGGGAATTCAAATACATGCTTTGCAACAGAAAATATACTCCCATGTTGATTGCGTAGGCATTTCCTCACTTTGATGTGGCTTCTGCAATGTGTTTACAGCCTGTCCACATCCTGGGGATGCCTCTGCTCTACAGGCCCTGTGCCTGTGCGCCTGGCCCTCCTCACCACGCGCTGTTGCCAGAGCCATTTCCAGCACCTCGTCGGCCTGGGCATCCCGTTCTGGCCCTGTTTCGTTGTTGTTCACAGCACAGTATCGCTGCCTGCATGCCTTAGTCAATCTCTGGAGAGCACTGTTTTTGGYACCCGTGACGTACTTTTGCAGGGAGCCATCCCCCAAGTCTTCCTTCCGGGTGAACAGGACCATCATGTGCTTCATGGCCTCCCTCCCAAAAAGCTCCTGCACCTCCTTCTCTGCCTTCTGGTCCTCCTCTGTGTACCGGCCCAGCTGGGTYACCAGCACCAGGACGCAGGGGTGCTGGAAGAACTCGAGGCAACGCCTTTTCTCCTCAGCCARCTGCTCACCCTGAAGCAACTTGTCAAAAATGGCTGGGGTGTCCTGGACCACCACCCGCTTGCCTCGCCACATCCTGCTCGCCTGGGCACAGGTCATTGTCACGGGCTGGGCCATCAGGCAGGACCTGAAGGCCACCCGCCCCAGGAGGGTGTTCCCGGTGGCACTTCGCCCCACTCCGCTCTTCCCCACCAGGATGATGCGCAGCTCCTCCGGCTCCCTGCTGCTGGAGCCTGTGGGAAACAAGTCAGAGACCGTGAGCGCACCCGATTCTCTATCTGGTGTCCTGTCCTGGGTTCCCGTAGACTTGTTCTGCAGGCACTGAGCTATCCYCTCTCAGGATGGGAGCCGTGCAAACCCTCTGTGTGAGGCAAGGGCCAAGCGACCCTCTGCAGGGTCTGCACCTGCCCCAGGGCCATGGATTCCCATCAGCTTGGGTCATTTTCGCAATCAGCAAATAAACAGGGAAGCAGAAAGGGGAATCTGTATCTGTAGCAATAAAGAAACAGAAAATAAACTGCTAGAAATAAACCTATCTGGCCATGAGTTAATGAGAAGATGGATTGCAACATCCTGACAAGATTCAGCTTGACACTGATGCAAAGAGGACATGGAGGTTCATTTTTATCCCCTTCATCTTATGACATTTGCCAGAGCTGTGGTTCAGTAAAAGCATATTCTCCCTCCCTCTTGATGCCCTCTTGATGGCCACATCCACCAAAATCCTGCTGACCTCCTTTATAGCGCAGCCACAGAATTTCACCTGTGGTTCCTAGAGCAAGCTAGATATCTGCAGAAAAGCTCGTTGTGTTTTCAGTTAAGAGAGTCAACCATGATTTAGTATTTGAAGTCCTAGAGTCTCCACCTCCTCTATGGGGTGCCCACTCCAGAAATGATGCCCTGTAGCTGAGGGAAAGGGATCTCAAATGCACTGTGCTAGGGGGTAGGTGCAGAGGACTGTGAGCCAGACAGTCAGGGGGTTCTGCACTCTCCTCCCTTCTGTGTGAGCTCTGTCCTTACCCTGGAGCAGCCCAGGTCCCCTCTTCATCTGATTAATGAAGAACAGTCTGCACATACGGAAAGCAAAAACTTCCACTCGGCCATGACACTGTATAGGAAGGAGTTGGACTCTAACACCAGCTGTCTTTAGCATCCATCTACAACGGGATGACGAACACTAGAATACTTTAATCCTAATTCTGAGAGTATGCTGCAGTGTTACAGCAGGGCCAGCCTCACCCCTTCATGCACAGAAACCACATGCTGTTGGAAGAGCCAAGTCCTGACCCCATGCAGGTGCTGTGGAGCACTGGACATGATGATGGCCCCTCCTTATCTCCTATCTATGGCAGTGAGATGCATGCAGAACCTTGTGTCACCAGGATTGGAGCATGTAGAACATCAGATCAAGCTCTGGTGTCTCTTGGATCCCAGTTCCACATCAATACATGTTATTAAGCATAAACTCACCTTGACCTGCGGACACATTATCTTGCAGGTTGTCTTTCTTTTTTGTCAGTTGTGTTTTATTGTACTTTTCTTCTGTGTTCCCTTCCTGCTCTTCAGTGTTGTCTCTTTGGTCTTCAYGTGGTTCTTCAGGATTTTCACTTCTGACCTGTTCCCATTCTGGGTTTTCCACCTTCCACATCTTTGGTTTAGTTAGCTGTTCTCCTTCTTGGTCCTTGCAAAGACTTGGCCTGTCTTTCTCCCTGCCCTCCTCTTCATAGCTACATTTCCTCAGCCGTTGAAGTGTGTCCTGGTTAGCATGYGTGTAGGTGTATGAGACACTGTGCTGCACTGGACTGTCCTTCCCCACTGCCTGAGGGGATCCCTTTGGATCTCTAACTGGCCTGTCTGGCTCTGTCTCACGTATGGGGGTGTTGGAAGAACAAAAGTTGTCCCCAGAAGCTTGAATCAGCCTCTGCTGCTCTTCATTACTTGCATCAGGCATTTGGTTTGGCAGGTTACCCTTCACCTCTTCCTTTTGGCTGGATGTCATAGTCTCAGCTCTCAAAGTCACCTGATCCGGCCTCGCTCCTTCTTGGTCTCCCAAAGTGGAGAAGCACAGCTGAGTCTCAGATACTGGACAGYGGGAATCTGGGGAGGAGAGTACCATGCAGTGACTGATTTCACAGGAAACGTCTTTACCAAGGTTCTTGGTGTCAAACTCCAGGCACAAGGTCAGCCATGGTATTCCTTCTCCCCATCTCCTCTCTCCTTTTTGGCATGTCCCAGAGGTTGCCTTGCTCCCATTTGGGCTCAGATCCATTCTTTCTGCTGTCTTCCCACTGTTGCTTTGTCTCRTACTTTGCAGCAACAGCTCCTAATTGACACCCTCAGTCCCATCTTGATGAGTCTCCCAAGCTCCTGCCCTCAAACCTCTTCCATCATCCACCAACCCGATGCAAGAAAGGACTTGGGCCTTCTTGGGGGGTCTTGGGAATGGGCTGGGGCCAATGACTGTGGCTTTCAGCCTATGGTCAGCTGCTGCCCCRCTGCAGGGGGGGCTGGGACCCCATGAGGTGCCTTATGTTTGCAGAGGTCCCCGGAAGACGAGACCTAAGACCCTGCCTGCTTTCACAGCAACCCTTGTTGCAGCAGGGATGAGCAGCTCCACATCCAGCTCAGGCAGCTCAGTCCCTGCCACTGTGCCCTGGCACTGGAGAGCCAAGTCAAGCTTTGACTGGCACAGCAGGGTCCGAGGCAAAATTSCCTGTGACCGGATGACTTCTGCAAACCTCTTTTCCACAGAAAAGAAGGGAATGCACTGAAAGAGGAACACTGTGCCGAGTGGCACAGAGGAGGAGGCAAAGCTGTGGCTGCCCCACCGAGCAGTCTTGGAGCTGCATGTGACCCAGCCACGTATGCACTGCTGCATTTCCAGAGCTGACCGCCCAGACCCAGTACCTGCCCCAGTGCCTACACTGCTGCCCATGGTACCCACCTGGTCCCTGGTTACCTACCTGGCCCCGCCACCCCCGATGCCCACCTGGCCCCAGTACCTGCCTTGCTGACTACCCAGCCCCAGTACCCGCTCCAGTTCCTGCCCTAGTCCCACTGCTCCTGGTACCTGCCAAACCCATGGCCCCTGCCTGGCCCCTAGCACCTGCCTGGCCCTGGTACCTGATCCGGTATCTGCCCTCAGTAAACACCCAGCCCTGGTCTCACTGCCCCCAGTACCTGCCGGTCCCCGGTACTCGCCTGGTCCCCAGCTGGCCCCACGGCCCCTGGTCCCCGCTGGCCCCGGTACCGCCTAGCCCTGCTACCGCCCAGCCCTGGTACCGCCCTGGTCTCACCGCCCCAGTACCTGCCGGCCCCCGGTACTCGCCTGGTCCCCAGCTTGCCCCACAGCTGCTGGTCCCCGCTGGCCCTGGTACCGCCTAGCCCTGGTACCGCCCAGCCCTGGTACCACCCCGGTCTCACCGCCCCGGTACCTGCCGGTCCCCGGTACTCGCCTGGTCCCCAGCTCGCCCCACAGCCGCTGGTCCCCGCTGGCCCCGGTACCGCCCGGCCCCGGTACCTGCCGGTCCCCGCACTCGCCTGGCCGCCGGTACCCGTCCTGTGTCCCGCACCCGGCTGGCCTCGGCGCCGCCGTTAGCCGCCCGGCCCCCAGTCCCCGCCCGGTGCCGGTGCCGGTGCCGGTGCCGGTCCGTGCCTGGCACCGCTTCCCCACCCTGTGCTGCCGCGGACCCCGCCGGCACCAGTTCGCCCGCCGCCGCCCTGCCCCGTGGGACGGGAGCGCGGGCGGCGGGGGCGGGGGCGGGCGCGGGGCGAGGGGCGGGGCCCCAGCGAGGGGCGGGGCCCCAGCGAGGGGCGGGGCCCCAGCGAGGGGCGGGGCCCCAGCGAGGGGCGGGGCCCCAGCGAGCGGAGCCGCGACACCCGCTGTCGGCGCGGGGAACGGCAGGGGCGGCCCGCGGCAGCGGCAGCGGCAGCGGCAGCGGAGGAGCCCGGGGGCTCGGGAGCCGGGATGCGGGGACACCAGGACCTGGGGCTCTGGGTCCCCAGGAGCCAGGAGAGCCAGGACTCAGGGGCCGGGAACGCGGGAACCTGGGAGCTCTGGAGAYGGGGAACGCGGGGACCCGGGAGCAAAGAGATCCTGAGGATCGAGGAACTCCAGAGACTCAAGGTCTCAGAGAACCAGAGACCCCAGGGATGCCGGGGACTCCAAGGGGCCCCAGGGCGTGGGCTGCRCCGCACGCATGCAGGACCTGAAGTGTCCATGTCAGCTGAGTGGGTCTGGCACGCAGCTGCGATGCTGGGTCAGGTGCAAAGGATGTGGTCCCTGGCTGCGTGTCCCCTCTCCCTACCTTCCTCACATCCCATGGGACCAGAGTGGTTTTTAGGTAGGGTGCAGGGATCAGCTGACACTGCTCCCCTCCCTCCCCCCATGCCTCACTTGGATGGCCCTGGTACAGAAAGCGCAGTTATTCCAATGTTTTTTTGTTGTTTAAATCCAGAGGCCACGTCTAGTGGGGTTGCTCTAGGCTGGTTTCRTGCTCAGTCCTGACATGGGATTGTCAGAAATGCTCCAGCTCTTGCACTGCTCAGGGTTCGCAGAGAGGCAGGAGTTTGCCTCATGYGCATACAGCGAGCCTGAAAATTCCTGGCCTCTCTGTGTTGCCCTTTACATCCTAGAGACACGTTCATTAACTGATCAGCTAAGTAACTACTGACGAGCTGGAAGAAAAGAAAATGCTGGAAGGCAKGCAGGCTGGTGCCCTGGGCCGTGGGGTGGAGGTGCCAGCGCAGCCGATGCCCCGTTGGGTCTGTGCTCCATGCGCTCCCCCGAAGCGGCAGCTCCCGCCTCTGGGAATGGAGCTGCGGTGCCGTCTGCCCTGCCCGGAGCAGTGGGGAGCCAGGAGGAAAAGCTCTTGATGCATGTTGGCAGCAGTCTGAGGCAAAACTGGTTTCCTCCATCCCTCTTCTCTTACTTCAAGAGAGTGTCACGAGTGACCCTAAAGGCTTCTCCTCTCTGAAGCCTGGTGGTTGACAAACCACCACAAGACCCTTCAGCTGTRGGCTACCGAGAGAAAGATGTTAAATAAAAGGCTTGAGAACAAACCTCCCGCTGTGCCTGAGAGGTCTTTGCCTTCCTCCTGCTCCTGCATCATTCACTGGCTGCCCAGCTGAAAACAGCCTGGTCCCCTGGAGGCCCAGCAAAGTCTCTCCATGTCTATCACTTCTGAGGCTCAGCAGTGGGTCCAGGCCCCTCAGCAGGTGAGTTCTGCTCCTCCCGGGTCCCCCAGCATGTGCGGGCACTACAGACCCAGCACGTGCATAGCTGCACATAGGTGTGAGGGCTGCTCTTTGCAAACAAGCTGTCAGGTCACTGGGAGATGCTGGCTGCACACATGGAACGGGAGCTCAGGGCAGGCCCTGAAGAGCACGGTGGTGTGGGGAGCACGGGGGACACTTCTGCTCCCCCATCCCTCTGGAGATCAAGACCCTGTCTGCAGCCCCATGTCCTCTCCCCTTGCCCTTCTCCCAGTTGTCTCCCAGCTCGGCTGGGCTGGCTGAGCTTGTCTGGCTGGAGTGAAGGAASCCCTCTTCCTGATAAGGCAGAGCAAGGCCATGAATCCCTCCTGGGATGGGGTCGGGGCCTTGCTGCGCTGATACTGTCTGATGTTGCAATCAGGATCAGTGCTATGGCCCCTGCAGAGGCTGGTGTTGGGCTCCTTGCTGATAAAAACAACCTTCCACCAGCCAGCAGGAAACTTCTAGCTGTACGGAGAGTCCCAGACAGTGCTAGTGCTGGGGAGCTGTGCAAATGCGGAGTGGGATACCTCTTTACCCTTCCACTCTCTGGTCAATGGAATAAGGACATGGAAATACTCAGCCTCTGCCCTTTGGACACCACAGGAGTAAGAAGRACTGTGTGTTCTGGGCTGCAGCTTTAGACTTGAACTTTTGGGGTTAACAACAATGTCTGGAAGCTCCCATGTCATAGACGAGAACTTGCCTGCCCAGCTCTTGCTCCATGGATGGGAGACCYAGCGGTCTCCTGGGATCTGTCATGGATGCTGTGTGGATGGTGCATTTCCCTTTGCACTTGTCCATGTGCTGAACGACAGTTCATGACATGAACYGATTAGAGCCAGAAGCGGTCATCAGTGTCAGGTGCAAAGCAAGGGACAGATAGATACCCCTCTGTAAAGGGGCAGATCAGTACCSCTCTGCTGATGCCGGCCTGGCTCCAGCCTCTCCCAGACTGTGTTCTGCACAGAGCAGGGGGGAGGAGAAAATGAGCAGGGGAAAGATTGGAACAGGKTTCCCAGAGAGGTTGTGGAGTTTCCTTCTCTGGAGATATTCAAAATTTGCTTGGATGCAACCCTAACATGCTTGAGCTAGGTGACCCTGCTTGAGCACGGGGGTTGGACTAGATGATGTCCAGAGGTTCCTGCCAACCTCAACCATTCTGTGATTCTGTGAAAGAGAGACCAAGGGCCTTAGAGCGATTTACAAGTTGTTCCTTAGACCTTTTGAGTGAAGCATCAGGTGGGGTCTCCATGGTCAGACCAAGGTTCTGGGACTGCCAGGGATGCGGCTGTGTGTGGTCAGTCCAGGGTGTTGGGAYGGCAGGGGGAAGGGCCTTGGCATGCTATTGGTGTGGGGGAACAGGAGAACATCCATCGCTCTGCCAGGGTCACTCACTCAAACCATCTGCACGACATCCTGATGCACATTTCACTCCTGCTTTTGGGWCCTGCAGCCCTGTCTAATGCAGGACGTTAGACCTCCATGGGAAGCAGTGGCCTGTGCCAGGAGAAGCACCCCTCTGTCCTGTTTCATCCCCCACTGCCCCTTTCACCCATGCCAGAGTACAGGGATATGGGGGTACTGGGGTGCTAAAGAACCGGGATAACAGGGTGCTAGGGTGCCAAAGTGCTGGGGGTACAGGAGTGGTGGGGGTACTGGAGAAATGGGCTGCAGGGTTCAGGATGCTGAGGCACTGGGGTAGCAGGGATGCAGGAGAGACTGGAGTGCCAGGCTGTCAGGAATACYGGGTTACTGGGGGTGCCAGGGTACTGGAGGTACTGGGGTATCAGGATACCTGTCCCTGGGATGATGGGCTGGCCCCACGCATCCCCAGTGTGAGGTCGTGGTGGTCCCACATGTGTCCCCAGTGTGCCGGGGAGGTGAGGCAGGGAGCCCCAAGCACATCTACAAGGTGGCAGGGCAGCCCTATGCATGTCCCTGTGGGGATGGGAGGCCCCACATATGTCTGTGGGGTGGGTGGGGAGCGGGGCAGCCCAGGATGTTGGCGTGCTGTCTGGAGCCCTCCTAGGCCAAGCAGACCCACGGCCTGAGGAGCTTGTGTGCCTTTGCTGCCTTAGACGTGGGCTGAGGCACAGCCCCAAGCATGATGTTACCTGAGCCCCATCACTGCTCTCTGGGGCTGGTCTCATCTCTGCCCAGTGAGCTTGGAGGGACAAATTCCTGGAGCTGCATGGGTGCGAACTGGCWTGTTGCACAAGCTGGGCTTTTTGGGGCTGAGCAGCACTGTGGGCCAAGCCTGCTTTGGGCTCTGCCCGGGCAGAGCTGAGTTAAAACCTCTAAAACCTGATGTTCTTCTGCCTTCGTAAGGGTGGCATTCAGAGCAGTATCAAATGCTGAGAGGAGCACCAGCTTCTTCCTCAGCGGGGAGCATCGTCCCTCTGCCAGTGGGGTTCCTGCAGAACCTTGCTGAGTTGCTGCTGAAGGGGGGCTGGAGGGTCCCAGGGCTGGGGCTGTCCCTGGCAAACGCTGCAGGCTGGCGGGGGAGTCGGGGCCCGTGGCCTCCCTTCCCTCCTCCTCTTCTTGTGCCCTGTCACGTCACAGGGGCCTCAAGCACTCAGCGCTCTGCAGCCTGCAAACGTGGAGACCACCTCGAGGCCACCTGTGAAACCACCCTGCTCCTGCCTCGGGGAGAGACCGGCTGCTTCTGCAGAGAAACACAGCAGGACAGTTCTGCCTTTGTTCACCTGGTGGCTAAATGGCTGGGAGGGAGGACGGGAAGAACATTAACAGGTAGYGTGGGGTCTCTGCCAGGCTGGCGCGTTGGTCTCAGGCCAGAGCTTGTGTCTGGTGTCTCGTTCTCCAGCTGCCTAGAACCCTGCTGGCTTTAACTGCGTGCCAGAGACGAGAGTCAGGTTCTGCAGGTTTCAGTTCTGTCTTCTTTGCAGMCATTGCTGCTAACCTAGACGTGATTCATAGGTCTCTTGCCATTGCAGTGAACTCCAGATCTCCCTCTCTCTGCAGCAGAAGGGCAGCCGCACGAAGAGGAGGGTCAAATGAGACCTGCTGGACTGCAGAGTGCCATCTCCAGGGACACACAAATGCTCTTCAGGGCTGTGACAGCAGATGACTGCRGGGTCCAGGGAAGGAGGTGGGGGGTTACTCTCCTTTGGAGAAGGGAGATCTGGAACCTTGTTGATATTCCAGGCTATGAGGCGTGTGAACGCTGCCTGTGAGGTGAACACACCAAACCTGGCCCATGCCTGGGGGCAAAGAGCATGCACTGGTGCAGCGTCTTGTAGGGTGGGACTGTGCTTTGGCTGAGGGAGGCATGTGTCCAGTTCTGGAATCCCCAGTGCAAGAAAGACATGGATTTCCTGGAGCGAGTCCAGCAAAGGGCCTCTAAGATGATGAAGGGACTGGAGCAGCTGCCCTRTGAGCAGAGGCTGACCTGGGACTACTCAGCCTGGAGAAGAGAAGACCGAGTGGGGATCTTATCAATGCGTATAAGTACCCAAAGGGAGGGTGTCAAGAGGATGGGGCTGGACTCTTCTCAGTGGTGCCCAGTGACAGGATGAGAAGTKACAGGCACAAACTGAGATGCAGGAAGCTCTGTGTGAACACAAGGAAGACCTTCTTCACTGTGAGGGTGACAGAGCACTGGMMCAGGTTGCCCAGAGAGGTTGTGGAGTCCCCATCTTTGGAGATGTTCAAAAGCTGTCTGGACRTGGTCCTGTGCAGCGTGCCCTAGATGACCGTGCTGGGGCAGGAGGGCTGGACTAGATGATCTCCAGAGGTTCCTGCCCACCTCAACCATTCTGTGAGTCTGTGATCTGAGCCACTACTACAATGCCGCTGGTCAGTAGCAACCACATCTGCAGCCAACGAGAATACCTGTCCGAGGCAGAGCTCCACAGGCACGACGGCTGTCGGGACGAGCTCTCTGCGCTGCCCCGAGGTAYGCTGCCGACACTGTGCCCCGCGGATCACTGGGGGAGTATTTTGCAGTTTACTGGTCAGKCTCTGGTTTTACCTTTTGTGCACTCAGGAGTTTCTTGGCTTGCCTTTCTGGTGACAAAAACGTCTGACGCACCAGACGCCACAGCACAAGCACTCTGCCTTCCCCASGGATACAACCTACCATAGGGATTTTGTCTGAAGGACTGGGTTTGTTCCTTCTGCCATTGCATTTTCTCAGAAGAAAATAGGGAAATGAGCCAAAATCAATAAAAAGAGATCGAGGCAGGGGAAGCGCCTCCAGCTTTCTTCTGCTGGGACTGGTAGCTCTGCTCCCGAGGCCAGAGCCAAGGCAGTGTCCTGTGGGGGATTTTCTTGTCTGCTGGGTGGGAAGAAGCAGGAGGGTTTAGGGTCGTGTGGGAGAGCAGCCGCAGCTGTGGGCTGACCTGGTCCCTCCTGCTCTGCCTTGGTGGACCAGGATCCTAGAAGGGCCTTGTGTAGCTACTCACTAGCTGGAGTCTGTCTGCCAGCTTCAAGTTGAGCCTGTGAATAAGTGTGTGCTGACTCGAGAGCCTAATACCTCAGCAAACGTCGCATCTCTGAGGCTGGAAACCCTGCTCTGAGCCCTGGAACGGGCGTGAAAGGGAAATCTCTTGCAGCTTGCTGACAAAGTTGTCCTGGCTCGGTGGCTTCATGAGTGGAAGCTTCATTCCACCACCTGAGGGCTTGAGTGCAGGCTGGGACATGACTTCAGATGCCAGTCCCGAGCCCTGAGGGCTGCATGGTGGTGCAGGATTCCTCCGAACTGGGGGACTTTGAGGGGGAACTGTGGAGAGAGGAGGGAGCTGGAGGCCACCGTTGGGAAGCGCCTTCCCAGTGCAATGGCTGGAGCTCTGTAAGGTGCCAGAGCAGAGGCATGGCTGCAGCCCAGCACCGATGGGCACCACACACTGGGTGGGAGCAGTGATGAGTGGAAACCCAGAGCGGTTTGCTTCCAGCGCCAGGCATAAGCTGCCCACTTATTTACTGCGAATTGATCCCCGCTTTGGCAGGAGGGAAGTGGGGTTGGAGCTAGCTGGACTGATACGCTTTCCTGGGTCTCCGCTGGGGTCGGAGGCTGAGCCAGGAGAGAGCCGTGGAGGACCCCGTCCCAGCCTCTTGGCCAGGTGGGGGTCACTATACTGCATGCAGAGGCCAAAGGGGTCCTGGCCTGCTCTCAGCCCTCSTAATAGCACAGATGGGGCTGTAGCTCGGCAGTGCTGGGGACAACACGTGCCATGGTGCTGTCCCAAGACCCTCACCTACCCTCGTGCTGCTCAGCAGGGTCGCGCCCCCTCCCTCCATGTCTCAACAGCTCCAGATGCTTCATCCTCCTGGGATCTCCTGCTGCCTCCTGCCTGCTCCAGCAGTCGCTCCAAGCTGTTGTATGAACAAATTATCCAGTGAGAGAGGTGAAAACTGAAATCCCAGAAAGGTCCCCATTCGCCATGTCTGGAAGCAGTGAATGCGGCGCGAAGGGCTTCGAAGCACAGTGGACAGTCTTCAGACCCTCTGGGGGACTCTGCCGATGCTCTGTGGATGGTTTCGTGGGTGACGGGAGCTCTCGTGTGCTTAGATTACTGTCCTGAATTTTCTTCTCCTTCCACCCTGCTGTGTCCATCCCTCCTCCGTGCCCTGTCCTGGGTGCGGGGTGGCAGGGGCCGCTCAGAGACTGGGCTAGCAAACCTGCTGTTTCGTGCGCAGGTTGTGCGGGAGCCCAGCTCTCCCGCACAGCCCCGGGAGAGGAGCCGGGAACAGAAACCGCCTCCTCGGACASGCGCGCGTCAGCGTCTCGCTCTCTTGCGGAAGGGACACAGGTCGGGGCCCCAAAACCCTGCGGCAAGCGCGTCCTCTGCTCTGCAGAGCACTTCCCGCCGCGTCCCACCGCGGCAGCCCCGAGTACCTGCCGGCCCCAGGGCCTTGTCTGCGTCTCGAGCGAGCAGCAAGACAGCCCTCCTCCTCCCGACCCGCTGACTTAGCGGGTCTAAAACCCCTCCAGGGTGCCRGGGTTAACGCGGAGACGCCGCCGAGGCCGGGCGCTGCCCGTCGCGCCCGTCTCTGCCGCGGGGCGTCCGCAGAGCCCCGCGCGAGGAGGCTGCCGCTCCGCCGGCACGGCCGCGCCGGCCCCCCGAGCCCCGGCAGCGCGGGGCCGCGGCAAGGAGCTCCGGCTCAGAGCCAGACCCCGACCTCGCGTCCTGGACCTCCACCTCTACCGCCGGAGGGGCGGCGCGGACGGGTCCCTCCCGCCAGCTCTGCCCCCCGGACCCCCCGCTGCTCGATGAGGTTAGGGGCCCCGCGAGGCTGCGCCGCCCCGGAGGGCGGCCCGGGGGGGGACACGCTCCCGCGGAAAGCGCCAGCCCAACAGGCCCTGGAAAACCGGGACAAAACCTCACGCTAATCCGGAAAATCCCAGTGAGAGCGGAGRCGCTGCATTTTCCAAGCTTAATTAATTTAATTAATACATATCAGAAGTACCTGCATTTCCACACACACAGTGGTAAAAGGAACAACCGGAAAGACGGGACAGGACACGGGTTTGTTTTGCGCAGTTATGTGCACAGGTCTTCGCTTCTCGCCAAGCGGCAACGAGCCTCCGGAGAGAGCTCCGGGCCTCGCGGGCTCCGGCGGCGCGGCAGCCCCGGCGCGCCCCAGCACCCTTGGGGCCATGGGCCCGGGCGGGAGCACCCAGCGCCGCGCCACTGCCCGGAGACGGCTCTGTGCAGAGCGGGAGTGTTTTGGGGAGAACAAACATCCCAGGGTTTGGAGAAGGCGTTTTTCTGCTCAAGTCTCCCCTTCCGCGCAGGGGGCAGCTCGGGCTCGGCTCTTCCTCCGCGGACCTCTGGCATTGCAGCTACCGCCCTGGCCAAACCGCTCTCCCTGGCACGCTCGAGGGAAGCCCCGAAGGCGCCGGCGGCCTCCCGCTCCGCGGGGCCGTCTGCCGCCGCGCTCTGCTCGTGGGGACCGAGCGTCCTCCGCAGGGGCCCGGGCCCGGCTGCGCCGCCGCGCGCCCCGGCTCGCGGGGAAGCCGGAGCGAGGAGCGCGGGGGCTGCGGCGCGCTGCGGGGCGTCACGCGGCCACCGTCGCGCTCCGGCTGCCCGGGGCGCCCCGGGCGCGAGGACTCGGTTCCGCAGAGCGCCGGGCGCGTGCTAAGCTTCGCGCGCATGCAAAGGGGCGGCAGTGCGGGGCGGCGGGCGCTCCCCGCGCGGGGCCGTGCACGAGGCAGCCCCGCTCCAGCGCCCTCCGGAGCCTCCTCCGCCGGGAGCCGGGCCCCGCGGGCAGCCGCTCTTGGGGCTCGTCAGCCGGGGGGGGACCCATCCCGGTGCCACCTCTCTGGGAGCAAGGCTCTTCCCCGCTCTTCCTCCCGGCGCCAGGCACGGCTAGCGACAAGCCCCAGGGGCCAACGCGAAGGACGGGCAGGGAAACCAACCAGTCCGGCTTCATTCCTCGCGGGAGCGGCGCGAAACGCCAGGGGCCGATCAGCAGCGCGAAGCGGCGGCGGGGGGAAGCTGGTTTTCCAGGGCAAGCGACACGGGCCGGCGCGGCGCGGGCGAGTGGGCTCCGAGCGTTACGCCGACGCGACACGGCGCACGCGGCCGTCCTCCTCCTCCTCCTCCTCCTCCT
>NW_028186805.1:26838-29071 GCF_003343005.1 Rhea americana | reverse complement strand
CCCCTCCCCGCAGCGCCGCCGCCCTGGCTCGCCGCGGTCCCTGCGCCGGGCCGGAGCTGCCGCTGCTTCGGAAGGGTCTCTACTCTGAGGCTTTGGGGTTTGTTTTATTTTTTATTTTGCGCGATTTCCGTGCTGCTTCGGGCTCTCCGCAGGCGTCGGACGAGACCCCGCTCGCTCTCCCGGGCGCTGCTCTCCCCAGCGGGGCCGAGGGCCGGTGCCACGCGGCGGCAGAGCCCCTTCCCCGAAAAACGCCTCCGCGTCCCTCGCGAGGTCCAGCTTCTCCCGCACGCTCACGGCCGTCATTCCCTGAGCGAACGAGCAGAGGGGGAGATTAACCCGCGCGCGGGTCGGGGCACGCATCCCTCCCCGGGACCGTCCTCGCCCGGCCACAAACCCCAGGAGGCCACCGGTGCCCTAAGGGGGACGGGGACGAGGGGGGCGATGGCCGGGGGCCCCGCAGACCCCTCCCGGGGCTGCTCGGGGCGGGCGGGTGGCCGGGCCGAGGGCTGCGGCAGAGCCACGCCGGGGCCAGCGCCAGCCGCGCCGCAGGGCTCCTGCGCCAAGACAGGGCGAAGGAATTCCTCCTCGGGGAACAACTCGGTCTCCAGGGGCAGCRCGTTGCTCGTGATCCTCCTGAAGCCCTCAGGGGCAACAGGCATCCCACAGGGACAAAAATCAGGCCATCAAGGTCTAACCCACGCGGCTGGGAGGCGCTGGAGGTGCTCCGTGCCGYGCAGGATCGGCCAGGTGACGGTCAGCAGAGAAACCCCAGCAGAAGACCGACCCCGGGGAAGGGGGTGAGGAATGGGGCAGGAGGCCGGGGGATTTCCCGGACAGAGACGGGACTGATTTCACCCCGTCACGCTGGGGATGTCTGCGTGCGCGGCAGGGCTGAGCTGTACGCACGCGGAGACGCGCCCCAGGCTTTCCGCGCTGCTCCGACGGGGCCGTCACGTGCCTCCGTATCCTGGAGGAATGACTCAAGACCTGAAATCCCCCCCTCCCCCCTCCCGAACTAAATTTCCGATGGCAGGAGACAAGAGCGAGCAGGGGAGCCCAGCGGTGCCCCGGCGCCTAGAGAGGGGCTGCAGGGAGCGGGACCCGAGGGCAAGCACCCGGAGCGGGCGTCCCCCGCGCAGGGCAGGGCAGGAGACCCCAGGGGGTCCGCGCGGCGGGCCCGGCTCCCGCGGGGCGCGCAGGGCTCACGTGAGGGCCTTCTCTGCCCCGTGGGTCCTCTGGTGCGTGGTGAGGTTGACCTTCTGCGCGAAGCTCTTGCCGCACTGGGCGCAGGTGAAGGGGGTCTCGCCCGTGTGCGTGCGCTGGTGGATCTTCAGCGAGCCCTTCTGGCTGAAGGTCTTCCCGCAGCGAGGGCAGGCGAAGGGCCGCTCTCCCGTGTGGGTCCGCTGGTGCGTGGCCAGGCTGCTCTTGCAGCTGAAGCCCTTGCCGCACTCGGCGCAGGCGAAGGGGCTGCCCGCCGCCCCGAGGCCGCGGCTCTCCTCATGCGCCTCCGGCCGCGGCGACCGGCTGCAGGCGGGGGCGGCGGCGGCGGCGCGGGGCCGGTCCTCGGCGTGGGTGCGCTGGTGGTTGAGGAGGAAGCGCTGCTCCCGGAAGCGCTTCCCGCACTGCCCGCAGGAGAAGGGCTTCTCGCCGCTGTGGATGCGCTGGTGGGTCAGCAGGTTCTGCTTGAGGCTGAAGCTCTTCTGGCAGACGCCGCACTGGTAGGGGCGCTCGCCGGTGTGGATGCGCTGGTGGATGATGAGGTTGTGCTTGAGGCTGAAGCCCTTGCCGCACTCGGCGCAGATGAAGGCGCGCTCGCCGGCGTGGTGCTTCTGGTGCCGGGTGAGGCTGGGCTGCTGGCCGAAGCATTCCCCGCACAGGATGCACTTGAACTCCTTCTCCGCCTCCTCCTCCGCCTGGCTGTGGATCACCAGCACCTTCTCCTCCCCGAAGCTCTCCTCGCCGCCGGGGAAGGCGAAGGGGTTCTCGCCCGCGGGCGACGCCAGGTCGGTCATGGGCGCACCGTCCGGCTCACGGCACCCGCGTTCCTGGGGGGCACAGACAGAGGCGGCTCGAGCCCGGGTGCCCCGCGGGAACCGGCCGCGCCGGGGCTGGCCTGCGGCCCGCTGCGGGCGAGCGAGCGACCAAAAGCAGGACGGCGCCTGCCGCAGCCGCGGAGGAGACGTGCACACGCGCCGGGTGCCGGCCCAGGGCCCCCCGGCCGCAGCCCCCGCCG
>NW_028186805.1:24360-25870 GCF_003343005.1 Rhea americana | reverse complement strand
GCGGCGTGGGGGAGCGCGGGGGGCGGGGGGGGCGGAGGCGCAGAAAACAAAGGGTTTTCATAGCGCAACCTGAGCCGGAGCCGAAAACAAAGGGTTTTGCCGGGGTCGGTGCGGGCTGCTGGGAGCTGTAGTCCTCCCGGAGCGCCGCGGCGGCCGGCTGCTCCGCCGGCAGATCCAGCGCTTGCTCCCGCGGCGGGGGCCGGGGGCCCGGCCCGACACCCGCGCCGCCCCCGCAGCCGGGATCACCTCGGCTCCGGCGCTGGCAAACCCGTGAGCCACGAGGTGCTGACTCACTGCAGCCCGAGTGGGAGGAACAGCGTCTCGCAGGCCCGGAACGACTCCGCCGGCTCGTGCGCACGCGGAGGGCGGCGCGGGCCCCGGGCAGAGCGGGGGCTCCGCGACGCCTTCCCCGGTGCACCGGCCCTGCCGCCCGCTCCGGCACCCGCCCGCCGCGGGGACGCCTCGCCGGGGCAGCCGCGGCGCCGAGGGGGGATGCGCGGGCTCCCGCCACCCGCCCGGCGGGCAGAGGGTGCTCCCGGAGCCAGCCCAGGGCAGAGCCGGCTCCCAGAGGCAGCCGGGGGCACGGGCCGTGCTGTGGCRTGTGGGGACGGTGGCGGGGTGGGAGGGACCCCGCGCACAGAGTAAAGCCCTTGCCGGCTCATCCGCGAGCGGTGGAGATCTCCACGCCATCACCGGAGTGTTGCGCGGCCGCAGCAGCCTGCACCCGAAGTGCTGAAAGCAGCAGGGTCAAAGGAAGGAGCCCTGCGAAGCCCCCCAGACCCCTCACCCTGCTGCCCCAGAGCCTCCCCCTGCCCCCGTTCCCCAGGCACTGCTGGATGAGGCTGCTGGGAAGCCGCAAGAGGCACCAGCCGCTCTTGGGAGCAGGGCGGCACGTCGGTCGGGACACCCGTCTGCCGACATTGCTGCCGCTGCATTGGAGCCAGCGTGGCGACGGCCCCGTCAGCACCTCCGTTCCCGTAGCGCCTGCGAAAGCTGCTGCCGGCTTCCGCAGCCACGGCCCGGGGCCGGCACGGTGGGACACACGGCTCAGGGCAAGTCCTTTCCCGCCAGTGCCTGCCCAGGGCTGCTCTGCTGTCAGTGGGCAGGGACACGGGCGCAGCCGCTAACGGCGGCCACGGAGCAAGGCGGGATGTTTGCCCCTTCCCAACGGGATGGCAGGACGCTTTCCCGAGGGAAGGCCGTGCCGCRCCGGCCGGCAGCCTCTCCGGCGCTCTGGGAGCCTGCGGGCTGCTGCGCGTCCGCGCTGCTCCTCGCGGAGGCGGCGAGCGGCAGGGCCGCGCCGGCCGAGCGGGGCCCAGACCTGCCCCGGCCCCGGGCGTGAGCTCTGCCGCGGGTTGCGGGGGCCCCAGCGCGGCAGCTCTGCCAGTGCCGCTCCAGCGCCGTCCCCGCCGAGGGGCTTGCTGCACCGTGCCCATGTGCCCGCGGGGATGCACGGAGCACCCAGTGCTGTCCCCGCCGAGGGGCTCGCTGCACCGTGCCCATGTGCCCG
>NW_028186805.1:7028-23515 GCF_003343005.1 Rhea americana | reverse complement strand
CCCCGCCGAGGGGCTCGCTGCACCGTGCCCATGTGCCCGCGGGGATGCACGGAGCACCCAGTGCTGTCCCCGCCGAGGGGCTCGCTGCACCGTGCTCTGGCGCTGCAGCACGGGTGAGACGGGCGCTCGGTCCCGCGCCGCAGCGCCGACAGCCGTGCATTCTTCGTGTTTTCCTGCAGGCTCTTCCCTCTGAGCGCGCTCCCGGCGTCGCTGGGCGCATCCYGCCGCCGGCAGAAAGGAACAAAGAGCTCTTTTTCTGGACCAGCCATTTTATCACTAYCCCTTTCCCTCACCGGCAGCCGCCTCCCGTTCCTCCAGCTCCACACGCCTGCGGCCCGGCAGCTCCCGCGCTCGGCCCCTCGCGGCCCCCGGCTCTGCCCACGGGCAGCTCCTGGTGCTGCGTTTCCAGAAGCCGCGCGGCTGCAGCACGCTGCGGCCGGGGTGACCGAGCTCTGTCGGGCAGCGGGTGGGGACGCTGCCCTCGCCGTGCCRCCCGGGGCGGCGGGAAGGCCGTTTCCCTCGTGGACACGCGCGCCCTCGCGACGCTCGAGCGGGCTGCGCGGAGCGGAAGCGCTGCCCGTGTCTGCGATGGGGCAGYGTCCGCCGCCGAGCACCGCGGGGCCCCGCTCGGCTCCCGCGCCGTCCGCGAGGAGCGCGGCGGGCCGGCCGGCACGGGGAGATGCGCGGGGTAGGGGCCTGCACCGATCTAAAAACTCGCAGAAATTACCGGACCAGAGGTTTGCTGTTTACGCCCAAGCTTGTCCGACGGGTGAAACCCAGCCARCGGAGGAAAGCAGCAGCACTCAGCGGGAAGCAGAGAGCCGCCGCGGCCCAGGCAACGGGAACAGCTCTCCTGGCTCCACGAGCCCGGGTTACCCACCAGTTCTGCCGACAGTCCGGCACATTTTCCCTTTTACTGTTAGAGGTTTTTGCTAAGAGATGCAAAAAGTCAGGACTGCTTCTGCAAGCAGCTTTGCAGTAGCACAACTATAAATTAAACTGCAACAAAACAGGACAAGCAAAGCGCACGGGCGCTGAAGGAGCCACGCGGCAGCTTTCCTCCTCCCAGCGCGCGCTCGCGCGGGGCCAGGAGCCGGGAGCTTCGGGCTGGGTTTGGGGAACGATGTTGGCGAGGCCCGAGGGGGCGGCTGTGGGGCTTCAGCACTGGCGGGATTTGCCCGGCCCGACTCGAACCCAGACGATGCTCCTCCGTGCCGGGGGGCAGGGGGCACCCRCGGTCCCCCCAGCCCTCGCCTGCCAGGGCGGCGGAGCCGGCGGGCAGGAGACCTGCGCYGTGGCCAAGGCCATGGAGGAAGCCGCCAGCGCAGGGAGCCTGCCCTCTCCTGCCGTGGGGCCGGGTGGCTCCGTGGGGCCAAGCCGCGGCGCGCATGGCCTCTGGGTCAGCCAGGGAAGGAGGCACACGGCCCAGGGAAGCGGTTCCAGCCTGGGAGGCCAGGAATAGTTGGAGACCAAGCCAGAAACGTGTTCACCTGAGCCTAAGCTCAGGCCTGGATTTAATCTGAAGGGCTTCCCTGCTGGGCAGACCCCACCAACGCTTCCCAGGAAAGAGGAGCCAAGAACCTGCTGTGAGAAAGCTTTTATTTTAAATAACCTCAAAAAATAGAATTGCAAGGACCTGAAATGTTGCTGGAGTGTGACGCTGGGCAGAGGGGAGGAGGGCAGCGCACYCGCCCCAGGGAGCGAGCCCCGGGCACGCGGCAGGCCGGGCGGGGAGCGGGCGCAGGGCCGGCGCGCGCCCACCCCGCCGCTGGACCACACTAACGCTCTCGGATGCCAGGAACCCACCAGGCAGCTCCCCCCACGCTCGTTCGGGCCATGCCCGCCCCGGCTGCAGCCCGAGCTGCGGCCAGCAGCGACCCGGCACGGCCGCCTCCTGCCGCGGGCCGCGGCCAGCCCGAGCCCCCCGGAGCTCTGTGGGCCCGGATCAGCCCCCAGCCCCTTGCTCTGAGGGGCCGCATGGCCTGCAGCACCCCCTCCCTGCAGCGGGGCTGGGAGAGGCACCCCAAAAAGCTATGGAGCGGCCACACGCACCGAGCGCCCCAGAGCCCTCGCGCAAGAGCAGCGCGGCACCGAGCTGGGCCCCATCAACGGCGCCCTGCGTATTTTCAGATGAAGGCCTTTGCCAAACTGTTGCAGCCACGGGGCTTTTGCAGCCTAGCAAAGCGAGATATGGTTCTTACTGCCATAGCTAGGGCTGAGAACTATGCAGTTCATTACATGCTAGAGGGAGGAACAATAGAAAGATGGTTTCTTTCTGATGCAGCAGGCAAGATTCATTTCCTCTTTTATGTAAAATGCACTTCAAAGCAAAAACAGCTTTCAGGCAAAAGAGTTCTGCTTTCTCAAGCACGGCCGGCCACTGCCGACCCTTCCGCCACCTGCCTGGCAAAGCGGCTCCCTCCTTYCGCATCCAGGAGCGTCAGCTCTGCCGCTGCCGTGAGCGAACCAGCGATGSCAGGGAAGCCCGAGCAAACAACCTCCGTCTCACACAGCACCCTACCTTCTGCTGCTGCGGGGAGCCCCTGAGGCTCAGGGGCACTCAACACCGATGAAAAAACAGGCAGACACCACCACAAGCTACCGGAAAGGCTCTGGCAGACTACAGACACTACCTCTTCCCCCGGCATTTCTGGGTTATCTATGTAGAAGTTAATAATTGAGTATCAGAAAGAGGTGCTAGTCAGAAAGATTATCCAAAGAGCAAGTAGAGAAGCACAAGCTACATTCCCCTTTCCCCACCCCCCAATATTCACCCTGAATCAYCTCCTCCAGGGACAGAGGAGATGCTTATCATGGTCCATTTTGGAATGAGAGCTGCGGCTAAGTCAGTCGTGACCACCTGCGACTAGATATTTTTGAGCTGTTTTCCCCACCACCTGTCCTTGCCCAGCTTTTCTCCGCTCCACCCCCTGGGAAAGCCACAGGCTGGATMTTGCTCTGCTGTCTGGGGGACATCAGCAGAGGTTCACCGCTAAGGCAAGAAGGGATCCAGCAACTTTCCCCAGCACTTCTTGCTTTCTTCAGCTCACTCATGTTCAGTGAAGCTGTTCTTCCTCTGCCCACAACTGGCAGCAGGTGTCAGCTCTCCACCCCCGAAACATCCCGTGGAAAGACATCCAGTCCATAAGATAAGGATGGAGGGTTCTGTCAGAAGCTCTTGACCCACAGGGGCCCTTCATTGCCCCACAGTTGTCACTGGGTCTGCACACCACAGGGCTGTGCTTAGGCATCATCCAGCTGCACCTGGACCCAGGAACGTGCAGACGCGCTTCTGCGTGGCCTGCTGCATGACAGAAATTATTCTTAAATCAATGCACAGGATCCCAAGCTCTTCCCCCAACTCCTTACGGTCAGGATCTTCACATGCAGCAGCCAGTAGAAGCAAACACTGCAGATCCACAGTCCTATTATCGYTTCCTGCTTCTCAGCTCCATCCTCTTTATAAATTTGACATATTTAGAAGATGGAAAGCTCACACTGTGCATCAGGGTCCATCAACCGCYTCATGACCGATACTTTCATTGCATCCAATACTCACCCGTAGGGTACTCTGCTCTGAAAAGCATGCTGTTACTGGTCCCTTGAACCACCACAGTCCTCCGAGTCCCTACCACTGCCATGTCCTGGGAGGCAGCATAAGTTCTGACTTGCAGCTTTCCCTACACGAGGCCCGTACAGCCTCTGCACTGTCCTCATTTGGTTAGCAATTTGGCTTCTGGTTTGAGCCACTGCCCTATTTAGGTTTGGTGTCTTTAGTGCAAGAGCAGTAAGGTCTAGTCCCTTGCTCAGAGATAGGATTATGGCAGTTTGTTCAGGTGTGCACACGTTACAAGCAGCTTGGGCACGGAGAGGTTTTCTCTTCACCATGTGCTCTCTCAGGCACTCTCAGGACTCTCTTATCCTCAAAGCTTCTGCTACAGCCACCGTACTTGCACCAGATCTCCGCTCTGCAGTCGTGCTGGGGTTTCAGAAGCAGCTGCCGCTGGCTCATGCAGTCAGTACAGCAGCACTGTGGCTGCAGATTTGGCTTCTCACTCAAGCTTTCCCCACCCTCTGCGCACTTACAGGGGCACTGCCCAGCGGGTCCCTCCTGCGGATGGTGAGAGCCAGACACTAGGTGATGATCTTCCTGCATCAGTTGCAGAAGGATGTCTGCTGCCCCGGACGGGCTATCTGGTCTGTTTGGGGGCTGCACTCCCGGCCGAAGCTCTTCCCGAGCCAGTGATCCGTGAGCAGCTCCCCTGGAACAGGGGGACAGGAGCATGTTGGGAGGTTCAGATCCCTTCCCCAGGGGAGCGCTGGCATCTGGCTCCTCCTGATGCGCCGGGCAGGTCCCCTCGCAGCAAGAGGGTGGCATGGCCCCCGCGTGCGTCCGGCGGTGACGGAGGAGATGGGCCTTCTGGCTGAAGCCCTTCCCGCACTCGGCACAGCGGAACGGCCTCTCCCCTGTGTGGGTCCTCTGGTGAACAGCGAGGTTCACTTTTTGCCGGAAGCGCTTCCCACACTCTGCGCAGGCGTGCGGCCGCTCCCCAGCGTGGCCCTGACGGTGAAGCTGCAGATCTCCATGCTCCTCAAAGGTTTCTCCACAGAGAGAGCAGGGATATGGGCTCCCAGGGTGAGCTTGCATGYTGGGTGTCTGCCCCGAGACTGGCTCGCTTGGGGACCGCTCCACAACATGCACTCGCTGGTGGACTCTCAGGGAGAGCTTGCTCTTGAAGCGCTTGGGGCATTCCAGACACGTGAAGGGCTGTCTCCCACTGTGGGTCTTTTGGTGGGCGATAAGGTTGGGCTTCTGGGCAAAGCGCTTGCCGCACTGGGTGCAGGCAAAGGGCCGCTCTCCTGTGTGTGTGCGGTAGTGCGTCACCAGGTTCCCCTTCTGGTTGAATCGTCGTCCACACACGCCACAGGTGAAGGGGCGCTCCCCGGTGTGGATGCGCTGGTGAGTCACCAAGTTGGTTTTCAGGCTGAATCTCTTCCCGCAGACGTCACATCGGTAGGGCCCTCTGCCCCTGTGGTTTTGCCGGTGCTTCACCAAGCGCTCGTACTGAACAAAGCTTCTCCCGCACTCTGGACACACCCAGGCTCTCCCTTCCACCTGCTTCTCAGGTGGGGCTTTGGGGGACAGCTCATCACCAGAGCTTTTCTCATGGTCAGGGCACTGATAGGGCTTTTGCCCTACATGACTCTTCTGATGGGCCACAAGGGACAACCACAAGCCAAARCTGTTACCGCACTGGTTACAGATGAAGGGCTTCTCTGCCCCAGGGGCAGGTGGAGCAGGGGGTGGTCCATCCCCAAGGACAGGCTGCACCCCCAAGTGCCCCAGGAGATGCTGACTGTGGCTGAAGCTGGTCGCACACCCACTGGGAGTCTCCACTGCAGGACTGTGCTGCTGCCTTAGGAGAGTCACCTTCTGGCAAAACCCTTCCCCACACTGCACACAAGGGAAAGACTGCTCCCCCAGCGAGGGCTGCTGATGCGGCAGGAGCTGCTCCTTTGGGGGAAAGCTTTTCTCCGTACACGAGTACAGCTCTTGGTTTTCGGGGATCTTCTGAACAGGCAGCGGTGGCATAGGATTGAACGGGGTCTCTTGTTCCGGGCCTCCTGGCTGGTGCAGCGTGGGMGCAGTCCCATAAGGCAAGGCTGTAGCCGGACTCCGACCGGGGCATCTCCGCTGGCGTGGGGCATGAGTTTTCTGGTGTGCTTTCAGAGACACTTTGTCCTTGAAGCATTTCTGGCACTGTCCGCAAGGGTAGGGGCGGACGTCCGTGTGGGTGCTCTGGTGTGTCACCAGGTTGGTTTTCTGGGTGAACCGTTTGCCACACTGGGTGCAGGCGAAGGGGCGCTCCCCCGTATGCACGCGGTAGTGTGTCACCAGGTTGGTCTTTTGGTTGAAGCTCCTCCCACAGAGAAAGCAGGTAAAGGGGCGCTCCCCAGTGTGGATTCTCCGGTGGGTGATGAGGTTGGGTTTCTGCCGGAAGCTCTTCCCGCACTCAGGGCACACAAAGGGGGTGTCTTCCTGGTAACTTCTCTGCTGGGTTCGGAGCTTCGGCTTGGTGGACGTGCCGTCCTCCTGGTCACCCCCTGCTAGTGCCTTCTCCCCAGCAGCATGTATCCGCTGGTGGGCGAGAAGGTTGGCCTTCTGACTGAAGCTCTTGCCACACTGCGTGCATGGGAAGGGGCGTTCCCCCGTATGAACACGTCGATGGGTCAGGAGGTTGGGCCTCTGGCTGAAGCTCTTCCCACAGTCCCCACACCTGTAGGGTTTCTCTCCAGTGTGAATCCTCTCATGTGTGATGAGGCTCTGCTTCTGGCGGAAGCCCTTCCCRCACTGGGCACACCTGAAGGGGCCAGCCCCGAGCTGGGGTACCCAGCAGGCAACCCTGGCAGAGACCTGGCTGAGGCCAACTGCACCATCTCTCTCCATGCCCACCCGGTCAGCTGCACGCTGCCCACTGTGAAACCAGCGGCTGGAACTGCTTGTGGCTGTGGGATACAGCTCCAGGGAGCCAGCAGTGCACCCAGGCTTCTCCTCCTGCTGCTCAACTTTATTTGTTCGACCAGGCTCAACTGGATTTCAAAAAGAGTCAAGACATTAATTTGAGTCTTTTGCTGCAGTATATAACACCCTAAACAACCAGGGAGATCAAAGCCCTTCCCAGAGCCCACTCCACCCTTGACTGCTCAGAGCAGCACAGGCAGCCAGCAGTAACAATTCAAAATTGCAATTAACTGGCTGCAAACACCTTGTCTCTACATTCAAGATRAGCATTCCCTGTCAAGGCCAATATCCAACCACTCACACATCCTCTGTGAAGGCGTCTGAAGCTCCTACCTGCACAAGGGCTCACGAGGATCTTGCTCTCCTCCTGCATTTGCTGGCCTTCAGTGTACGGCTCCTCCGACTGTTTAATACCGAACAAACCACCGGGCTTGAAAAATCTGTAGCCTGGTTGAAGGGATAAGAGCTGGTCACCATGAACTGTCACACTGCAAAACATGCATTTGGCATATACATCATTACACTGGAGATGCCTGTGTTAATTCACAAATAAGCTAAAATTAACTAAGCCTCTGGGCATTGCTTTCATCTATTTTAAGCTTCTGCTGCCTGAAGTGTAATTAAAGATAAAAGGAAATACAAGCATCAGACTCCCTCCTCCTGGCAATGTATACTCAAGGGAAAGGTGAGGAAAGAACACCATTCCTTGGAAAACAATTTTCATTCCAAAGTCTTTCACAGGCTCACCTAAGTATCCTTACATCCCATATGGCACTCTTCACGATAGTATTTCAAAGTCTACCACAAAAATGTACTAATTACAACTTGAATACCTCAAATTTATGGAAAGTCTTAGTCATTACCAGAGAAACACTGCTACCAGGGCAACTGCAGCAGAGGCTGGCTGAATGACCGGCCTCAAGCTCCAGGCTGGGGGTTTTCCTCCCAGCTGTGCCACACTCACCCACACCTACATACATTCTGTGCTTCACCCTCTACTTCCCCACCACCCTGCCCCYGGCCTCAGTGAAGAGGCGGTGGCTGTTGGCAGCAATCAGTGTGAATCGGTGCTAACACAGGACTGACTGTACTCCACAGAATACAAAAATGTATCATAAAAATCTGTCTCAAGTGAGTAAAGTATTTGAGCTTATATCTGTTTGCCTTGCATGCTGACACCCCATCTGTTGCTTGCTGTTCACGGTAGTCACCTGTGCAGGGATCTGATGGGATTTCTACGCCAACAGAATCCAGCTCGTGTCCAGTTCTTGGCACCTCGTTCAATCTGGGATAAGGGAGCAGGTTCAGGATGTGGGCAGGCTGGTCCAAGAAAAAAAAAAGACTCATTTTAACAGGTGGTCGGTCGCTGAGTTAACAAAGGTTGAACATGTTCAGTATCTCACCAGCTCAGACCTAGCTGCATCGCTAGTCAGGGGCATAAACAGATAGCTACGGCCAGAGACAAGACCTTAGGAGATGGAACTGGACATCAGTTTTGCTGGTGGGAACAATCTCCATAGCCCACATTTTCACACACCCAGCCAGCAATCACATCAGGTTAGCAGTAGTGATTCATCTGTGGTAACCCCTCCGAGTGGGGCAGGAGACTGTAGGAGACACTCGCTAGCTAGGTAGAGCTGAACAGGTGAAGCAGGACTGACAGGCTCTGTAGCACATCTCCAGTTCACTGACTCCTCCTGTCCCTCCTCTGGTGGGTGCAACCGACTCTGTTCTGCAGAGTACGCAGTGACCACAGCTAAGGCCAGGCTCTGCATGGCAAGCTGGGCTATCAGCAATCATTCCCTGAGCAGCCTGCTGGCCGGGCCAGCTTTCACCACCCGGCTCTTAAAGTTGAAAGGCAACAGGACTTTTTTTCCACCATCCTGCCAAGCAACACACACTGGAAAGACTGCGCCTGCCATCCAGGATGCTCTGTCCTCAGTTGCCTGCGGCAGCCAAAAACCAGCCTTCTCCTGTGCTGGGAAAGGTGTAAATACACAGGCTAGACTCTGACGGCACCTGCGGCATCCCTGGACACCACTGAAGGTCCTTGCTCATGCAGTTTTGGAGAGCACCAGTTAATTTAACAGTGTCATCACCCTGGAAGCCCTGGAGCAAAAGCATTTTCTTGCACATATTGGAAGTGCCAGTTCTGCTTTGGGGAACAGATTCCTGCAAATGGATTTGAAGGAGAATGTAGTGGCCTTTCAAATCAGCACCTCTGTCATTCACAAACCATTATCAAGGAGGTCTGCCCCACAGGCAGACTTGTGGTGTACAGGTATGACCAACCCACACCCAGACCCTCAGCATGCACTCTCACCCCCTTGAACYGTCGCTTCTACAGCCCTGCACACGTTTCAAGAGCTAATGAGCTTCTTGCTCAACAGGATCACCAGCAAGTTGTTCTCCTTCATCACGCCCCAGCAAGGCTCCTACCATTTCACTAACTCCATCTGCTCTTCTGGGGAGAAACAAAACCTAACACCCTTAAACATCACCAGCATTTGCAACGAGCAGGAGCCCTGGCCCAGCATCACTCACACCAGATACGCAGCAGCACAACCAGGAGAAAGCCCAGGCCTTTTCCCTTGAAAAAGGTTAGGAAAAGCTGGGGTTTTCTTTTTCTTTTTTTTCCTTTTTCTTTTTTGGGTAGTGAAGGACAGAGAGAGGCTGTTTTTGTCTGGGTAGCCCCCCTGGCACAAGAGCCAGGCAGTTGGAATAGCAAAGCTGTGTATAACATTGGGCCTGAAGACACAACTGTTCCCAAGTCCCTGCACTCAACGTGCTAAAACACAACTCTAATTTCTTCGGAAAACGAGCTAGGAAAGGGACATACCTTCTGTACAGACAGAGAACTTGCTGTCTAAACAGTCAGGCAGACAGGTGGGAAGTTAGAGCAGAGGACTAGGAAGGTATCACAAGGGTACTGTGCGGTATTTCCAACCCTGCCACTGACTTGCTTCCGCACAGGCAAGCTGCTATTCCTTTGTGCTTCGGTTTCCTCACCAGCAACAGCATCCCCAGACAGAAATCCTCACGTGGAGCCCACTAAGGCCAGGAGCCACATGCCTACCATCCTCTTTCTAACGAGATCACTAGTTTCTCCAGTGGATCTCCTGCCTGGGTTACCTGAGGGGTATGATCACAGAGCACAGTTTCCCAATCCAGCCAGGATCAGTACCAAAGGAGGAAACCTTTGTAACAAGCCCTGGGAAGCTTGACATCATGTCCTCCTATCTTCCCTCCCTAAAATTCCTCTCTCCCTCCCTCAAAACTCCTCTTTAGCTTGGCAGGAGCACAAAGAAAACAGATGGCACAAGACACCAAAGTTCTGATTATTGTAACAACTTTAGGAAGTGGCAATTTAAAAGAAAAAAAAAACTTGCACAGTATTAGTGCAGCATCCTTGGATAATGATACTTCTAAACAACAAGTAAAGGAGAACACCACCAGAAGAGTTTCCATCCCCCCCCCCCCAAGAAAGTGCCAAAAGGCCACCCACCACAAAAACATCAGGGCACAGAAGAGAATCAAAGGTTCCTCCCAGCCACCCCAGAGTGCACTTCTCTATTCTTTGACAGAGAAAAACAGGGAGAAATTTGCAGAGAGAGGTCGCCCCTCAACACTGCCTCTCCTGTCTGCGGACACAGGCAAGAGAGCAAGCAGCTGACAATTCCTCCCCCTGGCCATACCTGGGGAGCACCCCCTGCAGACATTTTTCCAGTCTTGTGAAGGAAGGGGACATCAGTCCTCAGGAGAGCACAGGGCGGTTGTTGTCTTTTCCCTTCACCTTCCACCACAGGCACACATTCAGATCTTCCTCAACTTCCTTCCAAATGGCTGCTGCAGTTCCCTGCGTTGACTGAGAGGAGAGTTAGTAAGTGGGGGAAACAGCGAGGTACGTGCAGGAGTGAAGCAAGCAGAGAAAAGCTGGGAGAGATCAGCTGCTTCGGGAGAGACTTCACTGATGTTTGTATCACTCCTCCTTCTAGCTATTTTAAGAGAAAAAAATAAAACAGAGCTAACCCCAGGGTCTGGCCTGAATTCAGAGCCTCTGTTTACAGCAAAGCTTCCCTGGGGCCAGCGCACAGAGCACTACTGGGATTTGTAGTCCGCACCGGAGAGGCCTGTTACCGCATGCAGCGCGCAGCCTAAGGCTGCAGGGGTAGGGGAGGGAGCCAGGAAACTACAGCTCCCAGCAGCGGGGGATGCAGCGGGGAAAGAGCCTCTCCCTCCCGAGAGCAGGGGGAATGGCAAGGGCACAGCCCCAGCGCAACTTGGCTAGATGGGTCCTGCACAGCAGCACGGCGGGGCGGGGGACGGCACTGCCGAGCCAGGCTCCGCTCTGCCTCCCTCCGCAGAATTTATTTTCATGAATAGCCTGAGCAGTGAGATATACCCAGCAGGCATGCAGCAATCAATTTGGCTCAGTCTTACAGTGTGGTTTTGGTTTTAATGAGTCTTCCTGACCTCACAGAATGGAGAAAAATAGCTAGGAACACCTCATTTGCCTTTTCTTAAAGGTGGCTATTTTGTTATCTCCTCTCTCAATGGCCTGAGCAGGATACAATATTCTAAGGGGAAATGTATACAGTTAAAAGCAACTGTAAGACCCCTCCTTCACTCACATGCACGAATCCTACATCATGTTTTAAAAAAGCCAGGGTTTGCATGTGTCCAACTTTGATCTGGCACGTGAAGCCTGATTCAAAAGCAATTGCACTTTGCAGGGGATAATTAGACAGACTGACACCACGGACATCACTAGAATCTCGTATCACCTACAAAAAAAAAAATCGCATTTCCAACACACTCTAACATCAAAGGCAGCCGACAGCAACGGCGGCGTGCGCTACAGGCCCGTCCCCTCGGACRCATCGCAGCGTGTTGTGTGCTCCAGCGGAGATGAGGCCTGCCTCGCGCTGCAAGCGTGCTGCTGCTCCTCCAGAGCGAGTAATAACAAGAACTCTCTCCTATGCTTTCTGCTCAATATTTTCTATATTTTGTTATCTTCAGCTGCTGCAAACTGTTCTTCCTCAAAGAGAAATACTCAAACAAGGCTTATGCCTCAAGGACACTGTTCAGAAAAAAAAATCAGAATCATCATGAAATTTTGTATGAAAATAGTGCAACATGAGCTAAAAAAATAAAGCAGGTTCTGTGACAGCAATTAAAAGCCCTGGGAAGAAGTCCTGCCAGACCTGTTAGACTTGATCGAGGCAGCTTTCCCTTCTGTCACGTGTCATTCACTCAGGTGTGCCAGGCTACAGTTTCTGCAGGGACCTCCCTCCCACTCCTAGGGCTGACCAGGAGGCTTCCATGAACACCCGAGCCTATTTAGCAAAACCATTTCTGGATTTCCACTACTGAGGGCATCCGCAGCTCGGAAAACATGCCATGYGAAAATCAATTTAGATTTGAACTGTTCCTGGTAGTTTACCATGTGAAAGGGCTTGAGATCCTCTGATTCAGATAACCATCAGGGATAATTTCACTGAGTAACGGCTGCAGCAGAACAAAACTGCCACAACTGCAGGCACAAAACCGCAGTTTGCAGGAGTCATTAGCCACCTACCATTATATAAAGATATACAAGGCTCTGACAGCCTGGTAATGGCCACGGGCAAATCAGTCTGGATGAGTGGCCTGTGATGGAGTCTCCGTATCTGTTTTTCTCCTTGCATACATGCCTAACTGAACCTCGTAATTCCCTGGAGACTGCTCTATACCCAGCTTTAGGTCATAGTCAAAGAAACGGGGTAATGACGTGTAAGGGGATGACTTATCCAAGGCTGGCCGGGAACAGGGGTCTGGACCCCGCCTCGCGCCAGCGGCACCGACAAGCCCCTGCCCAGCCCTGGGCCAAGCCTGCAAAGAGTGCACGAGAGGGGAGAAGCGAACTTAGGGGTCACTTGGGGGAGGAATGTGGGAAAAAGCAACTGCAAGAGAACTTGGTAATGAAAACACAGAAATCCACCCCCCGGCCCCTGCATCTGTTTACAAAGACAACAGAGCTTGGTTCAGAGCGGCCTCCCGGCTGGCAGGCAGCCAGCGACGAGCCTGGCTCCGAGAGGAGGAGACAAATGCTGCGGAGACAGGTGGGAAAGGGGGCCGGGACTCTTCCCGCTACCTGTGGGGCTGCTGCAGTTGCGGGAGGCTGACGAGCCACCGCGCAGATTGCGCGCTCGCCACGCTCCACAAACTAAGGGGAGAGTTTTAAAACAACTGTTCACAGCTGATTTGTGCTTTTGATCAGGACGRCCACAATGGCAGTGAAAAAAGCCTACCAAGAAAGCCTGCTTCTAAGCTCAGGCCGCAAAGCCCGACTCCTGCACTCAGCAGATTTCCGGCACAACATCAATTTTGTGGAAAGCAAGTTTGCTAGCACAGCACTTTCCAGCAGTTTGGAGGGCTGCTGGTCAGTAAGATAAATACATTTTATGTTCAATTTTCATGGTTTTCCATAAGTATTTGTGTCTCAACCTTCACAATGTTCATTCATAACTCATTGTATCTTCCTGTAAGACACCAGASCTCTAATACTACAGAAAATCTCAGTGCTCTTTTTGCCTGTCCCTTGAATGCAAATACATCATAACCAGAGCTCTGAGGAAAGCACAAAGGCAGGGAAACAAGGTGGGGCTCCCGAGCTGTACATCTCCCACCCCGGTGGTACGGGACCCGTGGCAGGGCATGGGAGGACACAGAGACCATGAGGCCGTCCTYGCAGGTGCTGGGATGTCCCTGCTCGGGCCATCAAGGAAAGCGTGTGCAGCAGGGCCGTGGCAAGTCGCATGCTCTCCGAGAACGGCAGATACTTAGGAAGAGAGCACGAGGAGTACGTGGGGTGCCCCTTTCCCAAGGCTGCCTCCCAGCTTCCGCCAGCTGGGCTGCCAGCCACCACCAGTAATTTACAAAGCCAGAAAGCCACTGTTAGGGGACGGCGTACGCCCCCAACAAGGTTTTACAGAGCTGAAGTGTCACACGATGGGCATAACGGAGCTTGCCATCCTTCCCGCAGAAGATCAGTTCACGCGTGTGCCACTGCTGCACAGCAGGCTGCCCTGACACCTGCCCACAGATGATGGGTGTTCAAATCCGTCCCCAGGTTCCTGCTCACCACCCACCATTGTACCACCTCCAGCAGCACGTCTGCCTTTGCAGCTGTTAGCAGTGCCTTAGTGGGGCAAATTGCACTAGAAAAGCCTCTTCTGCATTTAAAACCTGAGCAGAACTTCCCAGCGAGCAGAAAAGATCAGTTCACCTGGAGCTGGGTCAAAAAAAGTTCTGTCCTGCTGACTTTGGAAGCAACAGCTCAATCCCAAAACAGCAGCACAGCATCAAGGTCAAGAGAGATCAAGGTCATGGCAGAAGGAGCGAACAAGAGAGAAAAATCCAAGCACGACCCTTGTGCAGACCCCACCTCACCCCTCCCAAAGGGGAGTAACTACTCCCAGACTCAGGGCTGTGTTTGCAGTTAAAAGCACCCAGATCTGCACCCAGAGGGGCACCTCGCCTGACACGCAGAGGGACACCACACTCCACCAGCTCCAGCAGCGGCAGGAGCAGCAGCCGCAGCCCCCTCCTCCTTCCTCTCGGCCCCACATACCTCACTGCTGCAGTGGCCGGGGAGCCCGCCTTCCCCCTCGCCGCCCTCGGCCTCCTCCTGGGTCACCTCCACCCCGACGCCCCTCCTCGCTTCGCCCCAGCACCCTCTTCACGGCCCTCCCCACCCCTGGGAACCTTCCTCCCTGCCAACCTCTGCGCCCCGTGCTTGCCCCACTCTGCTGCTCTGCAGGCTCACCGCTCCCAGCTCATCTCCAGCTCCCTGCCACCCCTCAAGCACTGCCCTTCCTGTTACAGGCACCCAGCACTGCCAGGCGTCAGGTCACCCTTCCAGCTCCTCCCGAGCCTCGGCCCGCTCATCGGGCCCTGTTCCACCCTGCACTGGCACAGCTTCCCCCTCACCCGACCCACTGAGGCCCCAGACCGCCAGCCTGCCCCCCTGACTCAGCCCCCTCATCCTGATCTCCGTCTCTGTGCTGGCCCCCTCACCCCAATCCACCACACTGCCCCAGCGCCCTCATCCCATCCCATCCCACTACCCTGGCTCCTTCACTCTGATCCCTTTCCCATTGCACTGCCCTGTCCCCCGCATCCAGATCCTTGTCCCACACCCCTGCCCCAGCTCCCTCCCAATCCATCCTGCTGCCCCAGCCTCCTCACCCCGATCAACACCCCTGCCCCGGCCCCCTCACCCTGATCCCTGTCGCATCCTACTGCCCCCGCTCTCCCACCTCAATCCATCCCTCTGTCCAGGTCTCCTCAGGCCGATTCCCCAACTCATCCCACTGCCCCAGTGCCCTCATCCTCATCTCTCTGCCGTTGTCTCCTTCAAGCTCCCTTGCCCCAATCCATCCCATGGCCTTGGCCCTCTTGTGCTGGTCTCTGTCTCATTAAACCCTCCCAGCCCCCTCATCCCGATCCCGTCCCATCCCAACACCCCGGCCCCTCACCCTGTCCCATCCCACCACTCTGCTTCCTCGCCCTGGTCCCGGTCCCAGTCCCAGTCCCGTCCCGCCACCTGGCTCCTTCGCCCCGGTCCCAGACCCAGTCCCGTCCCGCCACCTGGCTCCCTCGCCCCGGTCCCAGTCCCGTCCCACCACCCGGCTCCCTCTCCCCGGTCCCAGTCCCATCCCGCCACTCTGCTTCCTTGCCCTGGTCCCGGTCCCGTCCCGCCACCCGGCTCCCTCGCCCTGGTCCCAGTCCCAGTCCCGTCCTGCCACCTGGCTCCTTCGCCCCGGTCCCAGTCCCAGTCCCGTCCTGCCACCTGGCTCCCTCTCCCCAGTCTCAGTCCCAGTCCTGCCACCCAGCTCCCTCACCCCGGTCCCAGTCCCAGTCCTGTCCTGCCACCTGGCTCCCTCTCCCCAGTCTCAGTCCCAGTCCTGCCACCCAGCTCCCTCACCCTGGTCCAGTCCCAGGCCCAGTCCCGCCACCCGGCTCCCTCGCCCTGGTCCCAGTCCCAGTCCCGTCCCGCCACCTGGCTCCCTCACCCCGGTCCCAGTCCCAGTCCCGCCACCCGGCTCCCTCGCTCCAGTCCCATCCTGTCCTGTCCTGCCACCTGGCTCCCCCACCCTGGTCCTGTTCCATCCCGCCATCCCGCTCTCTCCCCTGGTCCCTTCCCACCATATCGGGCCCATCTCGCTGCCCACCGCAGCCCCCTGCCCCTGCTCGCTCTGCCCTCTGGCCCATTCCCTGGTTCCATCCCATGCCATCGTCCTGCTCCATCGCCCCAATCTCATCCCATCCTTCCACTCTTTCCACTCTGCTCCCTCGCCCTGATCACACCCCACCACCCGGCTCCCTTGCCCCGATCCCGTCCCATCCTGTCCCGCTGCCCTGCTCCCTTGCCCCGATCCCGTCCCGCTGCCCTGCTCCCTCGCCCCAACCCCATCCCGCTGCCCAGCTGCCTCACCCCAATCCTGTCTTGTTCTGCCACCCGGCTCCTTCACCCCGATCCCGTCCCATCCCACTGCCCGGCTCCTTCGCCCTGCTCCCGTCCCACTGTCCAGCTCCCTTGCCCTGACTTTCTCCCGCCACCCAGCTCTCTCGCCCCAGTCTCGTCACACTTACCGCCCGGCTCCCTCATGCTGACCCCGTCCCGTCCCGTCACTCATTTTTTTGCCCCAGTCCCATCCGACCACCCTGCTCCCAGTCCCTGTCCCCATCCCGCCGCCCACCGCAGCCCCCTGCCCCTGCTCACTCTACCCTCCGGCCCATTCCCTGGTCCCATCCCGTCCCATCGTCCTGCTCCAGCGCCCCAGTTTTGCCCCTTCCTGCCACCCTGCTCCTTCATCCCGACCCCATCCCATCCCACCACCCGGCTCCCTCGCCCCGGCCCCGGCCCGCCGCCCTGCTCCCACGGCCCGACCCCGTCCCGTCCCGCCGCCCCGGTTCCTTC
>NW_028186805.1:0-6638 GCF_003343005.1 Rhea americana | reverse complement strand
CCATGGCGACCCCCGCCAGGCCCCGGAGCCGCCTCCCCGGGGAAACTCACGGGCCGCCGACGTCCCGCGACGTGATGACGTAGCGGCGGCGGCGGCACGCGCTGGCCCGGCGGCGGCCCCGCCCCGCCCCCTGCAAAGGACGGCGGGACGCGTAGTGTGCGGCGGGAGTCTCGCGAGAGCGCCGCGCGGCGCCTGCCGGGAAGCGTCGCCCGGCGGGCGGCGGAGGGTGGGAGGGGCCGCCGGAATGTCCCGCGGTGTGACCCGTAGGGAGGCCCGGACCGCGCTGCGCCGGAATCATAGAGCGGACCGGAAGCAGCGCGCCAGTGCAGCGTCCCGGCCGTCATAGATTTTCCCGCGATGTGCCAGAGCGCCCCCGCCCGCCCGCCGCCATTCACCGTTACACCGGGCCGCGGCGGGCGCGGCGCCCCCCGCCCCGGGAGGCCCGGCCCGGCCCGGCCCGCTTGCCGCGCGGTGCTCGGCGGGAGACGAGAGCCTGGGAGGCCTCGGCCGGGCTGGGCTGCGCCGTGTGCTTGGGCTCCCTGGGAGGAGAGTCTTGGTTTTCAGATAAAACTGGGTCTTCAGCTCTTGGGAAAAMGTCACAGAAAAAATCGGGCTGTGCTGCCAAAAAGGGTGGGAAAACCGCAAAGCGGGATGTGCTCGGCAGGGCACAGAGCCAGAGAAGACAGTGCGGAGGGCGCAGTGGTTGCCACGCCGCTGGCCGAAGGGGCCGGGCGGGCGTTTGTTCTGTCTTCTGATGCGGCTTGCGGTGCGGGCGGGCAGGCGTCCCTGCGTCCCTCCGTGGAGCGGGGGAGACAGCCTGCCCCCGCCGTGCCGCTGCACGGAGCCCTGCTGGTCCTGGCTGGGGGGCCGGGGAGGTGCAGCACTGCCGGGCACGGGCACTTCCCTCACCAAAGCACCATCTCCCTCATGTCCTGGCTCCGGCAGCAAATGCYGAAAAAGAGCCGGAGCAGGGCAGGCGTGAGCGATGCTTCCCAGATGCCYTTTCCAGCAGCTGGTGGCATTTGGCTCCCCATCACCAGCCTTGAAGCTCCTCTTCTATTCAAGGCAGGAGCTCTGCGTCCTCTGGACGCTTCTTCCCACTTGGCTCACAAGCTGGCACGTGGCTCTGCGTGCGCTGAGCATCCAGGGATGTAGCGACTCTTGATGGACGGCCGCTGCGCTGGAGGGGTGAGGAGGGAGGTGAGGAGCAGCCGCTGCTGCCCGGCTCCGCTGGACGCGGCAGGGCGGCTCTAGGCACGCCGTGTGCCGTCTGGCGCTTCCCTGGGACACCTCCCGCCTCCTCTCCATCTGCACACGTCTAGCCGAACGGCAGTGGTGGCCGTGCCCGGCCCCTCCTCCCCGTCCCTCCGGCCGGGGGGGCTGCACAGGCAGAGTGCGGGGCTGGCCCAGGGGCGGAAAGGGGCAGTTCCCAGGAAATCAGTTAATGAAAGACCAAAATCAACAGCGGGTCCGTCAGTGAGGCTCTTTGAGGTCAGACAGCCCTGCCAGACCCTTACGGCAGGGATGAAGTGCCTGGTAGCCCTGTCCCTGGGCTTCATGGCCCTCGCTGCCGCGAGCCAGTCCCCGCTGCAGAAGCGCGTTGTGAAGGAGGTGCTGGACTATTTCCACAGCCGGAGCAACGTGCATTTCCTGTTCAAGGAGCAGTCCGTGGAAGGAGTTGTCGAACGAGTGAGTGCCAGAGACCGGGGCTGCAGAGCGCCGTTGCCCCTGCCCGGGGTGCCGCTCGCCCCCCGCACCCCTGGGGCCAGGCAGGGAGGGAGGCGGGCGGCCGCGTGGCAGCCTTGCCGAGCAGCCGGGGCGGCCCACAGGGGCTGGAGGGGTCTGAGGGCGCCGGAGCCCAGCAGCGCACCGTGGGGCTGCGGATGCCTCCCTGCAGACCCCTGCCTGGTCCCCAGGCCCACAGCCACTCTGGGAGCAGGGATGGATGCGCGGGCCGGGCACYGCGAGTCCAGGACACCCTGGCCGGTGCCACGGCTCTGCAGCAAAGACGTCGGCTTCGGGCTCCCGGGGCAGGTGGGCAGATTGGTGGGGGCATGTGGCACTGAGTGGCAGAGCTCGGCTACTCATTAACCGTGTGCCGTGGCCAGAAGCGGATCGAGTATCTCCGGGTGCCTGGCCATGGGATGATTCCCAGGCACAGCCGGGAGAGACTGGGCTTTCTCCCCATGGGAGACGGTGGCTGTGTCCCCTGCTGCAGGGGTGCCGGGTCTTGGGTGGCCCTGGGGGCTGCCTGCAAGGGGGGGAGGGCAGCGAGAGGGCAGAGGAGCGGTTCGGAGACGCCTGCATCTCCGCGACAGGCTGGCGCGGCGCGTGTTCCCCGGTCGTGGTGCGGGCGCTGCCGGCCCCTGCCCGGCTCACGGCACCGCCGCAGCGGTGTCCTGCCCCGAGGAGGCGGCTCGGGGGCAGAGGGACGGCTGTGGGGCAGGGCCCTCGCCTCCCCAGGTGTGCTGGGGAGCTTCGCCGTGGCTGGCCCAGCGTGGGCCGGGGCTGGCCGCGGGGCGGGGGGTCCGTGTGTCACGCTCACGGCGCTAGTGCAGTCTTTGGTTGTAGTCTTGGGAAGTAAAACCTAACGTGCGATTCGGGGCACCGCCTGGTCTGGCTTCTTCGCATTTCCCGAGGAGTTCAGAGTGCAGCGGCAAGAGCCCAGACAGCTCCCGCCTCCCTCCTTTCCGCAGATGTCCCATCCCTTCTCTCTGCTGCAGGTAGAAATGGTGTCCGTGACCGAGCCAGCAGCAGCGATGGCGGGGGGCGGGCGTCTCTCCTAAAACTGCTCCTCTTCATTTAGCCTTTCCGTTGCGCTCTGGGCTATCCCTCAGTCCTGCCCGYGCCCTGCCTCCATGGTTCACAGAGCAGCCCCCAAACAAACCTGGCTTCAGGTCTCCTCCGGACCCCCCGAACGCGTGGTGCTGCCCACCGGCACGGGCGCGGGGCGAGCTCAGCGCCGTGGCGCGCAGGCAGCGGAGCCCTTCATCCGCTGCCGGCTGCGGCTCCCTCAGCCCAGCCCCGCCGTGCGGCCCCTTCCCGCCTCTCAGGGGAGCTTCTCCCTCTCGCACCAGGAAGACCCTTCGGGGACGTTTGTCCAGCTGCGCGTCAATCTTGTGCAGACAGCCTGCAGGAAGAGGATGGTGAGAAAGGAGAACTGCAAGACGGTAGAAAACAAGGTGAGYGCGGGGCTGTCGGGAGCTCGTCCCGCTGTGCCCAGACCGGGGTTCCCGGTCCTGGAGCCGCGGGACCGGGGCGGCTCGCCCCCGCCTCCCCCCTCGGAGACACCCCGGGGGCCTCCCTCCCCGGCCGCCTCCCCGCTCCGGGCAGCGGAGACGGGGCTGCGCCGGCTCTGCCCTTGGTTTTGCTGCCGTGGGAGGGACGTCCCGGCGCCCAGGGCATCTGGCTGGGCTCTGGGAGCAGCGTCCTGCCGCCGGGAGGGGAGGGGAGGCTGGGGCTGGGCCGGGGCTCGGGGCCGGCGCTGACGGGCCGCGTTACCTCCCCAGAGGAAGCCGGCCTGCGTGGCTTGTTTCAAGTTCGACAGAGGCGATGTCCCCAAGGCGCTGGACAAGTACTACAACTGCGGCCCCAGCCACCACCTGGCTGTGAAGGTGAGCTGCCCCCGGGGGACGCGGGGTGGGGGGCGGCGGGCGCGTGTGTGCCCGAGGGGGCGGCAGGACCGGGCTGCTCGCTCGCTCGCTTGCTCCTCGGTGCCCGTGTGTGCCGGCGTGCGCCCGCGTCGCCCGCAGAGCCAAACCCGGAGGTGCCCAGACACGTGCCAGCGGCGCCCCGGGGGCGTGCCGGAGCGGCCGCGATGTGCCCCGGCACGCGCGAGGCCTCCACGGGTTGGGGAGCCGGCACGCCCCGTGGCAGGGAGCCGAGGGGCAGCGCCGCGCGCCCCGCTCCCGCGCTGCCAGCACGTGCCCAGCAGCACCAAGCCCTTCGGGGACATCGCGCTCTGCCCCGCAGGAGATAAAGCACCGAGACGAAGCCGAGTGCAGGGAGGTGGAGGAGACCGGCAAGGCGACGGATTCGCTCTACCTTCCCGGCATGTTCGCCTTCTCCAAGGGGCTGCCAGCCTAGGCCGGCGTCGCCCGTGTGCAGACACGGTACGTGCCAGGGGCCGCTCAGCGGGAGCCCCGGCTGCCCCGGGCGCGCGGTGCGCGGAGCGCCCTCCTCCGAGGGGCCGCCTGCTCCCGCGAGGAGGCTCCTGCCCGGCTCCGGTGCCGCGCGCAGCACAGCCTCCTCCCGGCCACGAGCACACGCACGGCTGGGTCTCCAGGCCCAGCGGTCCCTTCTGGGGCCATCGTGGGCTCGGGGTGCGCCGGGACGGTGAGAGCTGGATGCTTGTCCACAAAGAGTGGAGCCAGACCGGTCCCCGTCCACGCGCAGGACCCGGCGGCCCTGCCAGGGACTGCCCTTGGCCCGGGGGAAATCCCCCGGGGTATCTGCAGCAGGCTAAGCCTCCTCCGGGTGAGCTGGCCCCGGGCCCCGGCGGCAGCCCAGCACAGGGCTCGGTGCGCGCGCGCRGGGGCGATTCCTCCCAGCCCGCGGCACCTCCCCGCGTCTCCTCTCCCCAGGCCGSCTGGCACCGGGTCCGGCTCCGCCAGCCTGGATGCAGGCCTGGATGAAGGACGCTGCCGCAGGGGGACCAGCCCGGCCCTTCTGAGCTTGCTGCCCTCCAGCACTGTGCAACGAAAGGAAGGTCGCCCGCTGCCCGCGCTTCCTCCCTGCCCGCCTCTGCCTAGACGGTGTCCGCACGCACCAGTAAACCCCGGCTCTGCCTCCGGCCGTCGCTGCTGTTATTTCTGCCCAGGACTGCGGGGCTCCAGGGCTGGCCTGGCCCATGCCGCCGCGCCATCGSTGCGCCAGCCCGGCGCTTTCTGCCAGGGCCAGCCCTGCTCTGCTGAGGCTGCACCACCCCACAGCGAGCCCTGCGTGCCCCACACCCTTCCCCGATGCCGGCCTTGTCCCCCGCCCGGCCCCAGGGGAAGGAGGGATGAAGGTGCCGGCGGACCCACGGGTCCCAGCCCGGCAGCAGGCGGAGGTGAGAGCCGCAGACCGCCTGGAGCTGCGCGGGCAGGGCCCTGCACGAAGCAGCGGAGAGGGGTGTCAGAGCAGAGCACGCTTTTACTGCGCGGCCCCCGCTCCCGGGCGGCCGGGCCCGGCGACGCTCGCGCGCCCCGTCGGCGGCCTCGTCCCTCCTCGCCGCCTCGTCGGACGGCCGCTCCTCCGGCCTAACGGCGCCGGGGAAGCGGATCGCCGCTCCTGCCGCGTCCGTGCGAAGGGACGGGGGCTCTGGTGCGCAGCCCAGGCCCCGCGGGGTCCACGTGCCCCGGGACCGGCCGGGAGCCGCAGTCCTCCCGCATCCCGGTGGATGCCTGGGCAGCGGGCAGCAGCGGGAACGCTCGGAGCTGCTCCAGCTCCTCCCGGAGCCCCTCGGCTGGGGCCCGAGCCGGGGCGCGCGGAGGCTGGCGGCGGTGCGCGGCGGGGGTCTCTCCCTGCGGGGCGCAGCGGCGTTGACGCCGGGGCTGGGGTCAGAAGACGTAGGAGCTGGGGTCGGCGCGGAGGCTCAGCGCCCGCTCCGCCTGGGCGATGGTGTCGTCGGCCCGCTGGCCGAGCTCCCGGCACTCCCGCAGCACGTCGCTGAACTGCCGGTAGGCTTCCTCGATGATGGAGCTGCGCCGGGCCGGCCGCACCTCCCAGAAGCCTTCCTCCACCCAGGGCTTGGGCGCGCGGGGCGGCTCCGCGGCGGCGGCCGGGCAGCGCCCCAGCGAGCTGTCGAGGTCCTTGCAGAGCTGGTAGAGCTCGCTGCCGCGGCCGGACACCCGCTCGCCGTCGATGGCCTTCAGGCCGGGGAACATGTCGCCCAGGGCGCTGCGGTAGGCGCCGGCGGCGCAGACGGGGTTGCTGAGGTGTCCGAGGGCGTCGCGGAGCCGGAGGCTCTCGAGGCGCCGCAGCCCCGTCAGGCACTGCAGCTGCTGCAGGCTGCTCACCAGGTTGCCGGCGATGTTGAGGCTCTGGAGGCTCTCGCAGGAGCCCAGCGGCTCCAGGCTGCAGACGCGGTTGGACGAGAGGTTGAGGACGGCCAGCGACTTGAGGGCGGCGAGCGGGCCCAGCTGGGAGATGGCGTTGCCGGAGAGGTCGAGCCACTCGAGGTTGGCGCAGTCGCCCAGGCAGCCCAGGTCGGCGATGCCGCGGCCCCGCAGCTTGAGCAGCAGGATGGACTCCAGGGCGAACTCCCCCGTGCTGGCCTTCAGCAGCTGCGCCGTGATGCGCCCGCCCTCGGCCTCCTCGCCCTTCTCCGCCCGCGCCTCCATGCCGCTGCCGAGGCCGCCCGGGGCGCCGGGCTCACGGCGGGGGCGGCCGCGCCGCGGCCCCAGCGCTTCTGCGGAGAGAGGGGGCAGGCTCAGCACCCTATGGAGGCTCAGCACCCTGCAGAGGCTCAGCGCCCCATGAAGGCTCAGCACCCTGCAGAGGCTCAACGCCCCATGGAGGCTCAGCGCCCCATAGAGGCTCAGCACCCTGCAGAGGCTCAACGCCCCATGGAGGCTCAGTGCCCCGCGGAGGCTCAGCGCCCCATGAAGGCTCAGCACCCTGCAGAGGCTCAGAACTGCATAGAGGCTCAGCACCCT
>NW_028186804.1:51236-61468 GCF_003343005.1 Rhea americana | reverse complement strand
ACATGGAGCCGCAGGAGCTGGCGCTGGCGCAGCCGCTGCCGCCCCCCGAGCAGGCCGCCGCCGCCGCCGGCGAGGCCGAGCCGCCCGCCGCCGAGCTCTCGCTCACCCTCGTGGCCGAGCTGCAGGCCGTGGACCGCAAGGTGGACTCGCAGGCGGCCCAGCTGATGAACCTGGAGGGCCGCATGCGGATGGCCGAGACCAAGCTCATCGGCTGCGAGAAGACGGCGGTGGAGTTCGGCAACCAGCTGGAGAGCAAGTGGACCGCRCTGGGCACCCTCATCCAGGAGTACGGGCAGCTGCAGAAGAGGCTGGAGAACATGGAGAACCTGCTGAAGAACAGGAACTTCTGGATCCTGCGGCTGCCCCCTGGGGCAAAGGGGGAAATCCCCAAGGTATCTGCCCCATCCACGGAACGGGGTTGCTTTGCATGTCTGTGCACCAGCGATTCTGTTTAAGGGCAGCTGAAGTTCAGCTCAGCTCCTCRGGACACCGCTTCCCTGCGGCAGTGTCTTCGTGCGGAGGCTTGCTGTGGGATGCCTGGCGTGGCTCGTTTTGCGTTGGTTACGTACCGCTCGGGATACTCCCGTGGTTCGTGACAGACACGTGGGCTGCCCYGCGTGGGGTCGCGGGCGGCTCAGTGCGGGTGGATCTGTGTAGGCAGATGTGTGACCTGTGCAGGCCCCCGTGGTGCAGTTTCACCCTCTGCGCGTGCCTAGGTTTGCCGGTGTGTCCCTGCTTCCCGTTCAGAGGTAACCGCAGAAGACTAGTGTTGAGGGTGACATGGGGAAGCAGTGTCTGTTGGGCACTCTGCTAAAGACACTGTCTGCAACGCAGGGTGCGAGGTGTAGGCGGGTGGTGAAGGAAAACCCCATTGTATCACTTGCAGACTAGGGCAAAGCTGTGCGAAGTGAGGGGACTTGTAAGGCGCGTGGCAGAGGAAGGGCATTGCTGTGTGGAACTGTGCTGCACGGTGCTTGCAATTGTTCCCAGATATTTCCTTCAACAGARGGCAAAGAGGCTGAGCATGTGATGCTTTTGATTGCAGGTCCCGGTGGCATTCAACGATGCTTCGTTTAATTTCTCTGAGCAGGAGTGGAAAAGCTTGAATGAATGGCAAAAGGAGCTTTACAGGCATATCATGAAAGGCAACTACGAAGCCGTGATCTCAATGGGTAAAGACTGGCTGGGGTTTGCCCTGAGCTTCCTGATGTGCCAGGTGTTTTCAGGGCTTGGTGGATACCAGCACCCCTGTGACTATCAAATCAGGGAGGGTGGATGGTGTGGTGGTGTGGTAATGTGTTACGTGAACTTTCAACAGCAGCCCTGGAAATTTAGAAGTTCAGTCCTTACAATTTTAGTTTAGCAGTGGATGGCTATCACAAGAGCATCGCTACAGCGGCCGCATCTCACTGACAGTCTCAGTGGCCCGTAGGAGCTGGGTGAGGACCTGGGTAGTGAGGAGGAGGGGAAATGAAAGGACCCTAAAGCTAGGTAAAGGCGGGAAAAGGGGAGATTCTTATTCTACCATGCAAAGATCCACAGATCCACTGTGCTGGGTGCATCAGCTGCTTGCCGCTTGGGGCAGTTCCTAGCAGCAGAGGGGTACCCTGCCTCCTGAGGTTCCTTCCAGTCTTTTCTGGAAGCAGTTCTTCCATCTGCAGAGCATTTTGTAAGGAAGGAGAGCAAGGTTTGTCAGCTGTCTGCCTTGGTACTCTGTCTATTCCCTGTCTTAGCCCCAGGGAGGCGTTTCATGTGCAGACYGTTGTAGTGGCTGTTCCGGCAGCTGTCAGGAATTAAGCTGGGGAGAGCTAGGGGTGAAGGCAGGCCCTGCCGTCTGCTTTCCCTTCTCGTGGCTCAGGGCAGCGCATTCAAGGCTCCAGGAGTGTGCTCTTCTCACTGCTTGCTGTCCAGGCTGTGAGGAAATGTTCTCACCTGTGCTCACCTGTGTGGACATGTCACCCTTGCGAGTGTTTTGGAGCACCTATGTGTATCTTGAGAAATGATCTTGCCCTGGCTGAACATCAGCGCCCAGTGCATGGGAGCACAGACATCTTTGGTAGACAGGAATCGACTCCTTGTGTTCAGATCACTTGTATACAAGCCCACCAAACTCTACATCCTGCCWTCCAAATCTGGCTGATTCATATCTTTTTTGTGGGGAGAGTTAGGGGTGGGAGGGAGCATAGGGGTCTGCTGCAATCCCTGTGTACAAGGGAGAAGAATAAATATTGCCCCCCATTCTCTTGTTTAAAAAACAACCTTGCATCCCACTTTAGAAGCACAGGAATGTAGCAATCCTACTGAAAGGGATCTGTGGATCTGAGCCTGAAGCTTAGGAAAAAAATGTATCTGTGCTTAATCTGCAGGTTTCTTCTCTTTGAGTAATTGGGTTCTGAGATCAGGCCCTTATATAAGGCAAACAGCTCCACCMGAAGTGGTGGAAATTGATAACCAGAGACTTGCATTTGTTGTTGCAAAATGAAATTTTCCACTCTCCATACTAGGAGAGATTGTGATTTCCCCTTTCCCCCATCAAAATCTGCAAACAGCCTGTGACTCGGAAGAACAGGATGGAACAGTTCTGGCTGTGGAAATCCTCGGCTGGAGGGAACTCTATGGGGAGGGCACTTCCTCTCTTGCCGTTGGCTGACAGGTCTGGTTCTGTCCCCAAGCTGAAGTTCCCTTTGTAGTGGATCCGCGGACCTTAGCACAAAGGAGAAGAAAGGAAGTCTGGAGGTAAGCACAGATGCATTTTCTTATTCTCCTCCTCACGCTGCAGGCTGGGAGGTGCTCCTCACCTGAGCAGAGTGTGCTCCTGCAATCCGCTCATGTTCCCAGGGCCCAGACAAGGTGAGCGGTGCAGATGTGTGAGAGCATCTTCTTAAGCCTCTCTTTCCATTACCCGTCATCCCCAGCAGTGAAGGAAGGTTGGTGGGCAAAGGTTTAACAGTCTCTGTCCTGCAAGGGCAAAGGAAATGTTCTAACATATTTTTTTTTTTAACATATAGATGCTGCCATTTCTAAGCCTGACCTTCTGTCACGAATTGAACAAGGAGAGGATCCTAATGCTGAGGATCAGGGTGACTCTGAGGGAGAAACCCCTACAGATCCCAGCACTGGTGAGCTATAAAATTCCTAGGACTCGGTGGGAAGGTAGAAAGTGGACATGTGCTTATCACAGCCTGCTTGAGCTCTTCCGCTTGCTTCTGTTGATGGTTTTGCCAGGGTTGTCCTTGGGTGGAGAGGGGGCTTTGCCTTCATAGCTCTTACCTGATGTTGTCATCTCTTCTGAAATCTTCAGCAGAGCAGCTAGAAGTTGGGTGTGTAAACTCACATCACTCCTTTACTTTGCACAGAATTTTCCTTTCCTGGTCCAGATGAGAGCTCGTGGAATAAATACGAAGAGACTCTGGCTGAAAGTCGTGAGGGCTCTGAAGAAGAGGATAACGCAGAGGTTGCTAGTACATGTGAGTTAGAAGTGCATAGCTTCGCTGAGCGCTGCGCAAAGGTGGARTGGCCGAGGGGGGAGACAGGCACGGGCTCAGGCTCTTGGCACGTGGTGGGGATTGCCCAGGCGTGGGATCCTGCCTTCACTGTGATTTCTGCCAGGCTTGCTTCAAGGGTCAGCGTGGAAGCTGGATGACAGCCATGGCAGATGGGTAACACATGTGCAAAAGCTGCAGTACACAAGCAGCAAGGCTGTAAAAGCAGCTGCCGGCAAGGGAGTGCAGCTCAGTGTACAGGGTCGGGTCAGGCAGCAGGATATTGTGTTTGTAGTCTGGTCAGCTTTAAGCTGGAGTGTGCATAGTGCAGGCAAACTTCAACGGCTTTAGCAGCRAAGAACAATGCGTAAACTGGTGTGCTTCACAGATTTCTGCCTCAGCCAAATGTGAGGCTTATTGTGGGACAGCAAAACGTGCGGTCTTGTCCCTGCCCCATCGTTTCAAGTCCCTGCTCTGAAGCACGGGAACGYGTAACTGCTCACTTAAGGAAAGCTTGTTAGGGTGTGGTTTTGGTCTCCTGGCCTTGTTCTCGTAAGCAGCTGAACTGTTCTGGCTGATGCTTTCCCAAAAACTCAGCCTGATGAAAACAAAGTGGCCCATTTTCAAACTGCGAGCTTAGATGTTTGGCAAAGYGATGAGCAGCTGAAGAGTCCTGTGGTAGGGAGTGCTGAGCAGCCTTCTCTGTGCACAGAAATACTGGGCACATCTCTGCCTTCCTGCATTCTACAGAAACCTGTTACTTTTCAGACCTCTTTCTACATTCCCAGATCCTCTGCGCTCCTGTTGTCCTCTGTTTGCCAGGGTTCTTGGGATTTGCTTTGAGTTACTGGTGTTTATGTTATGGAAGATCCTTCAGCCCCTGGCATGTGCACCATACAAACCCAAAAGGAAAACGGGATCTTCCCCTTCCCCCTCTTTATTTTGCAGTCCTAAACTGTACGTTCTCAAAGGTCTGTTCTGGTTCATCTCCTGCTGAGAAACCCTCTTTTTTTCTATGTCTAGCTATATAGAGAGGTCTCATCATCATATTATCTGAGCTTTCTCAAGAAGTCAAAATATTCTGGCTTTATTTGTATTCAAGTACTGCTTAGATAGCTCCCACATGGGACTTGCAACCCTGTAGTGTCAGGTACTGTTTGTGCAATGCAAAGACCACCTCTGCCCCAAAAGATCTTTCAGTCTAAATAGTGAGGCAGTTGTTATCTCAAAGAAATGACATAACTGTCTCTGCTCTGTCAGATGCACAGCAGTGTGATGAGGAAGGTCCAGAGAACCTTGAGCTTCCTAGCTCATTAGCAGGAAAATGGGAAGATGTTTTCCCAAACACTGAGGAAGAGATAAAGCCAACCAACAAGAGTCGAAGTGGATCCACCCCACAGCAGAGAAACGCAACGGGCAATGGGCTGAGGCGATCTGCTCGCCGTGGGAAAGACTTGGCAAAGAAGGACACTCCTGAGGATGCAGCTGCAGTAGAAGGGCCATACATCTGCTGTGAATGTGGGGAGAGCTTCCTGGACAAGCAGCTCTTTGCCACACACCAGAAAGCCCACGCAGGTGAGGAAGCCTGCACTTCCCTGGAGCAAGGAGAAAGCTTCAGACAGAAATCCAAAACAGCTCCTCCACGAGCCCATGGGCCGTCCCGCTCCAAACCGTCCAAGCGTCCCGATTCAGAGAAGAGCTCTGGTCTCAAGTACGGCTTTGTCAGGCACCAGGCTAACAACATGGTGGAGAGGCCGTACACCTGCTCCCAGTGCAAGGAGAGCTTCAGCCTGGAAGTGAGTCTTATCTTGCACCAGAAGCTTCATACAGGGAAGGGCGACGGGCCGCTGACATGTACCTACTGCGGGAAGGACTTCCGGGACCTCTCCAAAGCCATCCGCCATCAGCGCATCCACACAGGGGAGAGGCCTTATCAGTGTACAGAGTGCGGGAAGAGCTTCATCCGGAGGGATCATCTGCTCAAGCACTGGCGAGTCCATACCGGGGAGACTCCATACCAGTGTCCTGTGTGCGGGAAGCACTTCCGCTACAAAGAGTCGCTGAATTGTCACCAGAAAATCCACTCGCGCAACCCCCGGCCCATGRACGACTCGCAGCCCAACATGGAGTCAGCAACTCAAACTGGCCATTTCTGTGTGAAAAAAGAAACTAAGCAGTAAAGCTGCTGTGGGTGGCAAGGGCAGAAGGGCTCGCAGTTACGATACAGTCTAGCAGGTGGACAAGCAGCATGATGGGAAGTGAACTTGTATCGCAGCTAATCCGTGTGGTTGTGCTACAAAGCCCGCTTTGTTGAAGCATCAAAGGAATTCCTCTTAAAAACTCTCGTGAGAAGGCCTAGGCACCTCGTCAACCCTACGGGGTTACATGGGACTTCCGTAGCGGCGTAGGCCTTGTATTAGTTGCCCCCTACGCAGGTTTGGATTTTGCCTGTAGAGAATAATCCTGAGAGATTCTCTGGGGCCCTTATTTAGCAGGTGTTTCCCCACCTATCTTTGTGCATATTGAGGAGTGACATGCTTTCGCTTTCGTTCTTTTCCACTCGTTTCACTGCAAGGCTGGAAGCATGAGGAAGGGAGGGACGACACCATCCCCAGGCAACTGGCCGCTCACTCCAGTTGCGTTGACGCACCTCGAGCAGCAGCCCTGTGACATGAGGCCGAGGCTGGGATCAAGGGGAGAGAAAGGAAGCAGAGATGCGGTTAGGGACCTGGCGCAGAATTTGTGCAAGGCAGAAAAGCAAAGAGGAGAGAGTGGCAAAGAGCAACGTGAGAAAATGTAGGTGTAAGGAACGGATGGGAAGGACAAGGGGCTATTGACATTGGAGCAGAGACTGGAGCAGGAGGAATCGGGAGGGAAAGTACATCCGTGTGTAGAGGCACAACCAAGTACCTAAACCGAAGAAGAGATGTCTCTGTTCTTGAAGGATGTAACTGGCACCAGTCAGGCTTTAGTTTCCCTCTGGCCCAAGGGAAAGGTGCCGCTGGTCTGTCATACGAACTCCTGTCAATGAAGGCGATTTTATTTTTTTTTAACTGGGTTTGGTCTCACACTCAGGTAAGTCAGACAAGTGAAAGCAACTTCTCCTAACCCCTGTAAAGAGCTGTTTGGTTTTTTAGTTAATCTAGAACTAGTGTATTATTATTATTATTATACAATGAAATGTGTGGCACTAGATTTCACAGTTGATCTAAAACACTTAAATGTATGAGGTAACTGACCAGAGGTTTTTCAGATGTCTATGTAAATATTGGTTGAATTCTCTAAGAGCTAAGTGGTATTGTTCCTGAGGTGACTGTAAGTAGGTGTCTCTTCCGCTGTGTATTGTCAGCTGCTGGTTTGTGATCGTGTTTTGTAATAACTTTTGTAAAGTCTGTCAATACAGTGTTTCCATTCGGAAGCCCATGTGGGGTGAGTGATCACAGCCCTAGTTCCCCTTGCTTGGCCTCAGTATTTCATCCTCGCTCTCCCTCTCCTGGAGTGATGACTGCAGCACACTGGCGTGCACCTGGCTGTTATTTATTAGCGTTTTCCAGGTAACTTGCTGAACTGATGAACTGCACAAGCTAAGCTGGGTCTGCTCAAGTCTGTTGTTGTCTGTGCCAAGCATCCGAGGAATCGAGTCCTGGAAACGCGGCTGTTTGGAGCAGCTCTGGGGCAGCTGTGTGTGCTGACGGTTGGTGTTCAGCATTTGGGATTCCCGTTTTTAAGCTTTTTCTCTGCTGCCGTTATGGCTAGAAGCAGGCTCTGGTTGTACACCTCCAGGAGCTGGCCTGGGCCACGCAAGCGCTGCCGCAGCGAGGGCTGAGGAGTCGTCTGCTGCCGCCGGACTCTGCTCTGCAGCTGGGACAGTCCCTTGCCCTGAGAAGTGCTTGTGTGTGGCTGCAGCAGCCGCCCCGAGTATCGCAGGCGCGAGCTGAGCTGCGACGTCGCTGCCCTCCGGCACTGACTTTGGCCCGCTGCGGCGGGCACGAAGGGCCCCTCGCGTGCTCCGAGAGGGGCTGCGCGTGCTGCGGGCTCCTTTTCCTACCTCGCCCAGACAGGGTGGCGTGGTCCCCGCGGGGCGTCCCTGCGCGGCTGGAGGCGGCCCGGAGCGAGGGACCGGGGCGTGTGTGGCYGCGCTCGCTCGGGCCCGCCGCCCGAAGGAGGGGTGGCTGCAGAGCTGGGTGGCACCGTGGACCCTGCGTTTACCTCACCGCTTCCTCGCTCGCGCGTGCCCGAGCTCTTTGTATCAGAGCTGCCAATAAACTGTTCCTGCCAGGCCTGGCCCTGTAGGGCAGCGCGGGGTTTTGTCTCGCGGCACCGGGGCCTCGTGTCTCGGGCAAAGGCAGCTCTGATGGGGTTTAGCCCCGGGCTGTCCTGGCTCGGCTCCTACGTGTGCCCGTGGAGCCGTGCCCGGGAGCAGCAGGGCCCCGGGGGCTACGGGGCTGGTGGGGAGCAGCCTCCTGGGACGGTCCCGCTTTTCTCCAGCGGCGCATACCACCGCCAGTGCCCAGCTGGGCAGCGCCCTCCTGCCTCCGCCCCAGCATCTCGACCCTGTGCAGGCCTGCGCTGGGGGGCGTTTGTGGAGGGGGAGCCAGCACAGCCCGGGTCCCTGCCTGAGGCCTCCTGCTTCGGCACTGGCTGGTGGAAGCTCCTGCTTCCTCCCCTTTCCCCTCTGCGAGTAGCTGTGGAGCAGCCGGTCAGCTCCTGCTCCGGCACCAGAGCTCCACCGGCTGCGAGAAGCGGTGGGCGGATGGAGGAGGCGGCACTGTGAGCACCTGCCAGCCGGGGCCCCGCGTTTGCTGCCTCGCTGCAGCAGTCACTGATTTTCAGTAGTTGAAAGTCGTGTCATCAAAAATAAAAGCGGTCCCAAATGAGGTGTGGGTGGTGGCCGGCGAAGCACAGCAGGGGTTGGGGTCCTCGTGGCTCCACCAAGCTGGCACCGGGCAAGTCTTCAGCCCTCTGCCTGTGCTCCGGCATTTCTTGCCTTTAAGCACTTTGAGGTCAAGCTTGTAAAACGAGCAGCTCGGAGGCGCTGGTGGCAGCCAGAGGCCTCTTGGCCGTGCGATCCCAGGTTCTGGCGAGCTCTGACCGTGCCGTAGCGTGCTGCAGTGAGCAGGCGTCCGGCAGCCTGGGGGCTGCCAGGAGGAGCCGCACAGGGCCRTGGCGKTGGCACCGTGAGACGCTCGCTCCCKGCGTGCGGCTGTTGGTGTCCGCAGGGACTGTGGTTTCCAAAAGCTCCAATAGATTTGGGGCTATTCCCAGCCCCATGTCACCTGCTGCAGAGCAGCTGAAGTACTGAAGGGTSTCCAGCCTGTGAGCCCAGACCATCCACCCGCTCTGCTCCTCCCTGGAGGTCCCCTGTCTCTCCAGCACGGCTGGTTTCCTCCCGTTGCTCCCAGCAAGGACATGCAGGAGTTGAAGCAGATGCCTTAAGGACCATCCTGGGGTCACACCTAGCGTCCTCCCCATGCTCAGGGACAGGACGTGGGGATGGGACCACCGCAGCAGAGAAGCCTTTTTGACACCATGGTGGTGGCATGGCTCGGCCTCACCAGCCAGCCTGCCCTCAGGGATCTGGGGACCAGTGTTTGGTTATAGCTGTTCCTTGGCCAGGCAGGGACTGCAGGTGCGGGATTTGCCTTCCGAATGTCTGTTCCTGTGAGGAGGGAGGGCTCAACCCACAGTCCTGTCTGTTAAAGGCTGTTCCTGGAGGTTGTCCTCCATCTTTCCGCRAACAGCACCACTTCCTGGTGATCCGAGCACTTGGTCCTGCCAGCTTGCCCTTATTGTCACCATGGTCTGGAACCTCCAAGAGGAAGAAAGCCGTGCACCAGGAGGCTGCCTCTGTGGGAGCCAGGACCATCCACGTGGCTGTRATGGGACGGGATGGGACGGGACAGGACAGAATGGAGGGGATAGATGAGATGGGTTGAGATGGGTGGGATGGGACAGGACAGGATGTATTGGATGGGATGGGACAAGACAGATGAGGTGGGACAGAGGGGATGGGATGGGATGGGACAGATGGGACAGGATGGGATGGGCCAGATTGGGTTGGGTTGGATGAGATGGGACAGGGCAGATGGGATGGGGAAGATGGGATGGGATGAGAATGAGATGGGATGGGACAGGTTGGGCTGGGTTGTATGAGATGGGTTAGGGCAGACAGGATGGGCCAGGCTGGGATGGGCTAGGAAAGATGGGATGGGCCAGGCTGGGATGGATGGGATGGGACAGATGGGATGGGATGGATGAGATTGGATGGGATGGGATGGGATGGGATGGGATAGGATGGGATGGGTGGGACAGGGCAGATGGGATGTACAGGATGGGATGGGATGGATGGGATGGGACAGGACAGGACAGGACAGATGGAATGAGATGGGACAGGATGGATCAGATGGGATGAGATGAATGGGATGGTTTGGGATGGCATGGGATGGATGAGATGGGATGGGACGAGATGGATGTGATAGGATGGGACAGGATGGGACAGATGGGATGGGATGGATGAGATTGGATGGGATGGGATGGGATAGGATGGGATGGGTGGGACAGGGCATATGGGATTTACAGGATGGGATGGGATGGGACAGGACAGGACGGGACGGATGGAATGGGATGGGACAGGATGGATCAGATGTGATGAGATGAATGGGATGGTTTGGGATGGGATGAGATGGATGTGATAGGATGGGACAGGATGGGATAGATGGGATGGGATGAGATGGATGTGATAGGATGGGA
>NW_028186804.1:44994-49932 GCF_003343005.1 Rhea americana | reverse complement strand
CCATCCCCCCCAGTCCCTCCCCAGCTCACCCCCAGGCTCCTCCAGTTCCCTTCAATCCCCCCCACTTATCCTCCCAGTCAGCCCGGTGCTCCCCAGTCTCTCCCCAGACCTGCTCCCAGCCCCCCTGCTCCGAAGACGACCCCCAGGTCCCCGTCCCTCCCTCCTTGTCCTTCATGTGCCCGCGTGTCCCCCCCAGCGCAGGCACCGGGACCGCGGCCGGACCGCGTGTTGGGGGAGCGGCTCCGCAGCCTCCCGTGTTGCGGGACCCCGCAATCGTCCCCCCCGCCTTTCTCTCCCGGCCCAGGACACGGCATCGTGGCGCCCGGCTCCTTCGCAGCCCCGCATCACACGCAGGCGAGCCGCGGGGAGAGGGGCCGCGGCGCAGGGCGCGGCGGCTGCCCCGTGCCCGGCAGTGCCCAGTGTCCCGGCCGTGCAGCAGCAGCAGGAGGACTCACGCGCAGCCCGGCTGCAGGGCCTGGAAGAGAGGCTGGCGGCAGCTGAGAAGATGCTCGCTGACGTGATGAAAGGCTCGGCGGAGGTCGGGAGCCAGCTGGCCGCGCTGGGCACCCTCCTGCAGGGCTACGAGCAGCTCCAGCGGCGCCTGGAGAACGTGGAGAACCTGCTGAAAAACAGGAACTTCTGGATCCTGCGGCTGCCGCCGGGCATGCGAGACAAGGTCCCCAAGGTAACGGTGCCCGGGCGGGTGCTCAGGTGGGGACAGGACACTGCAGGGGACACTGACACGCTGCCCTGTGCTGCTCTCAGCAGCATTCACTGTTTGTGGCTTGCCTCCACCTCTGCCTGTTGCATGGACCCTCTGCACGTGATATGGGGCTTTTRCATCTGTGAATAGTTTGATCTCCGTGGGGTTAAGAGAAACAGAAAGACCTTTTGCAGCAGAGAATGYGATCAATTAACAAATAGCTAACGGTCAATTAACAGGTAGCAGCAGCAGGGAATGCTAATTTAAAGCACCCTTACTGAAAAAGATAACTTTTCTGAGCAGTGGGGGAGCTGCAGAAGGACAGATAGGGGAACAAATGGGCAAAATGTCCTGGTGAGTCGGCAGACTGCGCGTGCGCACGCGAGCGCCTGAGCGGCGAGGACGGTTTGGCCAGCAAGGCACAAGCCACCCGGGCCGCGAGTGCTGCGAGGCAGCGCGGGACGGTGACTGCACAGAGTCTCCTTTCTGGGGTTGCCCCACGTGCGCAGGGCCGCGCAGCGGCTGCGCGAGCAGAGCCTCCAGCACAGCGTGACGAGCGGCGGGGGGAGGGGGTACGTGCAGCTGGGTGGGGTGTGCGTACGGCTGCCCTGATACAAAGCTGCAGAGACAGCGTGTCCCCAGGGGTCCGCGTCCCCAGCGCGTAGCGTCTCCCTTCTGCCACCATAGCTGCCGTTGCAGTGAGGGCGTTTGTGGTCGCAGGTGCCGGTGACGTTCGATGATGTCTCCGTCTACTTTTCGGAGTCAGAGTGGGGAAAGCTGGACAAGTGGCAGAAGGACCTTTACAAGACCGTGATGACGGGGAACTACGAATTGCTGATCTCTCTGGGTAAGGAGACCTTTGCGGAGATGTTCACGCTCCTTTGTCACAAGCTCAYGTGAGCCGGTCAGCCCCAAATCTGCGTGCACCTCCCATGCCTTGGTACTGGTGACGGGAGACCTTTCAGCTGTGTCATTCCTCCAAGCCATGTTCAAGCTGGTGGCAGGTACAGACTGTCTGTGGTGAAGTGTGGGCACCCTCTGTCCAGAGGGTGACAGGTACCCGTGCCACAGAGTTACAGTCCTTCCAGCTGGTGTTTCTGTGGCTGTCTGCAGGGAGCCCACGGGCAGGGTCGGCTCTGACGCTGGTTTCTGCCAGAGGTTTTTTYAGGTCTGGCTCTGACCAGGGCTCCTGTGGGCTTTGTCCCCCTCTGTATGGAGGGGTCATCACCTCCTGGCAATGTCCCGTGAATCCCTGCCATCCCCACGCTGGTGGCTCAGTGCTGGACGCTGCGAGGAGCGGTTAGCTCCCCGCCTCCTCCCCTCCTCCTGCACCAGCAGACGCACCGTCCTTCAGCCCTGAAGGATGGCTGCGTCTGGCTGCACGTGCTCGGCCCCCGTGGCCTGGCGGCCGCTCTGCTCCGTGGGCAGCACCAGCGCAGCCTTAGCACCCCCGCTGGACCGAGGCGGCCCGGGCACGGCAAGAGCACGGGTACTCGCGCTGCGGCACACGCCGTGGGGGCAGCGCCCAGGCCGACTCCGCGGTCGCTCGCCTGCAGCGGGTGTTTCTTTCTGAGCCTGCGAATCGCGCTCCCGGACGCGTTTTCTTGTTTGTGGTCTTGCTGGCCTCCAGGGCTGAGGTCTCGGGGGAGGAGGGAGCCGGCAGGCAGGCAGTGGATTGGTCTGGCAGCGCTGGCAGTTAGGGGGTGGGGAAGGCAGCGCCCTGCAGCCGGCTTCCTCGTGCCGCAGGTGCTGCGCCGCYGGAGCTGCTCGGCTTGCAGGGGTGGGTCTGCGCGTCCCCCGGGGAGCGCTCGGGGCCTCCTGCAAGGGCCGGGGAGAATTTCCCTCCTCCTAGTCTGCACTGGTGAAGGAGGTCCAAAGTGGCTCGTGCTTGCGTGTGACGGAGGTTTCCTGCAGGGAAATAACCTGCTCCCCCTGCCTGTGCTCTTCCCCGCACAGATTACGCCATCTCCAAACCGGACCTCCTGTCCCGCATCGAGCGGGGCGAGGAGCTGTGTGTCGCCGAGGACGGGGAGCGTCGCCCGGAGCCCGGCACAGGTGGGAGGTGGGATGCATGGCCGGGGCCTCACGAGGGCAGGAGGCAGTGCTGGGCTGGGGCGGGCCGCCGAGTCCTGGCCCTGGCGGGCCGGCGCTCCCCTGCCGGATCCCGCAGGCTCTTTGTGCCAGCTGTTTTGGCTGGATGGGGTTGGGAGGCCGCCGCGGCCACCCGACTCGCGCAGGGCCGGCGGCGCGGGACTTCCCCGAGCACCTGATGGTGATGCTTTCCCTGCTTCCCTGACCCAGTACAGACCTCTCCTTCCGAAGGCGCCTTGCCTTCACCCTGAGAGCCAGGCAGGGCTCGAGGCCGCGCTGCAGGTGCCTAAACGTGGGTGTCTGGGCATCRGGGAACTGCGGGGTGCAGCCAGTGCAGCCCGGCTGCGTCCGAGAGCAGCGACCGCGCGAGCCGGGYGGCTCTGGAGAGGAACGCCGGCTGCAGAGCCTCCCGCGAGGCRGCCTCCTTGCCCGTGGCACAGCTTTGCCCAGACCCGGAGCAGGACATGACGAAAGCGGTTTGCGGCCCCATGGCTCTCCATGGAAAAGCCGGGGAACAGAAAGCCCATGGATAGGTGGATGTCGGCTAAAYGCACTGTCATTTCTCTTCCATAGGAGCAGAACCTGCTGTTCTTGCCCCTGGAGTTGATTCTTGGGCAGAGAAAGACGACGATCCCTGTGCTGGTGTTCAAGGAGACTCAGAAGAGCAAGATACTCCTGCAGATGACACCACCATGGGTGAGTGCTGGGAGAATGAGCCGGTCTGGGGGCACCTCCGTCCCTTCCCTCCCCTGACCCGTCTCCCGCAGCYGGGCAGCAGAGCAGCCCTTGGCCCCCTGTGCCTTTGGGAAGTGAACGGGGGGACGACTTTCCCTCCGTTTCTCAAATGATCTTGTGTCAAGCTTTTGGCTACCACTGCTGTACAGACGGCTCCCAAACGCTCCCAGCCCCGAGTCTGCATCCCGAGTTAGGTCCTGGAGGGAGGGTGCACTTCAGCGGCGGGTTGTCGGGCACGTGGAGCTGGACAAGAACGGAGATGGCCAGAGAAGAGAGGGGGAAGGGAATCAAGGCACGACGGAGGGAGCGTGGCGCTTCCTCATTCTTCAATCCCTTCTGCTTCCAGCCGAAGACAGCTGCGTCGTCAAGGTGGAGGAGAGGGCGACCGTGAGCCCAGAGCCATGGGGCGCGTTACTGGCCGAGCCGGGAGAGCCTCTTCTCTGGGGCAGGGAGACCTGGGCGCCGGGCGGCGTGCAGGGCGCTGCCGGCTGCCGAGAGCAGAGGCTGCCCGGGAGCAGCCCGCGGGCGCCCGGCGCGGGCCGGAGGGACTGTGGCGACTTTGCGGCGGCGGCGCGGTGGGAGAGCCGGGCCGGGGCGGCGGCGTGCCTCTGCGGCCCGCGCTGCGGCACGGGCTTCCCCGAGGAGCGGGGCCGCCTCCGAGCCCGCCCGCGGAAGGAGGAGCAGCAGCGCCGGTGYGCCCGCAGCTTCGGCACGCAGGCCAGCCTGGACAGGCACCAGTGCCGCCCCACGGACAGGCTGCACAAGTGCAGCAAGTGCCGGCGCTCCTTCCGCCTCCTGTTCAGCCTGCTGCATCACCAGCAGGGCCACGAGGGGCAGCGGGGCCACCCCTACGTCTGCTCCGACTGCGGGCGCACCTACAAACACTACTCCAGCATGAGGCGCCACTGCCTGAGCCACGCGGGGCTGCGGCCCTTCGGCTGCCCGCAGTGCGGCCGGGCCTTCATGCGCAGGGAGCACCTGCGCGGGCACTGGCGGCTGCACACGGGCGAGCGCCCCTACGAGTGCAGCGTCTGCCTCAAGCGCTTCACCCGCAAGCACTACCTGCTCGAGCACCAGCACAGGCACGCCAGGGAGCGCGTCCGGGACTGGCTGGCGGAGCGGAGCCGCGCGGGCGCCCCGCCGCTCCCGCCCGAGGGCGGCGAGGCCGCCTGAGCGCCCCGGGCCGGGCAGCAGAGGAGGGGAAGGGGGGCTGCGCGGGCCGGGGGGCAGGGAGGAGGGGCACGAGCACCTGGCCGCGGCGGGCCGGGCGCCGTCCCGCTTCCCTCCCGGTTGCTTTGTACCTCGCCGACCGTTCGCAATAAATTTGATTGTCTCTCGGTTAAGCGTGGGCCCCGCTGCGCCGCCGGCCTGGCCGGGCCGCGGCTCCCGACGGAAGAGGCGGCGCGGGG
>NW_028186804.1:35942-43634 GCF_003343005.1 Rhea americana | reverse complement strand
GGGACGGGGACGGACGTCAGGCGGCGCGGGGGGACGGCGGCGCCTCGGCGGCCAAGATGGCTCGCGGCCTGGCCGCCGGCTTGCGCCTGACCGGCGGCGGCCGCGCTCTGCGCCCGCAGGCTCCCCAGCTGGCCGTGCCGCCCGCCGGCCCCGAGCGGACCTCCGAGCGGGAGACGCAGACCGCCGAGCTCTCCCTCACCCTGGTGGCGGCCGTCCAGGCGGTGGAGGGCAAGGTGGACTCGCACTCCACCCGGCTGCTGGACCTGGAGGGGAGGACGGGCACGGCCGAGAAGAAGCTCCTCGACTGCGAGAAGACGGCCGCCGAGCTGGGCAACCAGCTGGAGAGCAAGTGGGCCGCGCTGGGCACCCTCATCCAGGAGTACGGGCTGCTCCAGCGGCGCCTGGAGAACATGGAGAACCTGCTGAAGAACAGGAACTTCTGGATCCTGCGGCTGCCGCCGGGCAGGAAGGGAGAGGTGCCCAAGGTAACGGCGCCCGGCGGCGCGGAGGGGCCGGGGCGGCCGGGGAAGGGGCCCCTGACGGCGCCCCGCGGCCGAGGGGCGAAGGCGGCTCGGGGGGCCGGCTTACGCTCTGGGCTCAGCGGAGGAGAGCGGCGCGGGCCGCCCGGCGTGAGCGTTCGTTCCCCGTCTGCGTTTCGTGGCTCCTTCTCCGAAGCGACGTTTGCCGACGCCCTTTAAAAYGCGCGTCGCTGCCCGCGCAGAGGGGGGCCCGGCTGACGGCCGGACCCAGCGGCGTCCCYGTCCCGCGGCGTCTCCCGGTCTGAAGAGCCCCGCTGGAGCGCGGCGCTGCTCTCCCGAGCCAGCCGCCTCCTGAGTGTGTCCACAGAAATCGGTCCTCGGCGGAACGGCAGCCTGCTGCGGGGCGGTTTGCAGGCAGAGGTGGGCTTCGACGGGGCAGYGATTCGAGGGGAATTGCGTGCTTGGCTCTGCTGGGAAGAGCTGCTGGGTACGCGCGTGAGACACTGGAGGCTCTGCCTGGCTCCGTAACTACTGGTAATTCGGAGCCCTTCCGGCCCAGGCAGAGTTTTCCCTGGAGTTCTGGGGTAACTGAATCCGGGGTTTCACGTCAGCTCATCAATAGAGATGAGGCTCAGCCCTAGCGCCCGATTTTTATCTCGTTTGCACCAACTCAAGGCTTGGGCAAGCCCAGGGACCTCTGCAGAGTGGCTGCGGCCGGTGGGACCGCAATGGGGACCAGGACAGTGCCACTGGGAGAAGTCACTGCCCGGCCTCCGGGACGGTTCAGGTGTCTGGTGGAGACCTTAAATCTCTTAGAAACTTGTGCGGGAGTCRTTTTCAAATATAAACACAAAGAGACCAAGGGCCGTAGAGCAGCAGCTTCTCCTGATGGAGTTCAAACGTGGCCATCTCGGTGCGGTGTAGGTGACAGGAGCGCGTGCTTGAAACGCAGCGGTTGCAGACGGTGGTCGCAGGTAAAGCGCTCCTGCCTCCTGCAGAGCCCGGAGTTTGCGTGAGCACGTGACGCTTGTGATTGCAGGTGCCGGTGACGTTTGACGACGTGTCCGTCTACTTCAACGACAAGGAGTGGGAGAAGCTGGAGGAGTGGCAGAAGGAGCTTTACAAGAATGTGATGAAGGGGAACTACGAATCTTTGATCTCCCTGGGTAAATATGGGCTTTCCTCTCTCTGGGTGAAGGCAGTTTCTCGGAAGTTCCTGACCGAACGCCATCCTGGGCATCTTCTAGCTCAGTTCTAGCACAGAGCTTAATGCCCCTGATGTCCCCTTTTAAACGGGAACTTAAAAAGGCAGAAGGAGGTTTCTAGTCCTTCTCTGTTGTTTCCTGGCTTGGATGAGGATGGGCTGTGCAAGGTCACCCCCTACACAGGCCAGGGGCTCTCAGCTCAGGGCTGAGGGCAACCTGGATGGAGCTGGGCTGGAGACCTGCCAAGGCCCCTTCCAAYGTGAGTTACTCTGTGAGGAATGATCAGCTCCCCCAGAGCTGTTGCAAAGGCTTCGCTTCACCTTCTGGTTGTGCTGCAAGTACAATCCCGTGTACCCCTTTGGGGAAACCTTTCGCAGGGACCCACAGGAAAGGGAACTGTCGTAATGCACCCTTAGCTACAGTCCTTCGGGGCAGTGCTTGTTGATGCTGCAGGAGAAAGCTCAGCTTTGCTGGGGTAAAGTGCTTTCTTTTGTTTGGGAGAACCAGGAATTTGCCTGAGAAGTCCTAAAATCCTACAAGGAAAATGTGTGGGTTGGTGTTGTTGTCTGAGGTAGTTCCTCTGCGTGTGGTACCTGAGCTCCTGCCTGCAGGAATTCCTCCTACTCGGCCRAGAGCCTGGCCTGCTGCGGCACGGGGCCTTTCTGCCGCAGGTTCTCATGGATGTCCTTGAGCCTCTTCGTGTTTCCACCCCGTGCACAGGGGAGAGGTGGGAGATCGGTGCCAGCACTCCCAGTACAGTAATCCCTCCCTCCATCCCTCTGTCTCCCAACAGACTATGCAATTTCCAAACCTGGTGTTTTGTCCCAGATTGAGCAAGGAGAGGAGTCACGGGTCGGGAATGAGCAGGACTTGGAGGAGCGAGAGATCATTACTGATGCCACCGCAGGTGAGATAGCAGGTTATACCTTGCGTGCAGAAGAGCTGAGTCTGGTCGCTCTGAGACAGGCAAAAAGGAACAAGAYTAAAATACTTGTTGCACAGAGCTGTGACCATGGAGATTATCAGGAGGAATCTTAGATGTGAGTGAGAAAGGTTCGGCTGATTAATGATTTGGCATCCAGGTACGGCTTGACATATAAACCAGGCCAAGCAGAGCCCAGAGAGTTTGGCACTGGGAGCTGACAGCAAGGAAAACATCTGCAATCAGACCGCTTCCCGGGGGAGCTGGTGTGCCTAGCAGGAAAGGAGGATSGGTGCCCACCCGGAGAACCTCTCTCCCCATGGGAGTCACAGACTTTCCCCAAAATCCTCTCCACCCGCTCGCTGTGCATGCAGTCTCCGGGTGCCTCATGGTCTCTGGGTTTATCCTCGCGGTATCCTCCTGAGGCAGGAAAGCCGGCTCCCGCGCCACGCACGGGGACCTGGAGAGCCGGAGGGATCTKCCCAAAGCCTGGTGCAACTCCCACGCTCTGCCGCTCCGGCAGGCTCTGTGGCTGCTGGAGCCGGGGGGCTCGGGCGGGACGAGGGAAACGGAGGCATCCGCCGGGCCGAGGCGGGGGGGACCGGCGCGAGGCGTCTTAGAAGAGGGGGCGTCAGCTCCGTGGCAGCGCCCAGGGCCGGCCCCTGGGGCTGGGGCTTCCCGAGGCAGGAACAGGGCGTCGCTGTGAGCGGTCGCTTCTCCCCGAGCCCCGGGAGTGACCCAGGCTGGAATCTCTTCTTGCTGCAGCTGGTATAAGGGTCGTGATCAAAACAGAGGAGCTCCTTCCTGAAGACAGCCCCGAGAACCCGGAGCTGCATGGCATGTCGGGGCAGTCGGAGGGGAGTTTCCAGAGTCCGGATGAAGAGGCGGCCTGCGAGAGCCCCTATGGCTCGGTTTCCCCTCCGAGAGACCTCCCGGGGACCAGCCTGGGCGACCCCTCYGAGTACGGAGCCGACTTCAGCGAGATCCAGCGGGTCATCGTGCACCACGGGAGCTGCGCAGGTGAGACGCTCCGCGCGGGGCCACGTGTTGGCGGCGACCGCAGCCCAGGAGGAGCTGTCAGGCAGAGCCTGGGCAGTGGGTGGAGGGGAGCAGCTGGGCAAAAGAGGGGAGTTAGGTCCCACCAGCACCTGAACTAGAGGCAAAGYGGCTGTAGCAACCTCCGGAGCAGCCGCAGTCGCGCTGCAGACCAGGAGGAGGCGGCAACACCCCGCGAATCGGCGGGTAGTCGCTCCCCGGCAGAGAGCAGCCAGCCGAGACTGGTGAGATGAGAAAGATGCTGGTGCAGCCCGGTGGGCGAAGCGCTGTCCTTTGCGAGAGCCCCAGCGACCACTGCTGCCAAAATCTCGGTGTTGCGGMGGGCAGGGGAAGGGCTTAGTCAAGTGAAGCTGCTTCCCTGATGCTGGCCACGTAGGGGAACAGGCGGTGGCATAAGCTCAGGCTCGTGGGCACTGTTGGTGACAGTCCCTTTGGAAAGCACTTGATGGCTCAGACTGAGGAGCAAAGTGTGCAAAGCTGGCAGGGGCCACAGGGGCCTCGGGCAGGATACGCGTTGAAACCGGTCTCTGGAAGTTGGAGAAGTGGCCTGCAAAAGTGAGGCTGCGCTGAAACGGGCTCTTCAGGGACAAGAGCCCGTTTCTGCCCGCACGGAGGATGCTCAGCTGCACCGACTCAGGGGAGGAAGAGCCGGTTAGGTGGCCACCCTGAGGGAAGGACTGGGGGTTTCTGGTGCATTGTAGGCAGGACATGAGTCAACAATATTATGCTCCTGCAAAAGAAAGGGCAAACGCAGCAGGGTATGCAACCAAGTAGCTGCAAGATGTGCAGAGTCATCCTTGTGCTCTCCTCGGTGTCGGTCACGCTTTGCTGGAGAAAAGGGCAGTGCTGGGCGCTGCACGCCAGCAGATGCGTGGGGCAGCCGGAGAGGGTCCGGAGGATGGGCCCAGGAAGGGCCAGAGGTCTAGGAAGCGCAAGCTGCCAGGAAGGAAGGGGTGAAGCGAGGTTATTTAGCAGAGGGAGGAGAAGATTGCGCAGGCACCGCAGGCGTAGGAGTTGTCCCGCTCTGGCCAGTGGCAGCATGGGCTTAAAGAGCAGTAGAGGGGGTATGGGCTGTATCCTGCGAAAACCTCCCCAAGAGGGGGATAGGGAAGCAGTGAAACACGCTATCTGGAGTAGGTGGGTTCTCCATCATTTGGCATTGTAAGATCATCCAGTGCGAACATCTGTCAGGAGAGATCGGTGGAGGTAGCAGCTGGCCTCTGGAGGTCCCCCTCGGCTCTGTCTTTCTGCTCCTGCGAGCCGCGCACAGCAAGCGGAGCTCAAGACGGTTCTTCTCCGAGAGCTTCAGGGCTGCTTGGGCTGGTGCTGGCGCCGGGGGGAGCAGGAGCCTGAGCGGTCCAGTGGGCTCTGCGATGGAGGAAGGAGGACCTCTAGAAAACGTCCTGTTGCCCTGAGGGCAATGTCTTTGAGAGGCTCCTGCCGGCATGGGAAGTTTCTCAGCTTGGGTTCAGCCTGCTGGTGACGATCTTCTGCTTTTCTCCTGCAGAGGACGGGATTGTGATTAAGACAGAGGAGGAGGAGGAGGAAGAGGAGGACCCGGACACGCTGGAGCCGTGCGCCATGTTCTCRGGCAGGACGGAGGCGCCGGCGTTCGCGAGCCACGAGGCCGGGCTGGGCTGCGAGGCGCAGTGCAGCTCCAAGGCGCAGCCCCGGAGCCTGGCCGCCGGCCGCRCGGGCAAGGCCCCCGCCTGCGAGAGGGACCCCGGGGAGATGAAGCCGGTCATCGTCCACCAGCGCAACCGGACGCGGGAGAGGCCCTACATCTGCCCCGAGTGCGGGAAGAGCTTCATGCTCAAGATCAACTTCATGATCCACCAGCGGAACCACCTCAAGGAAGGGCCCTACGAGTGCCACGACTGCGACCTCAGTTTCCGCAACAAGCAGCAGTTCCTGCTGCACCAGCGCGGCCACCCGCGCCGCGCCGTGGGGGTGCCCCGGCGCCCCGAGCACGGCCTCAAGCCCCAGCCGCGGCCCCCGCCCCCGGGCAAGCCCTACAAGTGCTCCGAGTGCGAGAGCAGCTTCAGCCACAAGTCGAGCCTCAGCAAGCACCAGATCACCCACGTCGGGGAGCGGCCCTTCACCTGCGGCGAGTGCCGGCGGAGCTTCCGCCTGCAGATCAGCCTCATCATGCACCAGCGCATCCACGCCGGCAAGAGCGACATGGCCTTCCTCTGCCCCCAGTGCGGCAAGAACTTCACCCGGCCCTCGCACCTCCTGCGGCACCAGCGGACTCACACCGGCGAGCGCCCCTACCAGTGCAGCCAGTGCGAGAAGACCTTCAGCGAGAAGTCCAAGCTCACCAACCACTACCGCATCCACACGCGGGAGCGGCCCCACGCCTGCGCCGTCTGCGGGAAGGGCTTCATCCGCAAGCACCACCTCCTGGAGCACCAGCGCATCCACACGGGCGAGCGGCCCTACCACTGCACCGAGTGCGGCAAGAACTTCACCCAGAAGCACCACCTCCTGGAGCACCAGCGGGCGCACACGGGCGAGCGGCCCTACCCCTGCACCGAGTGCACCAAGTGCTTCCGCTACAAGCAGTCCCTCAAGTACCACCTGAGGACGCACATGGGAGAGTGAGGGGCTGCTCACGGCTTCCCCTCCCTCCTTCCCTCCCTCCTTCCCTCCGTCCCTCCTCATCTCCCCCAGCCCCTTCTCCCCCCACCCCGGCTCAGGGCATGGACATCAACAGGGCACGGACATCAAGGAAGCTTTGGGTGGTAGCGCCGCCGGTCTGGTGGAGACAGCTAGGCTGATTGGAAATAAATTAATTAATTAAAGCAAGCAACGCGCGGCAAAATTAAAAAGATTATATATATATATAATTAACTGAAGCAGCTGATTTAGGGGGAGTCCTCACCTTCCAGAAAAAGAAAAAAAGAAAAAAAAGGAAAGAAACCTGTACAGGGTGTTTTGCCAGAGTAGGACTCTTAACTGCTTTTTAAATCTACTGTTTGGTTTTTTTAATAAATGTGGAGGAACTTTTCGTTTGGTAAGCAAACTTAGGATTGCCAAGACACATTTTTGGGAGCGGGGGGAGTGCTGGTTGTGGCACGGCCCTTTGCTCCAGGAGCTCTGCCGCGGCGCTGCCGAGGCCGGCAGGTCCCCAGCACCGGGGCCGGCCGGCAGCGCGCGGTGCTGCCGCCGTGGCGCCCTGCACTCCCGCTGCCGGTGCGGCCCTCGCTGCCCGGCTCGGGGGCCCCGGCAGCGCCGGGGGCCCTCAGCCGCAAAGCTGCGGGATGAGCTGGTTGCTAAATTTAAGCATTTTTACTAGGCAGGGCTGGCAAGAGCGGCATGACTGCACGGGAAGCGCCTGACTCGGCAGCAGCCCTGCGCCGCCTYGTTAGGACTAAATGCATTTAAAAAACGTATATTTTTATATATATATAAAAGAATGCGAGCCTGGCTGCGGCGCTCGGCGGCTCGCCGCAGTTACCTTGCTGCGGGCGCGCTGTGCCCGGCCCCGTGAGGCTCCCGTGGCTGCCGGCGGCGCTGGGGAAGGAAAGTCGCCGTGCGGCAAGGCGCCGCGAGGCTGCGGGGGTGTTAACACGGCACGAGGTGCCGCAGCAGAGCCCAGGGCCTTCCTGCTCCCGGTCGCTCCTTCCCGTAGTTGCCAGGTCCTTTACATCCTATCCGTCTCCGGCACCGTTGTGGGCGGCTCTCGCCTCGTCCCTGGGACGAGCTGTTGTGGCTGCGTCTTTCTTGCTCCGCTGTCGGGCTCCTCTGCCCCCTTGTCCCGTCCGCCGGCATCGGGCTCGTGGTTCCTTCGTTCTGTTCCTCCATGGCCTGGTTAAAGTCCGTCTCGCTGCCGGCGCTCGCTGCTGCTCGGCTGCTGATTTCTCCCCACGGGGGCTCCGCGCGGCGGGACGGGGGAGCCGGGATGGGGACCGGGAGACAGGGACCGGGAGCAGGGACGGGGATGTGGGAGCAGGACCTGGGAGCAGGGATGGTGGAGTGGAGAGAGGGGATGTGGGGGTGGGACAGGAGAGCGGGGCTGGGGAGTGGG
>NW_028186804.1:33433-34708 GCF_003343005.1 Rhea americana | reverse complement strand
CACGCACAGCCCGGCACACCGGCAGGCACACCCGTGTATGAGCCGGCCAGCACACAAACGTGCAGCTGCACACACACTCACACAGGCACACTCACGCACACAGACAAGCACGCACGGGTGTGCACACACATGCACGCACACGCGGACATGTGCGTGCACACACACAAACATGCACACACAGGTACGTGCAGGTCCACACATGCGTGTGCCAATGTGCATGCACCAGGATGCTCACACACGTACATGCGTGACACATTCCATTACATGTGCAGTCACACACACACACACAAACACACTCACGGTCATATACAGTCACACACTCAGACACACTTGCACATTGTCACACTTACACATACACTCATACAGTCAGTCAGTCTCACACAAGAGACTTTCACATACACACTGTCACACGGTCACACAGTCAAACACACACATGCTCTCTTACACACAGTAAGTCACACACACTCTCATACACACTCTCACACTCTCGCATATACACTGTCTCACACACACACACCCCAAAACAGTCTCACACACATGCTCTCACACTTTCACACTCACTCACACTAAAAAAGTCTCTCTCACACACACTCACATTCTCACACACACTCACATACATTCACCCTCTCACACACACACTCACTCTCACATATAGACACTCACACACAGTAAAGCACACTTGCACACTCTCACACACAGTCACACAMACACACCAAAACACTCTCTCACATCCTCTCACACTTTCACACTCATAGTCACACACAGTCACACACATATTCTCTCTCACACATTCACTAACACACTCTCACACAGTCACTCTTTTGCATACACACACTCACTCTCTCTCACACACACACACACTCACCCTCACCTTCTCACACGCACACACTCTTTCGCATACACACACTCACACTCTCACACTCACACTCAGAGTCACTTTCACACTCACAGTCACCCTCTCRCACTCACTCACCCTCTCACACACTCTCACACAGTCACCCTCTCACACTCACACTCACCCTCTCACATTCACTCCCACTCACACACACTCACACAGTCGCTCTTTCACACACTCTCACCCTCTCACACTCACCCTCTCACTCAGTCGCTCTTTCACACTATCACATTCACCCTCTCACACACACTCACCCTTTCACACTCACACTCACCCTCTCACACTCACACACTCACCCTCTCACACTCACCCTCTCACACTCTTTCACACACTCACTCTCACACTCACCCTCACCCTCTCACACACACACCCTCTCTCAC
>NW_028186804.1:24987-32583 GCF_003343005.1 Rhea americana | reverse complement strand
CTGGGCACAGCTTGGGATCCCATCTGGACACAGCTTTGGGTCCCGTCCGGGTGCGCGTTGGGGTCCTGTCTGGGCGCAGCTTTGGGTCCCGTCTGGGCGCAGGCTGGGGTCCCACCTGGGCGCAGCTTGGGGCCCATCCAGGCACAACTTGGGGTCCCGTCTGGGCGCAGATTGGGGTCCTGCCTGGTCGCAGCTTCGGGTACCAGCTGGGAGCAGGCTGGGGTCCTGTCTGGCCGCAGCTTGGGGTCCCAGCTAGGAGCAGGCTGGGGTCCTGTCTGAGCGCTGCTTGGGGTCCCGGCCGGGCACAGCTTGGGGTTGCAGCCAGTGCCCAGACAGGGATCCCGTTTGGGAGCAGGCTGGGGTCCTGGCCAGGCACAGTTTGGGGTCCCGTTTGGGAGCAGGCTGGGGTCCCAGCCGGGCATAGTTTGGGGTCTCAGCCGGGAGCGGGCTGGGGTCCCATCTGGGTGCAGATTGGGTCCCGGCCGGGAGTGGGCTGGGGTCCTGTCCAGTTTGGGGTCCGCTCTGGGACGGGTTGGGGTCCTATCGAGGTGCAGTTTGGAGTCCGGCGTGCCCAGCCCGTGCTGCCCTTTCCCCCTGGCTCCCTGCAGCCGTCTCTCCTTCCCCCGGCCRCAGCAGCCCGCGAGGTTCCCGCTCCCCTTTTGCACGCCAGCCAGAGGCGGGTCTGGGGCCCAGGTCTGTGGGGGAGCAGGGTCTGTCCCGCAGACGTGCGCGGCATTCCCCTCGGGAGCAGCAAAGGGCCCCGTGAGCAGGGGTTTTTTGAAGTGGTGTGTGACAGTGCGGATATTTCAAACCTCTTCCTGCAAGCCATGCTTTCAATACAAAACATTATTTTAAAAATAACAGCAACAAAAAATATCAGGGTTCCAGCTATTCCAGAAATCCTTCTGGACAAAATAGCTGCACATGGGGATCTTGCTATCCAGTTTCTAAAATGTGTTTGGAGAGAGGTGCCCTAGGTGAGAAGCTATTTATAAGTTGTTGCTTTTCAGACAGGGAAAAAAAAAAAAGCCAAAGTTATCTCTCTCTGCAGGGCAATATTGTSCCCATGGGGATTGGCTGGTGAACAGCAGTATCAGCCCTGCAAGCACAACCCAAAATCACTGTGTGTGTGTTGTTTTCCCAGGAGATGCTTCAGAGCGATTTGGTTTTCTTCCAAAAAGAGAAAGAAGAATTTAAGCCAGAAGGAGAAAAGAAAAGCGAAGAGCTGATGGTACGTTCCTCTCTCCATGGGCATACCCTCCTGCCTCTGTACCTGTTTGTCTTCACAGATGCATCCTGTCTTTGCCTCTCCCTGGATATATTTACCTTTCTGCATGTGAGCACTCCTGTTTTCTTTCTCCTAGTGCATCTGTGGATCCCATACAGCCTCCATCCACCCTCCCATCGTCCTTCTTTCCTTAAGCCTTAGCCATCACCCTGGGYCCATCAATGTCCAGACTTGTCTCCTCACTGCCCTCTCCCTCTCGTCCCTCTGGCTCAGCATCCCTCTGCTCTTCTGGCTTTTCCACCCAAAAAGCTCTTCTCCTTTTCCCTGTGATTATTTGGCCTCCTCTCGTTAGCACTGCATCCCCTGGCAGCATCCCCATGCCCACCTAGAGGTAGAGGGAGGCTGATGTGGTTCTTTGCCTCTGCTTTGTAGGGGACGGTGGCATCGGAGAAGGAGAAGCTGCAGGCTGGATTCCGGGAGCTGCAGCAGTTCCTGCGGGAGCAGGAGAGCGTTCTGCTGGCCCAGCTCGACGAGCTGCACGGCGCGCTTGCAGCAAGGCGCAGCGAATATGTCAGCAGCGTTGCTGCGAGGAGGTTGTTGCTGGACACGCTGKTCGTGGAGATAGAGAAGAAACGTGACCAGCCGGATATCGAGTTCCTTATGGTGAGGCCGCGTCGCCCACCCGGGCCCAGCAATTCCTGTGGCACCCGGCCGGGGCTGTGCAGCCCAGGGAGCACGGGGCGGCCGGCCGTGCAGCACCCCTGCGTCTGGGGCTTGACTCTGAGCTGGGCCAGCATGATGGTTTTGAGGAGCTGAGGAAAAGGTATAAGGATCGTGCAGTCGCCGGGAGACTGGAGCAATCCCTCGGGATTCCCACCACCTGAGCACAGCAAGCTGCGAGGGCGGATGTGGGGCAGAGGCAGGTGACAGGTCCAGGCTGCRGCAGGGGGACGGGTTGGGATTTTGGGAGGAGGGAGCGTGTCACTCCAGCAGAGCCCCTGCCCGCTCTGCGCAGGATGCGGGCAGCTGCCAGAGCGCGYGGGCCTGCCTGCCGGACAGCTCGCGGGGAGATGGTCTGCGGTGGCAGCGAGCGAGGGGAAGGTGTGGGTGATAGGAAGGACGCAGTGGAGCCGAGGGGATGAAGGAATGGGGCAGCAGCCTGAACTGCTGTCCACCAGGTCCCACAAGGGGAGAGCTGGGGCACTGGGAGGAGGCTGGTTTAAATCAGAGAAAGGCAAGTCCTTCGTGCAGTGGGTGAGCAGCCTGTATAACGTGCTGCCCMAGGTGCTGTGGTTGCTCCTGGCAGTGTCGGAACTGAACTACTGTTTTCTGTCCCTTCTAGGATATCGACAGCACCCTGAACAGGTAGGAAATGGGCTCAGCATTGCTCTTCTCCTCGGTGGAGGTTTGGAAACCCTGCAGGAGCCTCCGCAGCAGCAGCCAAGACGGGAAGTGGCTGTGCCCTGCAGAGTATTTGGATTTGATGTGATGTTGTCAGGAACCAAAACTTGCTGTACGGCTGGGGATGTTGTAGCTCTGGTAGCAATAACTGGAACCTGCAGGAGGCAAAAACTCAGGGTGTTTTATTTTTTTTTTTTGGACTTCTGTTTTTTTCCCAGCACTAAATTATGTCCATTTTTACTCCATATTTGCTAAAAGAAGTGTTGGGCAAATCATAGAMAAACCAACCTTCAGAAGTGCCAAGCACCTGAGTCCGGGGTGAGCCTGGTGCTGGGAAGCCAGCTTTGCACCCCTCCGCATCTCTCCAGCATCTCTCCCGGCCTGATAATGACCGAGTTTCCGTGCTGGGAGCCAGGACGTAGTGCAGTCCAGGCCCTCATCTTTGCCCTGAATTTTGCAGGCAGATATTTCCTCATGCTCTAGGGGATTGTTTCCATCCATCCGGGTTGTATCCATCCCACCGTTTCCATTCTGGCCCTGGGTGCTGGTCCACTGTGGTGGTCAGGGCTCATCCCCATGTCGCTGTGTCTCCCCAGCTGTGAGGCGGCGAAAGCCCCAATCCCGGAGCTGGTTTCCTCGGAGCTGCAGAGGAGAGTTTGCAGCTTCTTCGAGACGGGCAAGCTGGTCATGGATGCCATGGCTGAATTCAAAGGTAAAGCAGAGAAGCAGCCAGCGATGTCCRGCTGCCCAGCCTGCGCCCAGGCCACGCCTGGGCTTGCTGCTGCCCCGGGGCCCTGGGCCATGCCATCTGTGGTGAAGTCATTTGCCAGGGCTCATCCGTGAGCACCTGGCACCTGGGTCTGGGCGAGGGCTCAGCAGGAGCCACGAGCTGTGCTTCCTGCTTGTCTCTGCTGCACGCAGGCGTCTGCGGCAGAGCTGCCCCCAGGAGCATCCTCACCGCTGCGGCCTCTGCCCAGGGCATGGGAGCTCGTCGCAGCAGCTCTAGGCAGGGCTGCAGCTCTGAGACAGGCTTTCCTGGAACCTGGGGTGGGCTGTAGGGGGTGGGCAGTGGGCCCCACATCAGCATTCCTCCTCTGATGGCCACAGTGCTCTCCGGGGAGCTGGAAAGATGCTGCAAGAGGAATGGGAACTCATTTGCCCCCCTTTCCTTCTAGCGGATCTGCTGAACAAGATGGATAGAGAAAGAGGTAAGTTTCTGGAGCTGATGGGCACAATCAGGGGAGAACAGCTTTCCTGAAATGAGTTTCCTTACATCTACGGGGTAGAGAGAGGCTCACGCGTGAATTTTCCCTTCATTTTGAYTAGGCCCACTGTAAAAATAGAGGCCCAATCCCAAGCTGAGAACCCCCCAGAGACACTGTCCTCTAGCACTGAACCAGAGACTCTGCCAGGGCACTGCTGGGCCCTTGGCTTCACTCTCTCTCTGGAAAATTGCCCTTAGGTTGTAATTTGTAAGATAGTTACTAGTTAAACACAGGTGGGACTGCTCATGTGGCCAGTGCAGGCACAAGCCTTCAGAGCCGGCTTTTAGGCACAGAGTGGAAATGCCTTTGCCCGTGCTTGGGGTGCCTGCGGGCCTGGGAGCACCGCAGGGCTTGGAGCCGGTCGGAGTCATTYGCGGTGAGGCTGGTCACTGCCTCCTGGTTTTGCGGCCGAGGACCAGGCTTACAGGCGGGGTCTTCCTCAGTTTCCCGCCAGCCGCCCTCCGTGCTGCGAGCAGAGGCCCCGGGGGGGAGCGGGTTTAGCAGAGGGGCTGGCGTGGTGGCCCTGGCGGTGACAGCTCCGCGGCCTTGCACAGCCGCAGGATGGCAGCAGAACGTCCTGCGTTGGCGCGCAGCTCCGGCTTTGCCAGGAGACCGCCTGCGTAGCAGGGGAACGTTGCAGCCGCTTAGCAGGCGGAGTGGGGAGGGGGCTTAGGAGCCGCCTCTCCCTTTGGTGAGCGTCGTCCCCCTCGGCACTGGAGCAGGGCCTGGCCAGGCACCGGTGCTGCCTCGCGTGTAATGCTTCCCCTGGGGTGTTCCCCTGAGGCCCTTCGGGTCCCCCCTGTGCCCAGCCTGGCTGGGAGTGCCGCAGCTCCGTCACCCTTAATCCCAGCAATAACAGGCATGCTTGGAAGCAGGGGGGTGTCAAAGTCCAGCGTGTCAGCAGGAGGCAGCCCCAGGGCTCAGATCTCGCTGGGAATTTGGAGTCTCCTGCTCCATGCCAAAACTGCCCCAGGATGCCGGGACGCGGGGATGCYGCTCAGCCCGGTTCCGCCCTGGGAAATGTTGCAACTGCCAAGCTTTGCCCATGGTGAATGTGGGGCTGTGGCCTCGGAGTCCGTGCGGGGAGGGTGAGGAGGGCCCTGTGCCATCGGATTGGGGTGCAGGTGCTGCATGTCTGCTTGCGGGGTGCTGCAGCCTTGCGGGAGAGACACTGGGTTGCTTCTCGGTGGACGACGGACTGACGTTTCCCTCTGTCGTGCGTTAGTGAAGGTGACCCTGGACCCAGAGACGGCAAGCCCTTACCTGATCCTGTCGAAGGATGGCAAAACCCTGCGTCTGGGGGAACGACAGCAAAACCTCCCCGACACCCCCAAGAGATTCACAGGCAGCCCCAGCGTCCTGGGCTCCCAGGGCTTCACGGCAGGGAGGCATTACTGGGAGCTGGAGGTGGGGGACGGGGACAGTTGGGCCGTGGGGGTGGCCGTGGAGTCCGTGCGGAGGAAGGACTCGCTCATCCTTGCCATGGGAGGGATCTGGGCCCTGCGGCTGGACTGGGATCGCAAGTACACGGCGCTCACCATGCCCCCCACCCCGCTGGTCCTGGAGGAAGAGCCCCGGAGGATCAGGGTCCACCTGGACTACGAAGCTGGTGAAGTGACCTTCTACAATGTTGAAAACATGACACAGATCTTCCAGTTCAAGGCCTCCTTCACTGAGAAGGTCTTTCCGTACTTTTGGCTCTGGTCAGCAGGATCCTATATCCAGCTGTGTGCCTGAGGGGGTTGGACGCCTCCTGGTCCCCTCCCTACCTGTTTGCTTAGCTGAGCATGAGGGGTGCATGGCGATGACGGAGCATTGCAACGTAAACTCCCCGCACGTTTGCTTGGGCTGGCTTACGTCCACACRCTGCTGCTACTGCCCCTGCTAATCTGTCGGCGCATTAAAGATGTATTTGGCCTATCTGGAGGTGTCTCAGTGATGGTTCTCCTGAGGGCATAGCCACACGGATAAATAGGAGTGGCAGGGAGGACGCACGAGCCCTGGTCTCCGATTGCCCACGCTGGTCTCTCACAGCTTTCCTGGCTGCTGGCGGCTCCGTGGGGRCGGAGCAGCATGGGGACGCAGCACCCCTGCTCACTGCTGGGGCCAGGATTCGCGTGGGAATTTGGGTGAAGCTGCAGAGCTGCTAACAGGAGCGGTAACTGCCCACATAAAACCACACCGCAGTCAAAAGCTGTGAAGGTGGTAAATGGGACCAWTTTTTAAAAGGGTCCTGGGGGAAATCTGGGGAGCTGCAGAGCGGTGGGGACCCAGCGTGCTGTTTGCCTTGGGATTTGGGCGTGTGCAGGACCGTCAGCTCAGCAGTCGTCGGGACAGCAGAGGACGTGCAGCCATCGCAGCCGCGGTGCGTGAGTGTGCTTTGTGTGCACGGCAGCAGCTCCGTGTGCAGGTCTGCTCCACGCAAAAGGAAAGCGTCCGGAGGAGGGACAGGGCTGACCAGGGAGCAGGGGTGAGTTCACAGATGGAGCCTCTTTTGGCTGGAAAAGACGGCGATTGGGCTACGATGGGGGTCTCTGAGATCCTGGGTGATCGAGCAGGGGCAGAGGGAGCAAATGCTGGCGGTGTCACCTCATCCGAGAGCGGGGGAGCACCGTGTGAAGCCGGTGGGTGTGCGGGCCCGAAGAGGGGCGTGCGGGTTGTGTCCTGAAGTGCAGCAAAGCCGCGGGAGCCCCTGGAGAGGCACGTGCACCCCAGGGCCGGGAACACCGGGCAGCTGGAGGGCGCGATCTCCTGCGGCGCCCTTTGCGAGGCTGGGCGCAGTGCTGCGAGGACAGGCAGTGGGTTCTCCTGTTTTTATCTTTAAATGGTACACTGACTTTTTGCAAAGTCTAGGTGCAGGAGGGACCCTTAAAGTTTCCAGCCGAGAGCCGATGTTTCCATTCGCTGTCACACACAACTTTTATGTTTTTCAGCACTGAGCACTGTCATTGCCCAGAAGTGTCACTGCTCAGCAGATGCTGCTAATTTATTGYTCTCACAAAAATTCTCGCTTTGCTCGGGAAGGACGCGGGGAAATCTAACGCCTCGCCGCAGGGAAAGGGTTTCTCAACTCGCTGAGGCTGGCTGCTGCTGCGCTCCCGACGCCCGGCTGCAGGCCAGCAGGGTGTGAAWGTCTGAGGTCACCTCGAAAACGCCTTCGGTTCGGCCTCCCGCTCCCCTCACAAGTGCTTGAAAAAATCACCGTATCGGGGAGGGGGGATCGCGTTGCACCCCAGAGACAGGAACCGAACGGTAAGGCSAGGTTTGTAGGGAGAGGCAACGTCTTGTCTTAAATCAGACTGTGCCGCCAGCAAAACAAAAAACCAACCCCCCAAAAAACTCCCCAAAGCCAGAAAAGCCCAGCGTGTCCCAGAGTGGAGACGAGAGTGAAATATTGAGGGSAACTGGACTCCATGACGGGCCTGACAGGAGGCGCCTCCGGCAGCCCGAGGACTACACTTCCCAGCATGCCCCGCCGAGGCGGGCAACGCGTGAAACGCCTCGGCGCGGCATGCTGGGAAATGTAGTCCTCGCGGCACGCCATACGGCCGKCCTCCGCATCCTTCTCAATAGAGTGCCCTATTGGCCGCCTCCTCTCGCAAAAACTATTGGATGGAAGCGCGGTCAATCAGCCCCGGGGGCGGGAGGGAAGGCGATACTCGCCGTTCCGATTGGTCAGAGAGGGAGGCGGGCGGCAGAGAG
>NW_028186804.1:0-22144 GCF_003343005.1 Rhea americana | reverse complement strand
GGGGCCCCAGTGCTGGCGGCCCCCGCCCCACACGCAGCTCTATCTGCTCGGCTCTGTTTGTGGTTTCCCTGCTCCGTTCTCCTCGCTGCTCCGGCTGTGCCGCTGCCCGGCGCAGCTCTGCTCCCTCCGGTCCTCGTCCACCTCGCGSGGTTTCCCACGCGGACGCTGCGCTGCCCTGCCCTGCGGGCCCCGGCCTGCCCTCTGCTCCTGACGGCCCCCCTGGGGCTCGTCCTTTTGGGGCTGTTTTTATAGCAGTCTCATCTCTCTAATCACTCGCGTTCCTTGTGGTCCTTCCCTCCTTCGGATTCCTGGAATTCCTGCAAACAATTCGGACCGGTCCCCTGCGTGTTTGTTATTTTATCTTTAGATTTGTAGCCTGGCACGTTTTCTGAATTGACCTGTCTGAGGTACGCGCCCCCCTCCTGTGGCTGCCAGGGAGGGTTACAGCCCCAAGGGCAGCGGGGCTTGGATCCAGCGGTTTTCRCTTAGCCAACAAGTATCGTACGTCCTTGTGTTGTATTCTCGCGCTCATACACCGCTAGGTTKTATTCCTCACTTTACTGAACACTCAAAACAACGAACCTGATCTTCCTTTACAGTCAGCACGATAATTCCGAACGAGTTCTGGGAAGTAAGAGTAGCAACGGCTTGCAGAGAACAGTGTCGTCGGAATCAACTGACTCAGGTATGGCTTTTCCAGTTAGCAGCTAATGAGCACGGAGTGGGGTGTGATACGGAGGTTGGACTAGGTGATCTCCAGAGGTCCCTTCCAGCCTTACTGATTCTGTGATTTCTTCTTCACTTGCCTTTTACTGTGAGCAGTTTCCAGGTTTTGGAGAGGAAACTAATACTATATACTTGTAATCCCTGCAGCCGCTTCTCGTTCTTAGGCTCTTCGAGGGAGGGATGCAGATACCTCCCTCCTGCTTTACCCTTGCRCAGCCTGTGATCTGGAGCGTTGTAATCGTCCCGGAATACGCTAGCAACAGAAGTAGCRTGGAAAGCAACTGCTCTTGGTTCCACTGGAACACTTGGAGATGACTTGCTTTTATTTTCAGGGATGACCGTAAGATGTGGCTGCTGACCTGCCACGCTTTGCAGTCCGGTGTGGCGTTAGTCAGTACTGTTTGCTGCTTATGTTGGTGTTTTGTTCTGTATATGGCAATAGGTCAGTGCCTTGTATCAGTCTTTCTCGGCATACAGACAGCTGGAGGTGAATACTACCAAAGCCACCCCCCGACAGGCTTCACTAGTGAATTGGAGCCCCACTAGAGTCTGTGTTGTCTTACTGGCTTACAGAAATTTGTAGCTGCACGTTGGGCTTGTGGACGGCAGTGTTTAATCATTCCCTGTTRGGATCCATTGCATAGCTACGTTCAGCGCTGAATGGAACTGAACCGAGTTTTTGCCCTTCGGAAGGCAGTAACTTCTAGAGCAGGTTGTCTTTGGGTGGTTTCTCTCTTTAAACCCAAATTGTGCTAACCTGCTTTGCACACTCAAAGGCTGTTGGACAGGGTTTCTCTTGTGGCTTGGGTTTATTTTGTGGCTTTTTTGTTTTGTTTTTACCAGCTGATTGTTTAACTTGAAATCTGGGGAACTGCATTTTAGTACTGACACTTGTCCAGAAGTAACTTTTCAGATGAGATGTTGCATCAGTGAAATGAAATATGTTGTTACCCCATGACTTGTAGAATCGTGGAAACTTCCAGTACTTTATTGGGCCACCTCAGTGATGGAAATCAGTATTTCAGCCTGAATTTATGTAGCAGTCTGGCTGTGCATGGGACTCCRGCCTTCAGAAGAACCTTATGGACTTGTAAAATGTGAATATAATTGGCAAACTACACAGTGACAGAAAACAAGTTTAGTACCTCTTTCTCCTACAATTTTTTCTCCTTCTATTTCCAAAGCAGGTTTTAAGCTTTTTAGGCCTGCTAGAACTTACAGCAGCCCTTCTGAGTTTTTTTTTTTCCTGCTTCCAGTTAATTTTGTTGCAGTGCTTACAAAATACTTGTGGTTAAGGTTTCTGCTGTGCTGAGACCACTACCTGTCATGTCAACAAAATTCTTTGTACTTGTTGTTTAGACCGTAGTCACTGATGTGCCAACAAGTACTGCGGTGCTCGTACAGTGTATTCTGGTAAGCTGTTGGCCTAATGCTAGGGTTTGTCAGAAGCTCCTTGGGAATCTGTATTTCAGTAGGCTTCATACTTGACTCTCCTTAGAAGATGCTATTCAGTTATATTGTGTTGTTTTTGCTCGTGAAGTGCTTGCTGTTGTTTCTAGCACACTAGCAGAAGGGACTTTTGACCACTTTTGGAGGGAGATGAGCTAAAAACTTCTGCTGATGAAGAACTATAATTAAAAATGTGGATTATAAAATCCCCRGGGGACTTAAGATACATGTGTAAGTGAGTAAGCCTAAAGTACTCTGCAGTAGATGATGAAATTCTGTCCTGAATCATATTCTTAAAGGCAGAGCTATTTTTAAGATTACTACTCCCCCCCCCCCAGCATTAGTATCTGATTATTTGTGGTCGAATGTGCGGTTTGGGCCATCTCTGTAACCGTTTACTTCCATGCTGAGATGAGGCTGCAGACTGGGCAGTGTCCAATACTTCATGTTTCCTAGGTGCTAAGAAACCACTCAGCAGAAAGACCTGTTTCTCTTCCGCAGGCTGTGCTTTGGATTCCCCCGGTCCTCTGACTCCAGACGACATCGTGGAGGAAACGTATGTAACCATTTACTGAGCTTGACTTCTGGCAGTTCCAGTTGCGCCATTAACAAATGAAGGCTAATGAGAGGCTTGAAGCAGCTTTGCCTTTGCTGGCCCGGTTCAACGGGCCCTTCTCTCTAGAAGGGTGTGCTGATGTGCACTGCAGCTTGAGATGCTAGGCTTTGTCTTGTCTGTGTCCCAGAGTACTTAGGAGTCTTGGGTCTGAGTTAATGTGTTGTACCAGCCAGACTGTTTGAGCATGACATTGGCACCTTACCGGGAGTTTGAAGCTGCACCAACTTGCATGTAAGTTGCAGTTTTCACTCAACACTTAAACTATAATTTTTACCTGTATATGCCTTAAGTGATAGCAAGCAGTTGCTCTTGGCTTTGAATTTGCTACTCTCAGTTGGATTCTTTTCTGATCTTCTCCCCCTATGGATGAGGGACAGATGCCCTTGTTGCCTGATTTACCAAGCTTTTTTCCTTTAAGCCAGCTTCTTGTCTAAACAATGCTGAAAAGAATTTTGGGTGGGGGGGGAACAAGTCTAGCTGGCCACTACAAAGACTAGCATGGGATGAGCTGGCTCTRTTTAACTTGAGAAAGACGGTGTAATCAAGAAGTATGTTGGCTTGTTCAGCATAATACTTCGTGACTTAGTACACTAAACCAACCTTGTATTTGTCTTTGGTATTAACTGCMGGCATCTCACTTATTTTCAGGTTTGAGAAAACAATTCTTGAATCTAGCAGACTGAAGTAAGTATACTGCTGCCTTTGTTAGTGACTGGCCTAGATCTACCTCTCCAGCTTTTAGAGCTTTTTACTGAATCAAATGAATCTTCCTCATATTACTGTCCTTTAAAGACAAAATGTTGAAATAACTCTTGGTTCTTTCTCATTGTAGCATTCGACTGCCTCTCAGAAGGATCCATTCACTGCCAGTAAGTGTGGATGGTATTCATCTTGGGTAATTTTAAAGGATTCAGTGTGTTAAGTGTTGTTTAATTGGATACATCCCACAGCTTGCTAGTTTTCTAGCTTCAAGAACGGCTGCTATGGTACTTTATAAACTTTAATATTGAGTTTCCATTAACTTAATGTGTTTCATGTTGATGTGAAACTTCACTGATGTAGCGTTGTCACTCTGCTGCAGCTAGAGCTCTGTATTTTGGTACCTGGGCTCCGAGAGGTCAGCTTTAAAGACTTATGCATGTATTTTCTACCAGTCTGTAGACAGAGACTTTATTCTTTATTATCCCCTCTTTTGCTTAAAATGTGATTGTGCAATACTGAACTGGCATTACTGTATGAACTTTGTAGCAAAGGCTCCTGGGCTCCAGTCCTGCTCTGAAGAGAAACCATTCAGATTCTCTGGATTGTGATGCTTTTCAACTATCGGAACAAGATGAAAACAAGGAGAATGTAAGTGCTGCTTTCTTCTCTCCTGAGATGATATAACATGAGAGGCTGTATTAAGGAAGCTGAATTACCATAGCTCTCCACAAGTAGGTACASTGGGAAAGGCTTTCTTTTACTATCTGCCAGGCTATGGTTTAAACATATCAAAGTCTTGCATAGCCTGCCTTGGGGGAACTTGCACTGAAATACTATCTGCAAACTAATTATCATAGAATGATAGAATTGGTAAGGTTGGAAGGGGCCTCTGGAGATCGTCTAGTCCRGCCTCCAAACTAGTGGCCCGTATGGGATGGAACCCATGACCTTAGTGTTATTAGCACCACACTAACCAACTGAGCTAAACCATTCTCAGTGAATCAAGCTTCTGAAGGCTTTGATTATGCAGCTCCTCCTTCATGCTGCTGAACTGGACTGTTTAGACTGCGGTGGGGAAAATGTACTTGTACTGCTAGCTTTAGACAGCTGCTGGGGCGCCTGCAGGAAGCTGCTTAGATCGCCTGATCTCTTTCCACTGCTTGCATGGGGAGCTGCAGCTCCTGAGTGTGTCTGCAGTTAGCAGCGTGAATGTTGTCTTCCTTTTTTGGTCTATAAGACTTTGCTGCTAGGTTTGCCGTCGGCAAGGCTTGGACAGGTTTCTACAGAAAACCAGGAGGAGGGTGCCAGTCACCAAGCAGCAAATACAGTTCTGACCAAGCTGCAGCCTTGGTGGCCTTCATAATATCTTTTGCAGAGAAGCTGACTGAGAAAAGAAATGGGAAGGTCATAAGCYTGTAGACAATTTCAAAAGGATGAAAAGTTGATTATGTCACTACTGTAATGTTTTTACTTTGAAAATATTCATGTTCAGACTATTTCTGTTGGCAGCAGGGAACTTAATTTTAAAATATCAAGTAGAAAAACAATGATACAATGATCCCAGCAGCTTCTGCGTTTTATTTTGGTGAAATRATTACTTTGCTCCTTTTTAATTCAGGAATCATTTGAGTTTAAGAAGCCAACCAGGCCAGTTTCTCGTAGCTCTGTGCGTGTCCATTCCCATGATGGAAAAGATGTTCTCGGCCAAAGGCAGAGCTCAGCCCCAGCTCAGATAGTAAGTACCACAGTATTCCTGGCAACTGATTCTTGCCTAATCTTCTACATACCTGCTGTCTGTGAGGAAGAAAAATTGCATAGTGGTTCTTGGCACTGCTGTTAATTCATGTGCTGAATAGAAAAGCCTGGCAGACTGACAGGGTAGAAAACTCTCCTCCCTTTCAGCTGATGAGTAGTAGGAAGTTTAAAACATACATTATTCTGTAATTCAGGAAAGATTGGTCAATACAGAGTTGATCTTTATGCTGCAAAAAGTCAAGTGATTGTGGGCATCAGTATAGAATAGAAGTTAGCTTGTAACTGTTTCTGCTGTCAATAAAGTAGACATTTATAAGCATTAGGAGCAATGAAACCTGTTGTGCTGATGCAACTGGACCATATGTCCAGATATGACATGCAGGAAAAATACGATCGTATTCTGTTGCTTAGCAAAGGCAACTGAAAAATGTGATGGATCCTTTGCATAGAATGAGTTAAGTCTTGTCTCCCCTCCTTGAGTTTGGTAGCCCTTCATCCTGCCTTATACTCCTGATTTCATGCTTAGGAACTGCAGAGATAATGTTAATTGAGAGTGACAGAGCACTGGGACAGGTTGTCCAGAGAGGTTGTGGAGTCTCCTTCTCTGGAGATATTCAAAACCCACCTGGACGTGATCCTGCCTAACGTGCTGTAGGTGACCCTGCTTGAGCAGRGGGGTTGCACTAGATGATCTCCAGAGGTCCCTTCCAACCTCAACCATTCTGTGATTCTGTAATTCCCATTCCTTAGACAGCACCATTCTCTCTCCTCGCCCATTCACTGGATAGATTCTCTTTCTAGAGGAGATTATTGCTTTACCARGCTAATTAAAGCACTCCAGTACTGTAATGGTGAAACAAAAGTACTGGAACTCAGTTTGGGGTGCTCAAGTCAATGTATCTGAAGTAGTGGAATAACTGCCATATTTTCTAGAGTGCAGTGAGAGACATGGCACCATCTCTGTGGTTACAGTATCCTACAAGAAAAGAGAAGGAATGTTGTTAAAACTAGGTCTCTTGTCTCAGTTTCCCACGGGAGAAGTACCCACGGGTGACCTGGAGAACTACAGGCCAGCTTTCCTGCAGCAGTCTCTAAACTCTTCTGAAAGTGAAGATGATGATGGGTTCCTAGAACTGTTAGATGATCGAGACTTGAAGGTATGTACAAAGGAAATATGTTAGATACTTTAAAATCAGCTCTGGATAACGTGACTGATCTGCCAGCAATGTCTGTGGTACGTATGTTCTAGTAGAAGTCAGTGTGATAAGTAAAATTGTAAAAAGGTACTAGCGTGTCCTGTAAGATGAGTTAATCTCGTCATCTTTTTCTACTCGTCCAGTGTTTCAGTCCTATTTTTGCTATTTCCTATTGCAGGCAACAAGATTTACTTGAGATGTGGACAGCCTTTAACTAAGGAAATACTTGCTGCTGTCTCTTTTGGTAGCTGAATTGTGTTTACTAGAGAAAACTATTCGAACAGACTTTCGAAGCCTGCTTGAAAGAGAGCAAGGGTAATAGTACTTGTTTCAGGCTACTTAAAACAGAAAACTTGTTTCTCTAGCTGAATTTGAGATACTTAAAGCGTGAATAGCATCCTTATTAATCAAGGAATTGATGTGATTTGTTTTCTTCCCATTCTTTTTAACTCAATTTAATTGTTTCATTGAGGTTTTGATTGAACTAGTAGTTCATTTAAATGGTGCTTCCATCTGTGGTATGTGGAAGGGGAGAAAGTAATTCCTGAAACTGCTCTGAGAGCTGAATTGAGCTGGAATGTTTGACTAAGCTGTGCAGAAGCCTTAGATAGCTCCAGTCACTATCCATGATGTGAATGAACGTTCTTCCTTCCTCAGAATGATGAGGAGATGCCATCTGATGTGGCGAGCCTCTGGACTGCGCCCCTAGTCATGAGGAAAACGGACAATCGAGTAAGTGTTTTACCAGAGCACAACAGAGCAGATACAGGGACTTTGTTTTGGCAGCTGTTGTCACTCTTGAGACAAGCAACTACACTGTCTCTGATCCTGTATCCATAATAAGACGTGGCATAATAAGATGTGGCATAAAACCTCTACAGTATTCTGTTGTCTCTGAAGCCCATCTGCCTGGAAGCTTGTGTCAGCATAGAACAGTGCTCACTGTGCACATATTTAGGCTTTAAACTTCCCATTTACAAAAGTATTCCTAAAGGCAAAAGAAAAATTTTACCTTCTTTTATTAGGTACTCGCTGACATGTCTTGAATATGTTCTGTGTAGACTTACCTTGAATGCCTATAGCCAGGCCTTCTGAAAGGATTCAGACTCGGCAAAAGGCTCTTTAGCCAGACAATAGAATTGTTTCTTAATTGATGTAAACCGTTCTGTGAGCAYGTCATGTTGCTCGTATGTTGATGCAAGCTCACTCAACCTGCATAACAGGAAATAAGTGTAAACTAACGTATATCCTGAATTTAGCTGTTCCTGTTCATGTCCCGCTCTGACTGTGCAGTGGCAAGGACTTACATAAGACCAAATTTTTTTTCAGTCCAAAAGTCTGAGGCTAACTTTAATCTTTGCCAGAGAACTGTAACTTATCTCCCTCCTTCTAGGGCAAACGATGCCGGCTGTTTGGTTCTTCATCTGYGCCCAGTGTAGGCAGAACTACCCAGAAAAGAATAGAGAGATCCCAGGAAGAGAATTCTCCCGGGAAGAGTAAGAAGAGGAGGAGCCTGCCTGGAACTCTTTCTGAAGACTCAACGGTTGGTGGCTTGATACCCCGTGTTGTAGCACAGAATTGATTAGGAGCAGATCAAACACAAGTATCAAGTTTATGAAGATTAATGAGAGCTTTTTTGGGGGTAAACCGCTAACCTAGCGAAACTCCTCTCAGTGTGTAGCCTGGGAGATCAGGGGCTTGGTGGAGTAGTTGCTTGCACCTGAGCCTGGGTTTTTGTCTTGATCTGAAAGAGAATTTGGGGGTCATATGCCAGGACTTCAGAGTAAACATGAACTTTTCTATTATCCTCTGGGAAAAGGGTCAGTGCTCAGTATTAATTTAATCTGTGTTTCTCTAGAGTTTGAAAATGGTAAGGACACAATCTTCCTCAGCAGAGATTGAGAGCATTTTGGACAGTGACCAGAGAGACCTTATTGGTGACTTCTCAAAGGTAATCCAAGTGACTTTGTCTTTTGGTAGAGATGTCTCAAATCAAGCCAAGTACAGCACTTTCCTCCTTCAACAGTACATACAAGTAACTAGTAAATGCTGTCAGTGAGGAAGCTGCTTTTATAGATTAGATAKGGAGTAATTCTTTCTCAGTCATTCRRAAAGAGCRACAAATAAATGTCTCTAGAATAGAAGCCAAAGAATAACTTTGCCCCTGAATTCTGGCATTCTCTTCAGTAAAGTTCAAGAGTTAAAACAAAGATTTTTATCAACAAAGTATCTGTGTGATTAATTGCTGGATGCTGTACTATCAAATATGTGGTTCATATTTGGAATTTTCTCAGTTAGATGCTGTCTGTTTTTTAGGGTTACTTATTCCACACTGTGGATGGGAAACAYCAAGATTTAAAATATATCGACTCAGAAATGGTATGTGTTCCAGGGACAGTAAGAAATTTTCTTTATGAAAAAGAACTGCCCCAAAACAATTGAAGTCTTTGTTTTTTGTAGATTGTGTCCGTGCTGACTGGGAAGTTTGCAAGCTTCATCAAGGAATGTGTGATAATTGATTGTAGATACCCATATGAATATGAAGGAGGCCACATTAAGGTATGTTGACCCTGTAGGATCAACGTATAGTTGTCTGAAGCTGCCTTCAAGGCAAACTGAGGTCACTTGGCACTGTGAGACTCTTCTTAGCTAGTGGGTATCTAAGGCCATGTGGATAAGTAATAGTTGAGGTRCTTAAGTGCCCCACTGGGGCCTGGGATCTGGGCTCACACCTGGCTCAGCGGGTGGCTTTTCCTTCGACGGAAGGAATGTTCAGTTTTCCTTAAGCAGAGGAAGTGACCTGTGCAGCAAGTAGGGAGACGGTTCTAGAGGCAGATGTAAGACGCTTCTGCCCAGCATCCTGATATCTAGGGAGGTTTAAGATTAGAATWTTAAACTTCAGTTAAACTACAGACTTCAGCTACAGAAGAAATGGCTGTGCAAAACATAATGTGAATCACCTTGAAGTTTGAGCCAGCTGGCTGGCCCTCYGGAATACTCTGAGAGGGAAAAGTGAAATCTAAGTATCCGTAACCTATAGCTGTTTAGACGACCCCTTGAAATAGGTCCAAGTCCCCCAGAGACGGTGTTAGACTGCCTGTAATGTTCTGCCCACGTTGAGTCTTTGGCAATGGCCAGAGAAGTTAGCCAGAGCTGCTCTGGGAAAGAGYGAGGACAGAGCTCGCAAGGGAGTGGGCTGGGTTTGTTACTGTTCTCCSTGTACCCTGTGTGCTCAGGTGTGACTCTGCCTTTTCAGGGTGCTGTAAATCTTCATATGGAAGAGGATGTGGAAGATTATTTGCTTAAGAAGCCAATCCTGCCATCGGAGAACAAACGAGTGATAATAGTGTTCCACTGTGAATTTTCTTCCGAGCGAGGTCCTCGAATGTGAGTTACTCCACACGCCCCCTACATCAGAACCTAATGCTGTGCTWATCAGTCACCAGGCAAGCAAGGGTGTGACACATCCCATAATGTGAATGACCGTGTTGAAGTTTGAGTGAATGGGCTGGTGCTCTGCAGTACCTAGCTAGYGAAAGCCAATTAGCCACAACTCTGCAGCCAGTGTAGCCTGTCAGCACGTTCCTAACAGGCAGTGGGTTGCTGCTGTAATTCAAGAAGTGGGAGCTTGCAGATGAGCACCGTTTTAACGTATTTCAAGCATGAGATTTAAGTATGTTTTCCTGCTGCAGGTGCCGGTTTGTGAGAGAGCGAGACAGGCTGGGTAATGAGTACCCCAAACTCCACTACCCGGAATTGTATGTTCTGAAGGGGGGTTACAAGGACTTCTTTTTAAGATGTCGTGTAAGTCATGCTCTCTTCTGCATTCACACTTACAAAAAATAAATAGTATTTAAATAATAAATACCTTRAATGTCCCAGATCAGATCTCTCCTCGGAGAAGAGTGGTTTCCTGGAGTGTCTCTTCCTGCCTTGCTTCACAGTGCTCTCCACTGTCAAGTTTTAACTACACTTGTAGAGAAATTGCCTTTACTTCTCTAAGCCTGTTCTGTAGCTCAGAGCTATCTTGGAGCTGTAGCTGAAAGGTTTTGTTCACTTGTATCTCAAGTAAAATGTAAGACTGGTTTCTGCCCTTTTATAGCAGCTAAAAGCTCARAATGGCCTCCAGAGAAGGAGCATTAAGACTGCTCAGCTTGCAAAGACTAGGAGGGAAGAGAAGCTTGAGAGCAGTTGCCATAGAACAAATGGAAACCTGAACACTCGTAATATACTAAAATAGCGAAGTTCAAGAGCTTTGAGTTTTCAGCCTCTGATCAGAGAAGGCTAAAATGCCCAGTGGCTCTCTTCTCTAGTGTTGTGACGGAGTTTCTTGCATCACTTGGCTTCTGCTCTAGTGTTCTGGTTAGGCCGGTCTGTGGCCTGTTGGGCAGGGCTGTGTGCTGTTCCCTTTCTTTGGCCACGYGCTGTTTTCCGGGGAGGAGGCGGGTGTCCCTCTCGGGGTGTTGGGAGGGGGATGCCAGTGCACGGGGCATCCCGAGCACCCTGGCGTTTTGGCTGTCGCAGGCTGCGCTGGGTGAGGTGGTGGACGCCCCCGGGTTTTGTGCTCGGCCCTGCTGGATGCGCCCTCCTGAGATGGAGGGTTGAAGGCCTCAAGGTGGCAGCATGGAACAGCTGATGGCAGGATCAAATGCTCTGGCCGCACTGGTGCGTGAGTCCTGAGATTGGACTAAAAACAAGTATTTCCTAAATCTATGTCATTTAAAGATGAATGCAGGGTAGAGTTTAGTTTGCTTGCAGTATATGTTGATGCCTGTCAAACTTTAGGGAGAGAGCCACAAGCGCAAGCAGGGAGGGAATTCACTTAAAAGCTGTCGTTTCCAGTGTAGCCATGATCTAAGTATCTYTTGGCTTTGTTCTTGAATTTCTGGTGTGAAACTACTGCTTGTAGCCCAACTCGGTATGGGCTCTGTTCTGTTTATCCTGGTGGGCGGTGACAATTGCTGGGCTGCGTCGCCTCCGGAGTCGGCAAGGCCCGGAGGGATTGTCGCTCCTGTGATGCACTGAAGTGAAACTGGCTTCTCTCTTTCCCCAGAGCTTCTGCGAGCCCCAGAGCTATCGGCCCATGCACCACGAGGACTTCAAAGAAGACTTGAAAAGGTTTCGCACCAAAAGTCGAACGTGGGCTGGTGAGAAGAGCAAAAGGGAGTTGTACAGTCGCTTGAAAAAACTCTAAGGGCTGAACCGAAGGGCCAAAGACCCCCCGTCGTGGGGGAAGGTTGTAGCGGGAGGGGAGACGCGTCTATTCCTTGCTTGGGGTTATCAGGTACCTGCTCTCTCCTCGTCTGATGTCTTACTGGAAATACTGTGGAACTTACGCTCGTGCTCACAGGCGTGAGCCTGGTGACCTGGATGCTGATTCAGAGCTGACTCTTAATGTTTTTTGTTAATCCGCTTGTAAAAATGGTTCTTTGCTTTCTGTGACATCCACAGACGAACTGCCCAACAGTCTGCCCCGCAGAGGGGTGGGAAGAGTTCGTCGTGTGCCATGTACGTGGGTCTCAGCCTGGCATGTGGTGTAAACAGGATATTTTAGTGCCTGGGGGGTTTTAAATTTTTTTAATGCCTTATTTTATTTAAATACAGTCAAATGAAGCTAATACCACTGCAATAGAATCATCTGGATTGTGCTCAAACCTTATTTCTGCTAAAGGGCAGCCTGCTGTAGGGGGCTTCTAGTTTTTTTTTTTCTCAGCTGCAGCTCTGATTCAGGGTTCTGGTAGCATAATGCATTGCAGTGAAGTAAGATGGGAAGTAGCTCTTCACAGTTAGGGTTTACAAAGCTCAACTGCTGCATTACACTGAGAAGCCTCTTGAAGGCAATCTAAGGGAAAACTGCTTATTGTACATAGGTATCATGTTCTCCTAATTTATTTAATCTAGATTGCTTTATTCTAAAGAAGTTTCAAAGTAGGCAGAATTTCTGGGAACTGAAATTAATTCAAAAATGGGCATTTTCAGGTGGTCTCAAAAATACCATGTGGCAAAGCACTTGCTGGTTTCCTTAACAACAGCAGTTTACTGCTGCTTGMTTCAAGGTTATGTATTATCCCAAAACATGCCCAGTAAAGCATCTGGCTGGGGAATCATGCTAATCCCATTGGCACGCCTCTCCTGAGGCTGCTCTGAAGCTGCTCCTGTGCCGAGGGTTTGACTTCAGATGTTTGCCAGTTACAGAGTAGTAGAAGATCCTTCTGCCAAAAAAAAAAGTCCCTTTGTCAGGAAGTATAAAAAAGAAATCTCTGAAAGGAGGAGAAAATGCTATGCCCCAGCTGAGCCCTGTGGGTTACCCACCGAAAGCAGGTCCACGCTCCCCTGGCAAACCAGCGCCACGAGGCAGGCCAGCCGCGTGCTGGTAGCTTGTCCTCCACCCATGCAAATGTCTTGGTGAAACTCGTGCTCCTGCAGGGAGGGCTGCAGCCTGGGAACGGCCGTGCACCCCGAGGCTCTCTGCTGGGTTGCTACTTTAGCAGAAATCTCGATGCTTCATGTGGCTTGATTCATACCGTGCAAGCYAGTCTTACATGCAGTTGTATTTATGTCAAAAAATACTGCAATGGAGGTGGTTATGTGGAGTTTTAACTTGATTTTTAAGCTATTTCTTAGGACTTGCAGTTAATACTCTTCAGAAGTGAACAGATAAATTTTAAACTCTTGAATGAATTCTGATTTTAGAAATAACAATTTTTGCTGGCCTCTCATAAAGCTGAATACTTTGAATACTAAGAAAACTAAGAAGTGCTAAATCAGAAAGGACGTTTACTAAACTGCTCTTTGGGGCAGCAAGCATATCCCACATCTCACCCGGAGGGCCCGAGTTCCCAGTGGAAGCCCCTGAGGTGACCTGGAGGCCTGAGCGGTACGAGGGGGTGGTGTGCCCGTGGGTCAGCCGCGAGGGCCGGCGCTCCTGCGACCCAGGCAGGAGCCTGAGTGACTGCAACTGCTTTTTGATGCAAGTCCCATTGCGCTGAACCGAAGTGGTAAATCATCCGTTCRGCAAGAGCCTTGCGCGCAGCCTCGTGGACGGTTGCTTTATGTGAAAGCTAACTTGCTAGCCACCCTCCCGCCAAAAAAAAAAAAAAAAAAGGCAGATGGAGATTGTTTACTGAGTCGTAATGCTCTTTTCTGGGCTCGCTCATCTGCAGCTTCTGCAGCAAAACCATTATAGCAATCTGGCTTTACCGTTGCACTTCCACGTCTCTTAAGTCAGCTAATTATTCCAAACTTCCTGATATTCAGGAAGCTAAACGTGTTGTGGGTGTTGCTGTGGTGTGGGTCCAGCAGCACAGAGGGCTTGAGCCGGYGTGTCTGCGTGCTGTAGACGTGCGTGGAGAGGTGCTGGGGTGGGGACGGGGCCCCTCGCTTTGTACCCGACCCGCTCTTCTCCTGCGTGCCGCGTTCACGCCGCAGCAGTGTGCGTCTCTGAACAGCGTCTGTATGGAAGTGGCCTGCGGTTGCGATAGGCTGCTGCAGGCTACGCGAATAAAGTACTTAAACTCCACGCTGCTGGGCTACTCGAGTGCTTTCCCTTGTGGTGGGGCGGGAGAAGGTCTCGCTGCGCGTGCAGCCGGCCCCCGCGCTGACACTCGCCGCTTGTCCGCTCTTGTGGTCCTCGCTGCCGGGATGACGTTGGGATGGAAAAACGCTGCYTGCGTTTCCCGTGTGCTGGAGGAGCCGAACCGCGTGGAGGAAGGYCCCTGGCCTGGCCCGTGCCCCGAGAGCTTCCGTCGGGGATGATGTCCTGCAGCCGATGGACGGAAAAGTCCCGCTGAGCCCTGCCTGGGCCGGGTGGCAGCTTGGAGGAGCGCCAGCAGCTCGCTCCCGTGAGCACCGACGTGGGAATACGGAAGCAGCAGCAGCCCCTTTCCCTCGTATCCCCGTGCTGGGGAGAGCGCGGCGGCGCCTTGCTACCCGAGATCCCCGAAATGCCAGCAGAAACTGCTGGCTGTGTCCCCGGGGAGTGCCCGAGCCGGCTCGTGTGGAGGTTTTCCGTACCTCCAGCAGAAAGCGTGGCCATGGAGAGCAGGTGGCCGACAACAGGGTCAGAATTAAAAGCTTCGCTTAAACTACAGCAATGTGACTTCAAATCCACTGGAGGCTAAAGCAGAGAACTACGGCTTTTTTTCCTGCCCCCATCTGTCACTCTTAAAACTGATGTTGAAAGCAGCTTACAGCTTCATCAGCTTCTACCGTGAGCTCTTGAGTGCCGCGGGGCTTAGCGTTTCCTTTCCTATTGCTTCACCTTCCGTGGCCTAGAAGAAGCCGTGCCAGCTTGGTGGAGAGGGAGAGGGGACCTGGCCCCGGGGGGGGGCCACGGACCTTCCCCGGCGCTGCCCCCGTGCCGGGGAACGGGGCCCCTCGGCTGCCGCCTCGCGCGGCGTGGCGCGGCCCCGGGAGACGAGCCCGGCGCGGGCTGCGGGAGCCGGGCGCCGCCGCTTCGCCGGCTGCGCGGAAGCGAGCCCCGAGGCCCCCGCGGTGCCGTGCCGTGCACGGGGAGCCGCCGCCATCCGCAGCCTCCCCCTGTGCCCAGGGAAATTATTTTTGCTCCCTTGTAGCGGATGCCCAGAATGTGCCTGGAAACCACGAACGGGAGCAGAGCTGTCGGCGCTTTAATCCGGTGGCACGGCAGGAGCGGGCAGAGGCCGGCCCGGCCCTGGCGCCTGGCTCCCCTCTACCAAACGCGGCGTGAACCGGGGCAGGAGCGTGCGAATCCGCCGGGTGCCCCGGCCGGGGCCGCGCTCCCCTGCAAACCCTCCCGGTCCGCGCCGCGGCTCCTCCGGCTGCGCCCGCCCGGCGACTCCGGTCACGGGGCAGAGGAGCAGCGGCCGGCGGTAACTTATCCCGCGCCGGAGGTTATTCTGGGCAGCCGGGACGCGCTGTGAGAGCGCCCGGGCCTCGGGCGCCCAGACGAAGGCCGGGGAGGCGAAGACGCGACTGCTGCCGCCGGCTGCGCCGGGGGTTCGAGGKGGCGAGCGGCTGTCGCGCACGGGGCCTCGGGGCTCCCGCGCGCTCCCGGCGCCGAACCGCAGCCGGAGCCCGCGGAAAACGGCTCCRCGCCGGCTCTCCTGCTGCCGGGGGGCCGGGGGCCGGGGAAGGGGGCGACCTTGGCGCGGCCGAGCGACACGGGTCCCGGGGCGGCTCTGGAAGAAGCGCGAGATTCGGCTCCCCGGGAGGGAGAGGAAGGGCTGGCGCGAAGGCCCCGGGCGAGYGCGGACGAAACCCAGCGTGAGCCTCGCCAGCAAAGCCGGGGCTCGGCTGCCTGTTTTCCCCCCCGGAAGCCATCGGGACATCCCTGCGTGGTCAGCCGGGCTATTTCTCCTCCCTCGCCGCAGCAGAGCTAAAACAGCCGTGGSCGCTCCCGAACAGAGCGGTCTGCGGCGGGGCTTCCCGCGGTGCCCTGCGCCGCGGCCGCCTCCGGGCTCCCCGCCCGGGCAGGGCCTTCGGCTCTGCGGCAGCTCCGCCGGGAGGGGGGTTTGCTTGAGTCACCGTATCAGGTTGCTGGAAGCATTTGCAAGGAGACAGTTTAGTCAGCCTGGGGGGAGAAGCTCCGTCTTCCAGGGGTGAGACTCGCTGCCCGGACAGCAGCAGCCAGGCTCGGTGTGACTGACAGCGCCCACCAGCCTCGGGGGGTTTCCGTGCCCAGCTGGGCAAACCGGATCCAAGGCTGCAGCTCCGGGGCGCTCACTGTGTAGCGAGCGGGGGTGATGGATGCAGGCATAAAAGTCCCGGCTTGTTTAGAAACGTGAGTTTTGGCACCGGCCTGAAATCCTTCTCCCGCCCGTCTCGTTTGCGCAGTGCTGAGCCCCGCCGGTGGCGAGGAGCCGCCTGCCCCGGGGGGAGGCAGCAGCCGCAGTCCCACGCTGCGCGGCCGCGCACGTGGCTGTATGCACAAAACAGCAGTTTCGTGCTGCCTCTTCGTTTGGGAACTTTAAATGGCTTAAAAACAACGGGCGTAACCGCTGCAGGGCTGAGCTCGAGGACGTCTCTCCTGGCGAGGGCTCCCCGGCGGCGGACTTGGCCTCCTTGCAACGCCRCCGTGTCGCTTCTGACAGCTTAGCGGGCTCCTCTCAGCTGTGCTGGCAGAAGAGCGGGTATTTTTTAACAAACATCGCCACGTTAAAATAGGCTGTTTTCGGCTAAAGGTATTTTCAGTGTTAATAAACGGCGCCCGAACAGCTAAGCGCCCCATTCGCGTGCCCTTCGTTTTTGCACCATGGGGCTTTGGTACGYCAGTCTTTCCTTAACAGTAGATTCTTTTTTCTCCTCCAGTTTTGGCCTGATTTTCCTCTCCGAACAAGAGGCCGTCTGTAGCCACCTACTAGAGCAGAGATTATCCATTTCTTTGCACTTGAGCCTTCTGGCTGGGCAGCCCCAAGGGATTACYATAGGATTATTTGGTAATAAATATCCATATTTGTAATATTTGGTTACAAATCACATCCTAATACTCTTTAATGGCTGGGCATGTTTGCCATACAAACAAGAAACACCTCTTTCGTCACCGTCCCTCCAAGACYTGTTCCCAACCTGTTAATCTGGCTGGACGAGGCAGCACAGAGCCGATACTCGAATCAACGTTCTTGCAGTGCTCCGCCGAATGAAGGTGCTGGCTCTCTTCTCCCAGGCTGAAGCCCGATTTTCCGTGGCAGCGCACTGAGAATTTGGTACCTGTCCTTGTCAACAAGGCTGTGAGCAAAGAAAATTAAAAAAAATATATGTATTTTGTTGCAGGCTTCCTACTTGGGCGGGCACCGTCATTGCAATGAAGCTGGAGCGGGGGTTGTGGTGGCTGCAGCTCAGGACCCCGCTGGAGGCGGTGGCRCAAGTCCGACAGCTCAGCGGGGCTCAGCCTGCCGGGCGAGCGCCCCGGCGAGCCCCACGGGCTGTGGCGCGGACGGGGGGCAGAGCGGGCGCCCCCCCCACCCCGCGGACGTGGGTTTCGCSGCGCACGGAGGCGCCGGGGCTGCTCGTGCCGGGTGGGACACGGAGGGAGCCCATCCTCGAAGGGCTCTCGGCGCGCCAGCGGGGACCGCGGGGTCGGGCTGCTTCCGCAGGAGGCACGGCCCCGCTGCGGCACCTCCGCATTTAGGTCCTACGGCTCTTCTCGGCGGTTCSACATTTTGTTTCTCGGGTTTCCTGGGGAATTTGTTACAGACTAGCATCTRATCATACTCTGGTAGGAATGACAGCTCACGTTTAACAGAAATACTGCTAATACTCAGGTCTGGAATCRTTTAATTCAAAAGCAGATGCTTTCCCAAAGCAATGGATTTATTTAAGTACTAATTTTAGGGAAATATTTGGGCTAGTTACAACCAGCACTATTCTGCCAGCATGTAAAGCTGCGTGTGCTGCGTTCCTGGCAGTTACGGCAAACTGCTTATCCCTTATCTCCTTTTCCAAAGACTCCGTGGGCAAGCGAAGGAGACAACAGGCATCAGAGCCTGTTCCCAGACAGAGAATTAATCCACTGACTTTTAGAACTGCTTTGGGGCTGACACTGGCAGAAGTTGTCCACGAACAAAATATGGGAGGGGTGGCCACRTGGGACACAGCTACGCATAAAGCTCCCTTTACAAAGCTCTCTCGGCAGTGAGAGTCGCACTGCTAAAAATAAGAGGTTCTCGGCGGGCTAAAGCAAGAACTACGACGGTTTGCAAGGGCTCTGCGAGCAGGAGCTGGTCGTTATCCTTCCCTCATCCAGTTGCATTTGGGGGTTACATAAACCACAAGCATGGACTGCAGTTCGCTAGAAAGTATTTTTCCTAAATTCTTTGAATTCGCTCCGTCTGCGAGATCCGCTGTTTATTGACTGAAGCTGGCACTGAGACTTCTATTTTTAGAAGTTTTTATCACTTATTTTGTAGCATTTCATGCCCATAATTTCCTCAGCTGCAACAAACCTTCAAGAAATAAAATAATTAGGGAGTAGCGTAGATCAGGCTGCTTCGAGTCGCTCAAAGTTTGTTTTCCTTCCTTTGCAAGGCAATCTTTAATAAAGAAACCGGTACGCGGTGAAGTGCTGTGGGTCATGATTCATTCGGCTTTTCAAAAACCCGAAACCGGCGCGAGCGGGGCTGTTCGCTGGCCTGGATCCTGCTCGGGGGCCGCGGCCGGTCTTTGCGATGGCGCTCCGCTCGCAGAGCTGTGCCCGAATTTTCCTGTATTTCTGCTTGTCAACCGCCATGCTTTTTTTGTGGTAATTCCTGCTGACTGCGAAAATCAGCCGCCAGAATAGTATGTCGCATCCGATCCCAGCACCGCTCCTCTGCTGACCCCTGCCCGCCGTTCCTGCCCCCTCGAGCGCGCTGGACTCCGCGACTGCCGCGACGTGCCGCGGSGGCTCGCGCAGCCTGCTCGCCGAGTTCAGCGCCTGGAACCGCTTGGGCTTTCTGGGGTCCTCTGACTTCGCTCCCCTCTCCCTCCTTTTCTGAGTTTCGCTCTCCGCCAAGATTTTTTTTCCATCAGATTATCGTTATTTTCCAGGCTCTGTATGACTGATTCGGATTTCTGTTCCAAGCAACGGGAGTGCGTTTCCCCCCTCTCCCCCGCCTTGCTTAAAGTCTCTCATTTCTGGAAGATGAGTAAGAATTTAAATGGGAATCCTCACCCGTTGGAAGGAGAGCGCTGTGATTTCTCCCAGCTCGCATGTCTTTCTAAAGTGAGAGCAGAAAGATATTTCGGGGGAAAAGTTGCTGTTTGTAGCCTTTGAGCATGGGCTTTGGATATTCTCTGGATCTCATCCTTTCTTTTCTTTTTCTGTTTTTCCAGTGGCAATAATGAAATTTCACGGTCAGGTCTCTAGGTCTGTTACGGAGTCCCAAGGGAGGAAACAGTCTTCAAGAAACTGTTTACTTCTTTTCTTTTCCAGAAAGCTCAGGTTTAACAACATTGTAATTAAATTTTTATTTGGCAGATTGAGTATCATCCTCCAGCATTTCCAAGCAACCCTTGTTGCTAATGTCATCCACCCCGTTTTGTATATAATTGAAGCAGCTCTCCCTGCTGCAGCTGCGCCATTGCGCCGTGGTGCTGCTCTCCCTCACTTCCCTCGTTTGGGCTAGCCTCTGGCAGCTACGCCGTCACCCCAGCCAGTGCCTTGCTCTTTTTTCTGCTGTGATTTTGGATGTGAGATAACTGCTCGGAGATCACCTCTCTAACCCCGCCTCGGGAGCCAGCKGCTTGGTCGGGTGCGTATCTTCTACGCCGCTTCGGCAGCCAGGTTTTGGGAGCTGCCAGGTTTGGGGTTTTTTCAGAAAACCTTTCCACGTTGCTGGAAAAACTCCGCGTAACGGAGCTATCAGCTGTGAGTGTCTTGGCAGGKCCCCGTCCCGCAGCCGCGGTCTCCGCGAGGGCCGGCCCGGCTCAGGGAGCGCCCGCGCGGGCCGGCCCGGTGCCGCGCAGACACGARGCTTTTGCTCGGGAAGGGCTGAGCTCTGTCCCTGCTGCTGACGCGACACTGCCTTTCATCCGCACAGAGGGCTTGCTTCTGGCCTAAAAAGATGTTTTTCGTGCAATTTTCACGTGCAATTCATATTTAAGACTAGGGCGCGTCAATGAACGCTCCGCACCCTTTATTTGCATGTCTGGAGTTAAGGGTGTGCAAAACGGGACCAGAAGCGGCTGCGCAGCCCCACGTGAGCATCGGGCACGAGGCCTTTCCAGCCCACGTGTCCTTCTCGGGGTTGTGCGAGTGGGTTAGCTGCCCCAGCCGAAGACAAATGACAGAAAATGCCTTGGGACTTCTTCAGACAGCCAAAGTGCTCGCGGCCGTTTCTGTGACCCGTGGGGAATTCAATTCTGAAGTGACGGTATCATTTCAGAACGAGAGCTTGAGCAGTACTGTGCACAGTCCTGACTTCTTCCTAGTCTGTGAGTAGCAGGAACAATAAATTGTCAGCGAGTTAAAGAGGAATAAGATGAAGTATTGCAAGCACTGGATCACGGGTGAGTGAGGTAGCAAACGTATGTAAGTGACGTGGTCTTGCCGAACACCGTGCCCGCAATGCGCTCCCGTGCTGCCGCAGCAAAGCGGAAAGGAAAATCGGAGCAGGGAGGGTAGCCACAGAGAGAAGAGAATGTGAAGACACATTGGAGAGATTGGCCTAATTTGCCTTAGGAAAAAGGAAAGTTAAAGGGATGAGATGAGAGTGGAGAAAATGCTGAAGAGCCTAGGGAGGGAAGAGCGGGAACTTTCCATTTCTTCTCTGCTGTAGCACAGAAACAAAGGAATTAGAAGGCAGCACATTTCCACGCTAGTAATTTGCACATGTGCACTGCGTAACTCGTTGCCACAAGAAAGTGTTGCCACTGGCTTATTAGGACTCAGAAAGGGAGTGGGCCACGGGCCCCCGGGGGTGCCTGGAGCAGTCGTAATGACCGGTACGGAAAGGGTAATAAACCTCGCGTCTCAGAACTTGAGACAAGGCGGCAGTCGGCGAGCAGGATGAGCGATCACCCCGCTCCGGGTCTGCCAGGCTGGCTGTGTCTGTCTCTGTGCAGCCACCAGAGACAAGATGCTACACTAAAAGGTGTGAGGCTTGGCTGCCTTTAACAAGGCCTTCTGCTCAAGCAAGACCGCGTCCCCCGTGAAAGATGCACGTCAGCCTTCCAGATACCCACGTCCTTCGTCTCGCTGTCCTCATGTTTTCTCCCTACAGCCTCTAGATTAGTGATCAAAAGCTTCCCCTCGTATGTTCCTTGTGCCTTATCCTGTACCTGATCAGGTGAGAAACTAAGAGAACAGCAAAACTCGAAGGAGGGCTGGACCTCCGAGACACTCCCCTTGCAGGCGAGGGATCAGGTTTGCATGAAACTCCTTGCAGACCTGCAGGACCTAAGGGAGCTGGGCTCTTTGCAGCTCATTTTCCCCGAAACATTTCTTCTTCCGCCTCATTGTGTGGTTTTTGTCAGTCTTGATTGCATGCTCTGTCTAGTTCAGGCTGGAAGCTCCTTGGGGGCCTGGAGACCTCTTACTCTCTCTTGTCCCCAGAGTGTCCCGTGCACCAGAAGCAGGACAAAAATAGCAAATCACAATCAAAGTGATCATCAGTAATTTGAGAGCTCCACGTTTCATACAGCAAAGGAGAAAGTGAGTGTGGCTTCACTAGGGGAAGCTGCGCAGAGCTAAGAACATGATCAAAATCCCCTCTCTCCTCCACTTGTTAGTTTGAGGCGAATAATTTTATTGAAAGGCAAATCCTTTAATCTGCAGATATAAACCAAAAGAATAGAAGAATTGCTCAGGATAGAGTGTATCGTATAGGGTATATACTGTATGTCCTTTTCCTTATTTAATCAAACATGGGCCCTCCAGCTGTTAACCTATTTATAAAAGGTAATTCAAGGCTATGCACAGACTCCTGAGGACATTTCTATCTTCTCATTGCAGCATAGCTTCAATTTTGCAGCCTCAAAATAATCAGGCCTGGTTTATGAAGGCCTAGACTACAGAGCAGAGCGGCTCTCCCAGCCTGACGCTGCGCGCTCTCTCCAGCTCGGAGGAGCAGGATTAAGCCTTCCAGAAGCCCAGGCATCCCGGCGCTTTCCAGGATAAGGCTCTACTTGGTTAAAGGACAGCGCAAGTATCTGCTGCTGCGCCATGGCAAACCCACGCACCCTGACCTTCCCAAGTTCTGCTCTTCCAGCGTGGGAAATCGGGTCACGCGCCCCGTGCGCAGCA
>NW_028186803.1:60708-62235 GCF_003343005.1 Rhea americana | reverse complement strand
GCAGGCGCCCCGAGCCCCCGGGGCGCACGGGGTGGGGGGTTTGCTTTACAGCGGGGTACCCGGGGGTGCTGCAACCACGCCAGGAGCCGGCGGGCACGAGGCACCTCCAAAACGCCCCCGGACGAGCCACGAGACGCTCCCCGGGCTCCCTTTCCCCGACGGCAGCCGGGGCACGGATGCTGCCCCGGCCCCGGCTCTGGGCTCGCGGCTGCCGGGGACGGAGCCGGGCTCGACCCCGGTGCCGGCGGCGACCTACCCGGCGTGAAGAGCGCGATGGCTTTGAGGCAGCTGTACTCGGCCGAATCCACCTGCAGCCGGTTGAGCTTCTCCACCTGATCCTGGAAGATGCGGATCTGGTCCATGAAGGAGACGACGCGGTCGGCCGACATGGGCGAGGCGTGGAAGCCGGCCGCGGCCAGCAGCGGGGCCATGTGCAGCGGCAGCGCCGACTGCGCCGCGTTGAGCACGAAGAGCTCGCTCCAGGTGAGCCGCAGCAGGGCCACCTGGTCGGTGATCTGCAGGTCGGGGAAGAAGGGGATGTTGCGGGCCCACTCCACCGTGCTGAAGAGGAGGCGGGCGGCCAGCTCGCAGATGTTGTCGATGCCCATGACGCTGCCCTGCTGCGCGTACTGCGAGCCGTAGCGGGCCGCCGGGTAGGGCTCAGCCCGCAGCAGCTGCGAGATGAGCTCCGACACCGGCTGCCCGTTGAAGTACTCGCCGCTGGGCATGGCGTTGGGGCTGGTGCTGGAGTGGCTGGGGGGGATCCGGCCCCGCTGCACGGCTGCGGAGCGGGCAGAGGGGCTGTCTGAGYGCCCGGCGCCGCTCGCCCCGGCGCGGGAAGCATCCCGCATCCCGCCGCCTCCCCGGCCCCTCCGGGAACAGAAGCCGCTTTCAGGTGCTCCCGGGGGAGCTGCTGCCTGCAGGAACCACTCCGAGCTCTTTAGCGGCCTGGGGACCCACCAGCAGCTCCCAGCCGGCCCCCGCTGTCCCCGGGCCGGCCGGGCTCGGATACAGCCGCCGGCGAGCACGAGCGCTGCGGCCGCACTGGCAGCCGGGCTCCGGCCGTGCTGGACCGGGCACCCCACCGGCACCGCGGCCCCCCCATGCTGGATCGGGGCGATCGCTACCCAAGGTCATTCCATGGCAGCGATCATTTATTTGCAAATAAAACGCCCATCTTGGAAGAGTCGTTAACCCCGGGGCACTCCCCCCTCCTAATTGCATGCGCCAAGAGCCATTTTTCAGCTCCCCCCCTCTCCCATTAGCGCCCACTATTTGCTCAGTCCCCAGTAATTAATTTATGGGCTGTTCACGAGCCACTTAAATGAGAGCTCTAAATCATGCTAAGTGGCAATAATGCCATCTCGACTCCTCGGGAAAGGAGGGAATTACTGTCCTGCTTCTAATATCCTTCCCCCTGCTCTTTGCATTAGTGCCACCCGCCGCCGAGCAGCCGACGTGCTGCGGCGGAGCCCGGTGGAGCGGGCTGTGGGGAGCCGCCCTCGCGTGCCGGACGGGGACGGAGAC
>NW_028186803.1:56501-59573 GCF_003343005.1 Rhea americana | reverse complement strand
GCTCAGTGCTTGCAGCTGCCTCGCCGCCGCCTGCTCCGGCGGGGAGGCTGGCAGCTCCGGCGGGAGCGCGGCCAGGGCCCGGCAGGACGGGAGCCCGCACGGCCCGCTGCACACGACGAAAGGGCAAAGCAAAATCCGGGCCCGACGGAGGCAGCGGCGCGCGCTCGCCCAGCCCATCCGGAGCCTCCGTCATGGATGGATGCGCCCTAAACCTCCGTCCTTGCTCGCTTTACGCCCGCTCAGGAGCACGTTCCTGTTTGCTCCGGAAAAGCTGGGATTTCTCCCTGCTGGYGCCGCAGGGCTGAGCACGCCGCCAGCACCGACAAGTGCCACCTCCGGCCCTTCTGCCGCTGCCCGTCCCGCCGGGCGTCCCCCGCTGCGCCGCGGGGCACGCTCCGGGTGCGGGCACGCTCCGGCGGCTCCGCGCACACGCGCGTAACCGGATGCGGGGTGCAAGCGTGGCGTTCCTCGCAGGCAGAGGCGCYGCTGCCGCCCCCGGCTCGCCGGATGGATGGTCTCCGCACGAGCAACCCGGGAGCCTGCCCGGCRGCTCCGCAGGGGTCGCTCCCGGGGCTGCCTGGGAAACGCTGCTCCGGATCGGGGCCGGCGAGTCGGGGAAGGGAAAGAGGAGCAGCAGAACAGGAGGCGGGAGAGGAGCGGCGGCTGGGGAGGGTCACCGTCCCGCGCTGCCCGGCAGCTCCGCGTCCTGCGCCGCTGCCTGACCTCGGCTCGCGCGGGCCCTGGGAGAGCAGCCCCAGTTCTCACGCGCAGCGGGCAGGGACCGCCCCAGGCTCCCGCTGGCCCCCCCGGAGGCCGTCGCGGCAGGATAACGGGGAAGAAGGAGGGTTATCAGCGAAAGAGCGATAAAATTAAGTCACGTAAAGCACCTGCCCGACCTGCTGGGGAAGGGCAGGCAGGGCCGGGGCGAGCCGGCRCCGGAGCCGCGCGGCTCTGCCGGGAGCGCCGACACGAACGGCCTCGCTTTACACGACCCCGGAGGAGAGCGGCGCAGCGATTCCCGCGGCGCGCGCGCCGGAATTAATTCGGCCCCGAACATCACCACCGTGCTTAACACATTTCAGACGTGCTGCTGATAGAAAGTTATTCCRAGGGAGAAACGATAGCTCAGGGAAACGCCGCGGTACATCCCCGCGGCGAGCCGGCTAATCCCGCCGCGGAAAAGCCGCCCGGAGGCGCGGGGCCCGGGCAGCCCCCCGGCCGGCGCTGCCGCCGGCACTAACGCGCCGCCGGTCTCACTTAATGCCACCAGCTCCCAGCAAGTTTCCCGACCGACAGGCTATAGCGACCTGGGAAAGGGCGAGAATACAAAAGGCGAACGCTGTGCTAATTATGTAATTAGAACGTGTAATTATTTAGTGCAAGGGCTACGCTGAACCCGGCTCACTTTTAGCATTCAAACTGGAGCAACCGTGGCGCGGTGCTGCTGCGGAGCGGCGTGACGGAGCGCGCCGGCGCTGCCCCGGGAGAGCGTTGTTCTTTGCCCCCAAACAGCRACTGCGGACTCGGAAAACTAACGTTTTTATATCGCGCCAGATTACTTTCAGGCACCAAGGGAGAGAGGAGAAAAGAAAAATAACAGCTCCTTAAACAGGTGCCCCGATAACAGCGTGGCCAGCCCAGGGCCAAACCTTTGACAAGGCGCCACGGTAGCGGCGGAGCCCCTCCGGGCCGCGCAGCCCCCCCGGCCGCCGCCAGCGGCTCCCGCTCGGCCCGGCCTTTGTTTCCCCTGCAATTAGGGGGCTGCGATCGCTCTAAGGCCACATGCATTCCCCATCTTCAAATAATTACCCCTAACTGGCCGTTGCATGGCGCTCTGCGGAGGAAATGAGCAGCTCCTGCTGTTCGGGATGGGGAAACTGAGGCACAGCGCGCGGCGATGAGCCCTGCCATGCCGAGAGCCGAAGCGACCGGGAGGATATTGCAGGAGCAGCTGCAACGTTAAAGCCTGCAGCCGGCCGGCAGCTGCAGCAGCGCCCGGGTGCCCACGCGCCGTGCGGCTGACGTCAGCCTCCGACCCGGCGCCGGGAGAGGAGATGCTGCACCCGGGGGAGGACGGAGAGCGCGAATCTAGGCCGCCCCGATCGGGAGCAGCGCGGTCGGAGCCGGCAGTGGCCGGAGCTCGGCCCGGCCTCCCATGTGGATCTCGCAACCAGGCGACGAAGGTCAAAGTCATCAGCGGGGAGGTGCCGTGTCGGCCGCCCGCGGCCCCGCTCCCGCCTCTGCCCGCAAGCCGCCGGCGCCGCAGCGGGGTTCTGGGTGCTGCCAGCGAGCTGGGCGAGCAAACGCCCTCGGAAGCCCAGCGTGCGAGCGARCCCCCGTTTTCCCACAAAGTGCCCCTCTAAGAACATTCTCCTTGCCAAGGCCCCGGGGCACCCGGCAATCCCGCGCACCGTCCCCCCTCCGAGCTCCAGGCGGGTCGGCCCGCTTCGCGCCTGCCTCCGGGCCCGGCAGCCCTGCTCCGGCGCCCGCCCCGGGGAGCGGGGCAGCGCCGGGGGCAGCGGGGCACGCCGGTCGCCTCGCCCCCGCACCCGCCGCCCTCCTGGGGGTTTCACAGGAGCAAAGCGAGAGCAGAGTAGAGCCCTGCAGCACATGGGGCTGTTGACACCTCCAGTTAAAATTATACTTGCTGCCGCACTGATGCCTTCCTCCGAGTAGAGCGGCCGTGACCGAACTGACTCACAGCTGCGGCGCGTTTTCAGGCATTAGCCCAGAAAGGCAGTTAATAGCCAGGGCAGCCCGTGGCAAGGGTCTGCTTGCTCCCTGGCTGCTGCCTGTGCCCCATGTCCCAGGGGATGAGGGGCAGGGCTGGGGCACCCGGGTGCCCCCGGGCTCGGGACGTGCGGGTAGAGGGGCCACTTCTGCCAAGCCCGGGGGAGCCGAGGCCTCGGCAGGGAGCTGAACCAGGGTCACCATGGAGCTACGCTGGGGCCGCTGCCGGAGCTGCACCAGGGAGCTGCAGCRCGSCCMCCCCAGGGCCAACGTCGGAGCTGGGGCAAGGCCCCCCCAGGGCCAACGTCGGAGCTGGGGCAAGGCCATGGCAGGGCCAGCCCG
>NW_028186803.1:53736-55020 GCF_003343005.1 Rhea americana | reverse complement strand
GTTGCTGGACGCAGCCTGGGCTGGGAAGTTCGTGGCCTGGTTGCAGTGAAGCCGGGCACGGCCCGGGCCAGGCGGCTCTGTGGCCGCGTTGCGCCGGAGCCGGACACGGCCGGGCAGGGCAGTTCACGGCCCCGTTGCGTCGGTTTCGGACCTGGCCCGGGCAGAGCAGCTCCCAGGCCAGGCCGTGCAGTGATGGAGCACGTTGCGTGTCCGGAGAAGGCGCTGTGGGGCCGGTGCCTGCAGCGCCCGCTGCGCCGCCGGGGTTGCGTTCGTGGGTGGTTACGCGTGCGCCTTTGCACCGTGGGGAGCCCGGTGCTGCGGGCCCGAGGGGTGCTCCCTGCCCGGGCAGCCCACGGGAGAAGGGGTCTCTGGGGTTTCCTAGCTTATTGGGGAAGGGACCGCAGCAGTGGACCGTGGTGCATCCCGCCTGCTGCATCCCTGCTCGTCGCCTCCCACTGGGGCCGTTCCCGCCCCTGCCAGTTCSCCGGAGCCCGGCGCAGCAGGCCCTGCTCGAGGCTGCGAGCGCGGGGCCGCGCTCCCGCTGCGGACCGTGACCCCGATCAGCGTAGGCGGCACGAGGCCTCGGCGCAGCGGCGCCCGCGTCCCTCGCCGGCCAGCGGGACCGGGCGACGGGCTGCGGGGGGCTGGGGGCCCGCGGCCCCCTCATCTGCCTCGCAAAGTCTGCTTTGGATTTGGGGCAGCAGCGGCTGGGGCGCTGCGAGAGCCGGGGGCGCCAGCTGCGGGCGCGCTGCCGCCCTGTTAATAATTAATGAAGAAATAACCCGTGCGGGGAGGTGGTTGACCTGGGAGCAGCCCGGAGCTATCGCTGTGCCTTCGCCTTTCACCTGGAGGCCAAACTCTCCTCCGGGCCGGGCCGCAGCGGCCCGAGCGTCTCCCGGGGCCGTGCCGCTCGCCTTGACCCAGGGGAGCGAAGTCCGGCGGGGGCGGGGGGGAGCCGCGGAGCGGAGCCGGGCCGCGGGCGGCACCGCGGCAGCGGGGACGTGGGGCAGGAGCCATCGGGCTGCCCCGGGTGACGGCAGGGACCTCGGTGGCCCCCGGCGTTCCCGGCACACGCGCCGGGGCGGAGAGCACYCGCGGTGCAGATGGCGCCTGGGGGAGCTGCGCTCGAGGGAGGGCGACTGATGCAGGGAGAGGGGGGGRAAAAAAGGAACAGCACCGGGCTGGGGGAGGCAGCGCAGCAGAGCTGCCTGGGCTGCAGCTCCGGCCGTAAATAAACCCTCCATTTCCTCCTGTCTGGAGGCAGCGGCCGAGCCCTGCGCGCTC
>NW_028186803.1:50361-52253 GCF_003343005.1 Rhea americana | reverse complement strand
GCTCGGCAGCTCCCGGCCTTCCCCAGCGCCAGCCCCTCTGCCCCGGCCGGGGCGGCGTTTGCAGCCCCCAGGAGCTGCTCTGCCCGGGAGCGGGATGCAAACCCACGCGGGATCTCGCGTCCCGAGGGTTCCTGGAGCTTCTCCCACAGCCCCTCGGCTTCCCAGCCTCCGCCGCAGCGGCAGGGAGCCAGCACTGCTCCRTGACGGGGGAAACTGAGGCAGGGAGCAGGCTGGCGATGGCAGCGTCTTGCAAACCGTTAAGTGGCGGGCAGAGCCCTCCCTGCCTTGCTGCGGCGCTGCACCAGCCCGGCTGTGCCACGCCGCACTGTGCCGTGCTGCAAAGTGCCGTGCTGTGCCGTGCCGTGCTGTGCCGTGCCGTGTTGTGCTGCGCAGCATGATGCTGTGCCAGGCTGCACCGTGCCGGGCTGCACTGCACTGTGCCACGCTGCACCGTGCAGCGCCGCGCTGCACCGCGCCGTGCTGCGCCGTGCCAGCAACGCCTGGCCCCGTGCCCGAGCGCACGGCGCGCTCTGTCCTCGGCAGAGGCTCGGCCCGGAGCGGCGGCGGGCGGAAGGGGAGGCCGCGGCCCGCCCCGAGGCGGGGGGTGCTGCCGGGACGGGGGCACGGCTCGCTCGGCGCCGGGGGCCGCGGAGGGCAGGGGGGGCGTCTGTGCTGCCGCCCTCCCCCGGCGCGGGGGGACTTGAAAGCGGCCCCGCAGCCGCGGCCCTTTCAGCGGCTCCCGGTGAAGCCTGACCCGCGCACAAAGCCCCCGGAGCCCATTTGAATCTGAAAGGGGCTCTGAGCGCCGGGCCCCGACCTTCAACCCGCGGGTCAGCGCGGCCGCGCCGGGGCGAGCCGGACCCCCCGCCGTGCTGCGCCGTGCCGTGCCGTGCCGCGCTGCGCCGTGCCGTGGGGGCCGCGGGCAGCGACGGGTGCTGCATGCCCAGGACCGGCCCCGCTCTCCGCGGCGGCCGCCCGGCGCCCCGGGCACGGGGAATCGGGCGCCGCGGCGCTTCCGCAGCCGGCGGCCGCCGGGGCTGGCGTCCACGTGACCGGTGCTCCCGTTTCGTGCCGGTGCTGCTCCCCGGGGTGCCGGGAAGTTGTCCTCCGATCTGGGTCGCGGCGCGACCAGGGACATGGGGCTGCCCCCGTTTCCAGGGGCCCCCAGGGGCTGGTGGTGAGGGGCCGTGGGCTCTGGGCACGGGGGGATCTAGGGGGTGAGCTGCATCCAGGCCTCCCTGCCCCATACCCCTGCATCCCTGCCCCACACCCCTCCATCCCTGCCCCACACCCCTGTATCCCTGCCTGCATCCCTGCCCCACACCTCTGCATCCCTGCCCCACAACCCTGCATCCCTGCCTGCATCCCTGCCCCACACCCCTGCGTCCATGCCTGCATCCCTGCCTGCATTCCTGCATCCCTGCCTGCATTCCTGCATCCCTGCCCCACACCTCTGCATCCCTGCCTGCATCCCTGCCCCACACTTCTGCATCCCTGTCTGCATCCCTCCCTGCATCCCTGCATGCCAGCCCCACACCCCTCCATCCCTGCCCTACACATCTGCATTCCTGCCTGCATCCCTGCCTGCATCCCTCCATCCCTGCCCCACACCCCTGCATCCTTGCCCCACACCTCTGCATCCCTGCCTGCATCCCAGCCTCCCTGCCTGCATCCCTGCCCCACACCCCTGCATGCCTGCCTGCACCCCTGCCTGCACCCCTGCATCCCTGCCCCACACCCCTGCATCCCTGCCTGCATCCCTGCCTGCATCCCTGCACCCCTGCCCCACGTCCATGCATCCCTGCCTGCATCCCTGCCTGCATTCCTGCATCCCTGCCCCACGTCCATGCATCCCTGCCTGCATCTCTGCATCCCTGCCTGCATCCCTGCAT
>NW_028186803.1:33901-50186 GCF_003343005.1 Rhea americana | reverse complement strand
GGCGACAGGCCCTGGCGCGCGGCCGCCACGCGCCGCAGCCGCCGGCCGCCGGGGCTGAAGGCCCAGACGGCGAAGGCGCCGTCCCCCGCCGTCACCACCTGCTCCAGCGCCGGCACCAGGAGGCAGCAGCGGATGCCCTGGGGCTCCGGCGTCCTGGAGAGCACCTGGAAGCGCGGCCCCAGCACCTGCAGGCCGCCCGGCCCCCAGGCCACGTAGCGGTCGAGCGCGGGCGCGTGCAGCAGCCCCGCCACGGGCCCCGGGGCGTTGCGGGTCGCCAGGAGCCGCCCGTCGTCCCCGTGCACGTGCAGCCGGCCGCGGGCGTCCAGCACCAGCAGCAGGCGCTCGGTGCCGTTGTAGGYGACGTGCCGCACGGGGTGCTCGAGGGCGATGCGGCCCAGGCGCCGCAGCCCGTGCGTCAGGCGCGCCGCCTTCAGCTCCTCCTTGTGCCTCTGCAGCACGGGGCGGCCCCGTCGCTGCCTCGCCCCGGCCCCGGCCCCAGCGCACCGGGGCAGAGCGGCCCCGGGGCCGTGCGCGCCGTCCCGCCGCGTACCCGATCCACCGCCTCGGCCAGGTTGTCCCGCAGCAAGGCCCAGAGCTGGGGGGCTTTCCTCCGCGGCGCTGCCGCCTCCTCCATCTGCGCGGGCTCCTGCTGCTCGGCTTCCTCCCCGGCTGCCTCCTCTTCCTCCTTCACAGCCTCCTGCTGCTCCTCTTCATCGCCACCCAGGTGCGGGCCCGGCAGCCACCCCCCACGGGCGCTGGATGCGGGATCAGCTCCGGGTTGGAAGGTGGCGGGAGCCCCACGCGCCCCCCTGCCCGGGACGGCGCCCCAGCATCCCCCGGCAGCAGCCGCCTCCCCGCGGCGGGCACGGCTGGCTCCGGGCCATCGCGAGGGGACCCGCGACCCRGCATCACCTCTGGGCTCCCGGGACGGGGGCCCCGGCCTGCGCCGCGCGCCCCGCGCCAGCCCCTCACCCCTGCTGTCCCTCGGTACCAGCCGGCCGCGGAGCCGCCGCGGCGCAGGTTGCCGGGGGACGGTTCTGTTTAGGGCCGTGGCGCGGCCCGGGGGGGGCCGGCGGGGCAGCACAGGGGCCCCCGGGCTCGGTGCCCCCGAGGGCCTGCTCAGCTCCCCCAGCCCTCGGGTGGCCGCAGCACCACCGGACGCTCGAGGCCGGAAGGATCTCTGCGGATCGCCTGGTCCAGCCCCCGGCTCAGCCTACGCACRTCGCCCCGCATCGCGTCCGAGCACCTCTCGACCATCTCCAAGCACGGAGACTCCACAAACCGCTCCGGTGCCCCGTCACCCTCCCAGTAAAAATCACACCAGGACTGGCCCCGCCGGGCGGTGCCTCCTGCCGGGCTTCACCCAAGGCGCGCGGCCGCCTTGCAGCCCTTTCCCCAGCAGGTACCGCGCGCCCACGGCCCGGCCCCGGCCGCTGCCCGYTCTCCCAGGCCCCTGCAGCCAGCCCAGCTCCCGGCAACTAGGAACCCCTAAAGGAAGGGGCAGCTCCTCACAGAAAAACTTTATTGGTGTAATGATACATTGCTATGCAGTAAAGTCAAATTTCCAKGACGGGGAGTTAAACCATGAAGCCAGCCACAGCAGCACACAAGTAGAGGGATGAAGGACGGAAGGGACGGGACAGSGCCAAAACCTGCTCCCACCCCCGGCAGCGGCCGTGCCGGGGCCTGGGAGCCTGGGCCAGGGAAGAGGAAGGTGGGAGAGACCTCGTCCCCCCCGTGCTACCCTGCAGCCTGCGGGCCGGGCCCCGCTCCCAGGGCGCCCGGCCCTCCCCAGCCCCACGCCGCGCTCGGCAGCGCCGCGGGCTCCGGGCCTGCGCGGGCTGAGCCCACGGCAGCGGGAGCCGGCAGACGCAGGGGTCCCGCTGCACTGCCGCCCTCAGAGCGGGTCCCTCCCCCTGCCAGCCCCTGGGCTCCTGCCCCTTCTCCGTCCCGAGCTACGGTGGGAGAGCCAGGTAGGACACGGCCAGGAGCCGACGGTGAACCCCGCCCCGGGGAGCTGAGGCTCAAACTCATCCTTAAGGACAAGGAAACAAACTCCAACTTAGAAACAAACTTCTGAAAAGTTACTAGGAGAGGAAGGAGCAGGGAAGGTGAACCGGCGCCTGCACCCCGCGACCCTGCCGGCGCAGCCGGAGGCTCCCCGCCCCGGTGCCGCTCGCCTCCGCGAGCTCTGCCTTCCCGGCCAGCCTCAGCGGGCAGGCACAGCTCAGCTCCCAGCGCGGCCCCGGCCCCGCAGCCCCCGGGAAGGGAGAGGGCCTCACGCCGGGGGGAAGGGGCCGCACTGGCAGCCAGGAGCCGGCCGTGCCCCGGGCAGGGCTCTCCCCTGGCGCCAGGGTCCGGGCAGCCCCGCAGGGAGCCTGGCAGCACCTGCCCCCCCACGCYGCTACCTCCGCTCTCTGGTTCATACGCGTCCCAGCCGCTCTGGAGCCGGCTGGGCTCTCACTGCCCCRACCTGGCACCTGCCGTAAGGGAGGAGGAGGGAAAACTTGGCCCTGCGAAACACCGGGAGCCTGGGCGGACAGGGGGACTCGCCTCTTGCAGAGGCTGGGTGAGGAGGAGGGAGGAAATGAGGGGGAAGATGCGATTAAACCAGAGTGTGAGTCCGAGCCGGCAGCATGCAGCTCCCGCCACGAGTCCCAGCTCACCCAGAATACAAAAATAAACTCTGCAGCCCTAGGCCTGGGTTGAGCAGGATCCCAGCACTGCAGCCGCTGCCCGGCACGCCGACCTGCACCGTCGCTGTGCTCCAGCCCCTCTCTGGCTTTGTCAAAAGTTGTCTGTGGTTTAAAAAACATGAAAGCTCGAGAATGAAACAAACAATCCAGCTTTTACCCACAGGGGTTGCATCTTGGGACCTGTTTGACCACAGGAATTGCTCAGGACCAGTGCAGGAAGCTGATACCCCCAGGGAAGATACAAAAAGAAAAAAAATTAAAAAAATAAAGTTAAAAAAAAAACACACCAGAGAAAATCACCACAGGCAGGCAGGAGCAAAGCAAACCTATTTGAAACGAATGGACACTTCTCCAGGGAACTTGCTACAGACAGTTCACGGGGAGTTCAACAACACTTCTTGAGGAGGAGGTCCAGGCAGAGGCATAGCAAGGGCTCTCCCTGCACCCCTTGCTGCTGCTGGTGCTATGGATGGACGGAGTTTGCTATGTCACAACCAGTAAAGAAAAGTGCTTGAGGAAAATCCAGCCCTGCTTCAGAGCCACGAGGAGTTTGCAGGTCAGTGCAGCCAATAAGATCAGCRATAAAGTGCAGCAAAGCTTCTCGGAGCTCCTACACAGCTGTCCAGCCAGAGTCACAGCAGCCGCGGACGGCAGCRCATGGAGAGCGTCCCGGAGGAGGGGACGTTTGCTGGCAGCACCTAGAGCTAGAGGACGTGTCTTCAGCCAGGAAGCCGCAGCTGCTTTCAGTACGTTGTGCTCCAAGATGCCTGGGGTACTCCAGTGTATGTACGAGTAGAGCAATGCTACAGCTGCTAGGCAGGGGCAGTTCAGGGAGCTCAGGGCTGCCTCATCCTCGGGACACAGGCAGCAAGGTGATTCAGCAGGGTCATGAGGCATCTTGCAGCAGCTCTGGAAACTCACATGCAAATAACTTGCAACCTGTAATGAAGCACACAAGCGTTACTGCTCTGCAGCTGCTCCGAGCCAGAAAGAGGGGGCGAAACAGGACCTGACTGCCTGAGTGGGGTGCAGAGCTGGGTGCCCGGATGCCCGGGGAGCAGCAGGACTGCTTCTGTGCAAGAGCTGCTCAGCCCCGCCGAGCTCCAAGTCACGCTCTCAGAGCGCAGGAGCAGAAACCTCTGGTCCGGCAGGCTGGGGCCCTCTACCCCCAGCACCCGCGCGAGCTGGGAGCACCGCTCCCACCTCCCCAGGCGGAGCAGGTGCCCTGGACGAGCCCACGGTCGACATGCCTGGCCCAGCCGGCGCGCGGAGCTCACACACCTGTCCTCCTCTATGCTGCCGCTTTCGTTGTCACAGGCATCCCTGTTCTCCTCTACGTCCTCTTCACCAAGCTCCATATCCAGCTCATTTCCAGCTTCTGAGCGTGTGTATGTGTACCCACTGGAGAAAAAAGGGCAGCATAATGTAAGCGCCCAGCTGGTGCCCCACTGTGATGGTGTGTCCACAGGGAAAATCCCCACTCAACTGTCCAGTGGGCTTAAGTCCCTGTCGGAGTCCTGCTGCTCTGAGCAGGATCTCTGCATCCGAATCGAGCCCATGGGCAGGAGAGGCTGGCTGCTGGCAGTGCCCTCCGACAGGTCACTGCCCCCCGTGTGTGCCCCACAGCGCCCGGGCCTGTTGGAGAGCAGCGGCCTGGYGCCAGGCGAAGGGCTGCCCATGCCCTGGATCCAGACCACGGCTCCTGGTCAGCTTGTTCTTCAGTCTAAAGCGGTGCTGTACATCTTGGAAAGACAGAGGGAACCAGGCTCTGGCCGAGCTGTGTTCCCCTGCTCTGCTCTCCCTGGCCAACCAGATGTGCAAGCAACAGTGCTGGGGCAACTGGGCAGAGACGGGAGGGCAGTTCCCAATCATGTGTCTACTATGTTCCAGCTCGGGGGCCGGCAGGGGCCGGAGAGGTTCCTCCCCTGCAGGGACGCGGCTTGCAAACAGGTAACACAATTCTTTTAGGGTGACTTCACAGATGTCATGTGGCCTGACCTGATGGAACGACAGGTAAAAAAGACAATCCTCTTCAGCCTCTTGTTGTAGAAGAAGTAGTTGAAGGACCAGAGGCTGCCATCCTCTCCAAAGGGGTCTGAATCCAGGTCTGGATTGTAGCTGCAACACCAAGTGGAGGACATGAGAAATGCTGCACCAGACTCTACTCTCAGACTCAACCACCGTTCTCACCCCAGCTGCGTGCATCACTTGGAGGATGCGAAGGGGGAAAATGGGTAAGTTCAGAGCCACCTCAGGGCAGGGTGGGTGGGCAGAACACAGAAAAGAGGTGGGCACCATTATGTCCAGGTAGTGCACAGGGCGAAGGGCAGACAAGGCAGAGAGTAGCACTGCGTGGGCAGCAGGAATCACCCTGCCACCCCAGGCACTTTCTGGAAGGAGGATGAGATACAACACAGAGCACTTGGCTGCCTAGAGTGCAGACTTGTAGGGCGTGGAAGTTCTGTGYGGGAAGACGATGATGGGGGAAAGGCAGTTCCTTTTCCGTGATCACAGAGCAAGAAGATAGCAAACGCTCACAAAGGGACATCCTGCCAGCTCCAGCAGCATGGTCCTCACATACACAGCTAGGCACACCAAAATGCAACCTGGCCTTGAGAAATAATGTTTCTCTGCAGCCCATAGCACGCAGGAAAGCAGGGGGGGGAGGATTCAGACCCTGGGGGTGAGTGCTTGTCCCATTACCTGTAGATGTCACACTCTGAGAGACAAATCTCTTCATCCACAGCATCCCACAGGTGTGGTTTCAGGGCATTGAAATCTTCACGAACTGCAGAGAAGAGGCTGCAGTTGACAGCATTCACCACCTAAAGAGACCAAGCACGGCATGTGAGCAGAGCAGAGGAACTGCTGCCTGTCCTCCCTCCCACCTCCCCTTGAAAAGCCTCTTGCCCACACTCCACTCCAGCTCCACTCCACTCCCCTGCAGCAACAGGTCCCTCTTCCAAGTGGGCATATCTGAAGGCAGGCAGGAAGACTAGATCACAGCATTCTGCCAGAAGCCTGTTTCCAAAGTGTGGAAAGTRGTAACAAAACATTCCAAAAAGTCTTCTCTAATGCAAGTTTTCAACCTTTTCCTAATTTGTCCTCTGCAAGAATGACATGYAAGACCAATGCTTCCCCCTCACTTTTCCTTCTAACTGCCCTGGAAACAGCAGCCAGCTGACATGAAAATTCCTGCTCATAAAAGGTTGTTTCTAAAGAAGAGAAGAACATGGCAAGCCCGGCAAAGCCTTCACTACTGCTGCCAGCTTTTCAGMGAAAGAACTCGGGTGTCCTAACACTGGACAGGAGGACACTCCAAGGTAGCTGTTGGAAAAGATGCAGTATGAGAGCCCCACAAACCTCTTCCAACAAAGCATGAGTAATGTGCCATCCTAAGGCTGACACTGGTGGAAGCAGGGAGCAAGCAATATCCTGGGAATGATTATCCAGGACCACAGTGGGCTTCCCTGGAGAGGCAGACACCTCCTTCACCACTCAAAGCTGGCAGATCCCTGCTTCATTCTCTTCCAGGACACAGCCGTCTAGCACAGCAGCCTTCCAGCAAGGAGCCCACAGGCACCACACCCCGTGGCTGGCAGAATCCGCTCTGGCATGATCACATACCCAGTTGAGGCTCGGCTCCCGGCTGAACTCATGGCTCTTGGCAGCACTGAAGTCATAGTCTGGGCGGAAGGACTCGTTGAGCGTTGCAATCAGATAGAAGAGGGTCTTGCGACTACACTTGTCACTCAGGGGTCCCTCTTCATCACCACTCTGACTCTTACTGAGCCTAAGACACGGAATGGCAATGTTATCCATGTGAGCCGCACCAGCGGACACCCACACCAGAGAGCAGCACAGGCAGACTGAACTGACCACATCCAGCACAGCACCCCGCTGGGCCTTGCTTGATTAAGCTAGGTGACTTGCACAAAAAGCAGCAGACAAAGCCCTTGCTGAAGACCTTGTCAGAGGCCAGTGYCACCCCAAGGCGGGGGCAGAAGCATCCCAGTACATGGGTTTGGCTGTCTTTGCAAGATAGTTCCAGCTAAATTGCTTTAACCRGGGGCAACCAACATGTGTGCACCAACGGCCAACTGAGTCTCTCTGCTTTGGGCCAGCTGTGGTAACTTTGCAACACTGCACAGCCTTGGCACAGCACCCATYCGAAAGGCAGCCTTGGGAGAGCACAAGTCCCAGGACACTGTGTATCAGCTCCATCAGGGAGGCTCCAAGCACACCAGCCAGGCCAGGGCCAAACACAGAAATGAGGCCWGCTGCCAGTGTGGGGAGTGCAGGCCATTCCCTCAAATGAAACCTGAACCCTTGCCCACGAACACACCGTTGTCTTTGGTGTAGCAMAGCAAATACTCCCAGGACTTCCCAGTACTCCAGTCCACCATACCTGCTGGGGCTGATCCCTGTGGTCTGAGGAGGCGACAGAGCCTCCAGGACATGCGGCTGGCCCTCCTGGCAGAACTGCTTGAACATATGTTTGTCATCACCAGCCATCTTGCACGAGTAACTTTCAATCCTGTGGAGACACACAGCACCATGCATGAGATGAGGCCAAGCACCAGGCCCAGCAACATCAGGATGAGGCTAGCAGCACCTTGAAGGTCTTGGCCCAAAGCTGTGATGTTGGTAACTCAGACAAGGCAGGGGAGCACTAAGGTCTGAAGATGGGCCACAGAAGAGTGGCTAGCACAGCCAAAGGATTCACCAGGCCCCAGGAGCAACCTTCTTCACACCATGTGGTATTGGCTGAGCCCAGGGCAACCAGTGGTGCCAGAAATTCCTTTATTTGTATATATGTGTGGAAATACATGTGTTTATCTCAAGCAAGAACAGAAGAGATTGGTCAAGTTGAACTGCTCTTCCAGGAGCATATTAGAGCCATTCCTACAAATTCCCAGGGTGCAATCTACCTTCCTCACATACCCTCCCRTATCAGAAACGGGTCCATAGCTGGCACAGAACCAACTCTGTCACAGCCTGCTCAGGAGAAAGTTCTCATTGCCCCCTCAGTTGACAAGGCTGTTAGCTCCCTTTACTGAGCATCATTTCACATGTGACCAAGAGCACAGCAGCCAGAAGGACCCTGTCAAAACTAGTTTAAAAGCTCTTCCAGAGAACTTGTATGTAACATTGTCCAGCTCCAACTCAGGAATGGAAATTGTACWAAAAACACATTTTACTCCCCCAACACAAGGAAATTGGCTTTACTGATCCCAGTTGATGTCAGCTTGACAGAAGCTAGAGGGCAAGACAGACTCACAGACTGTCAGGCAACTGAACATCTGCTCAGACATCACACTCACAACTAAATACAAGCTTCAAACAGAAAGTTTCCTTCAGGTTTTCAAGTAGCTGGAGTTGCTTGGGTAAGAAGAAATCATTCCAGCATCGGTCCTTTCCACAGCACCTGGGAGGCTGCTACAAAGTTGGCAGGAGTCTCCTTTGTTCAAGAGTTGGGAAGACCAAAGCCTTCAGAAAGAGGCTTTCCAAAACCACKGATCCACCAGTGTGAGAAGGGGGACAAGAATCCAGGGGTTCYCAAACCTCTTCTTCAAGAGGAGAGCATYGCTTAATGCTGAAACAAACAATCTCTTGGAAACAGCATTAAAATGACCAATGAAAAAGGAATAGCAACTGCAGACAAAAGTGGGCCTGGAAGTGTAATTAATTCATTAGAGTGCCTGGATCGCTCCCAAGCAAACAGAAACTATCCAGTTTGCCAAACTATATCCATCCTCAGAAGGAAAGTCTGTAGGCTAGCGCATGACCCGCAGCCTCAGACACCACATCACCACGGCTTCTGTAACATACAGCCCAGTAACACAGTGTTGCCACTGCTAGTAAGAGGCCRTAAGCTTCGCACTGAGTTTGCAAGGCCTCAGGTCTGAGGCTTGTAAGGCTTGCTCTGACTGAACTTTTCTTGACCTGCCTGAAACTTTCTTTTACTTGATTTAGCTGTGACAGCAATTTCTCTAACTGACCAGGTATCTATGGCTGATCTCTTACACTTTTGCTTTTGTACGGTGTAACCATAGTTTTGGATAGATAGCAGTAGAACCCAGTTTTTCTATGTAGAATGAGACATTTGCAAGTCTTCACGTAATGATGCAGTGTAGAGAAATACAGGTTTGGTATGACAACAGAGGCCTTGAGAAGTGGAGACAGGATGCAGCATAGAGAAGTAGAGGTATGGGATGATAAGAGATGGGGCACAAACTTGGCACTGGAGACCTCACGGCTCATCAATGGTCAGTTAAGGAAACGCAGACGTGGAGCCAGACAAAACAGCAGAGAGAATGGAAAAAATAGTACCTAACATATGCAAAAGGCACCATATAGCACAAATTCAGCTGCAACATGGAGCCGCTGACCAACAAAAGGAAGAGCAAGGGTGTAAAAACATGTTAACACGCATATAAAAGTGACCCCAGATAGATCTTAGAGTGAGGAAGAAGAAACCACCAACATGAACATCACATTCCTCCAGGCAAAAGACCCCAGRTGCTGACAACTCACTGCACTACTTTCTCCAGCTCTCTGAAGCTACCGATTTTAAGACCTAGAGGAGCAGTGGAAGGATGAAGCTCAGGATAAAGGGACAGAAACTAAGAAGTGTGTGTGAGTGTCTGTCACAATTGTAATTGTGTTCTTACTATTATACTCTTCTGTATAAAAGTATTCAACTGTATTACTATTCTTTCTTTGTAATAATTAGATCTGGACTAATGATGATTCTTGAATTAGATTGCCAAGATCTCAGCTACACTAACAATACATTCTTGCCTTTATACGCACGGTGTGTTTCCTCTTTGCCCACAAAGAAGACTGGGACCGTTGATGTCTCCTGTGCCTTGTCCTGTCACACCCCATACCTGAATGCAGCACCTGCCGCCAGTCCTAGCCCCACAACAGAGACAGAAGGGGCCTGGCCTGACTGGCCCACGTCTTGTCCAGCGACAGCTGTGCAGCCACCATCGTGCTGGGACTACCACGGGACTAACTGCACGAGACCAGAGTCTGGGAAGGACAACAGAGGAAGCGCAGCCCTTCCTCTGACTCCTGATGTGACACAGGTACACTTCTCCCATCACCAAACACAAGTGACCTAGCTTGCCATCTCGCCTAATTTTCTGTGTAGCTGTCCTGGACCTAGAAAATTCTTGCAAAGAGCGTTGGATTGGTTCTCAGCCTGCCTTCACTATCCCCAGAAGGAAATGGCAACTAGGAATAAGAGCAAAAAATCACGGGAATTCCTGGTCCAGAGCCGGGCCCATCTAGCTTTACGTATTCATGCTAACAGCAATCTTCCATCTACTCTGGGAAAAGAGAGGAGATTTACAGCTGACTGTCAGACTGCAACTCCTTTTAAAGTATTTTCTCAGAGACRGGAGAGGCATGAGAAAGCAGGCTTGCTTCCCACACAGAAAACAGGTATCTGATAGTACTCACCGGCCAATGATGTGAGCATCTCCAGTCTCCACAGTTAGCTGGGAGTTTATTGCTTCAAAACTTGAGTTCTCCAACAGCTTCATTGTCTTTGCTTCTGGCTCTGGAGCAATTCACTGTGCAACAGCTGCTGCAGAGTTTGTATGTCCTATCAGAAAAAAAAGCAGAAAAGAAAAGATTCTTAGATTCTTATACCGRGAGAAAGAGAGATGGAAGCACTAAACCCCATGAGGAACAGCAAGGCTGCAGTTTGTCCAGCCTGGCAAGGATCAGAAACCAGCACAAAGGCAGGACAGTGTAGAAGTCAGGAAACAAACACCTTTTCCAAGCAGGGAAAAGAGGGCTACAGGCTTTRTGTTGCTATGACAACTCCTATCCAGATGGGCACCTGCACCTCCCTGGTGGCTCTGATCACGCACGCTGCTGTTATCCCCGCACCTACGCCCTGTCAGCTCCGCTACATGACTAAGAACAAGCTGATCCGCAGTGTTCCCTGCACCCACCRCATCTAGGGGGTCATGCCCACTCCATTTACACCAGTGACTACTCATTTCTTTGCAACTGCTGAAGTGGTACATTCTGACAGGGAGTTTCCAAGTTCCCCTTCTTAGTTCTGAAGGTCACTGGCCTTTTTTAGCCAGATTGTTTTCCCTTGAAGCAGTGGGCTGGAAGAGTGCATGGCACTTGTTCCACTGTGGGCTGGGAGCAAACACTCCTGCCAAGCASTGCAAGCTGTCTCCTCCGATGGAGCAGGATTCTGGCAGTCCCAGCTTCGGCTCAGGGAGCTGCTCTTTCATGCGGCCTCTCAGGGCCTCCAATGAAATCCAGGATCAACAGTCGAACTGGTTAACGGGAGGAGAGGGGGTGGAGAGAGGCTTGGCTCCCAGTCGGCACAGCTGCCAGGCAGACCCCCGGCCCCGCGGAGGCGTGCAGGCCTCAGCCACTATTTCCACGCAGGGCAGTGTCACCCCTGGGGACGGAGCACCTCTCTCAGGCTTGCTCTAGGGGCTGATGGAGCTGCCTGATGGATTTTAAGGAGGACCAAGGACTTTCTCCAGAGAGCCCAGCACAGAGCCTTTGCTCCCTCCCCAGCTCAGRGCCTCTTGCACAACCCTGGGACTGTAACAGGAGAATTTGTAAACAAGCAGGGAAGCACATGCCAGGGCTCTCTGGAAACAGTGTCCCCTTACAGGCCTCCCAGAGAAGATATATCCACACCCTTACTCTGGGCACCAGGACAGAGAGGAGAAAAAGACTCCTGGTCCTTCGGTTTCAGATCTGCATGCGTGAAGGGGACACTATGTGTCCATGATACCATGGAGGATGTTGACTCAGAGCCCAAGGGATGTAGACAGAGCCACCAAGCCCGGGCTGAGTCCTGGGCTCTAGACAGGAGGGAGTAGGAGCAATCAAGTAGCAGCGTGGGAGACCCAAGCATGCACTCAGAACCACCCACCACCCCCTGCAATGTCTCACCGGCACCGCCACGCTGCCTGGCTCTACGCAGAGGATTGCAGGGTGCTGGATGTTCTTACCCTGACGCTGCCCGAGGCGACTAAAACACAGACGGTGTACAAGCCAAAGTGACACCTAAAGGGAACACCATGTCTGAGAGGCAGCTTCAGCACTCAGCGCAACCCCAGCCTACTAAACAGAATAGCCTCAGCTGAACCGCTGAGGAAGAGCGCGTGTACCGTACCTGGGGAAGAAACAGCAAACCTCTGCTCAGACACTCCTGTAAGCATACATGGCTTAGCAGAACCCTAGACAGCATACACACTGGCTGTCGTAGCAATTAACATCCCTCTAAACGGGAAATTCCCTGCGCGCAGATGAACAACCCCAGTCAGGCCACAAAGCAAATTCTCACTATCCTGAAACTTTTTTTTTTTTTTTGGGTGTGTGTGTAGGTCTCTAGTGTCTTTCAGCTTATTAAAGTACAAACGTTTAGCCCATCAGTCCTCTGGCATGGGAAAGTCTTCCACACCAGGGAAGCTCAGTAATCTCCACATTGGCCCTTCTTTTTTCCTCTCAAACAGCTGTGGGTGAAATGAGAGAGCAACAAGTTCAGGAAGAGCCTTGGGAAAACGAAAGAGGGAAAGCAGTCATACCAAGGAATTAAATGCCAACCCACAAGACACAAGGCAAGGACCATAAGCAGGAAATGGAACCTCAGGCCATAGGATCCTCACTCCCTAAGAATGTCTTCTTCCCTCCCGTAAGTCCCTCACATGGAGGCATGCATGCCAGCACTCTGGAACAGGTTTCTACTTGATTCAAAGGCATCAGGCACACTTGAGCATGCATAACAAAACAATAATTCAGACTAATCACGTTGCTTATGCAATAGACGTTCCTCTGAAATTGTGATCCTACAGATGCCTCTGGACATGAAAACCTGTCCCCCACCCACCCTGTTCTACAGAGAGATACCTAAAAGCAGAGCCAACAAGAGCTACACAAAAACCGCACGCTGTGCTCTGCTCATAATGTTATACAAGGTTGGCATCACCAGAGTAAGAACACGGACACTGCGAAATGCAAAGCTAGCAGCAGTTTCCTGCAGCTTGCTCCAGCACACGTCGGAGGGATGGGGCAGTCAAGCTGCAAACTGCTTGGAAAGAGAACATAGGATGAGGTGCCAGCTGTCTTCTGACCATACCAGAAGACTTGCCAATGACCAAAATTAGAACACTAACATAAGCCCTAAACGAGCAAAAGCCAACTCTGCTTCTAATGCTGAAAGACAACAGATTGCTTCACAGACAAGAGGAATTTCATGGGATATGGACTTTTTTGCCTTCAGGTAAGCATGCGAGTCTGAAGAGATCTATACAAAGCTCTGAACTGCTATTTTGGAAGAGTTGTACAGCACAGGACTTTTGCAGCAGGGATCTAAAGTGGTGATGYCATGGAAAGGATTTTCAAGGCATGTTGATTTAGTTCATCTCAGAAAACTATGGAGAGATTTTGCAYCAATACACAGACAGACGAGTCAACACCTAGACAGTAAGTTTAACGGATTATGCCTCAGACCTAACTGTGTAGATACAGTGTTTATCAGTCAATAYCAGGCCATTTGGATCATCAGATCAGATGTATGTGCTGAAACTTCAAGAAATACTGATCTCTGCACCTTTTGCTTATCTGTTACTCTTTCATCTCAAGAAGTGCCAAGAAGCTCAGAAAAATACAAAAGAACTCAGCTTTCAACAAGGCAGAAATGAGCTGCTGTACAGGAAACGTGCATTTCCTCCRTAAGCGGTAGCCGCTCAGCCCTGCGGAGTGCAGGAGGCAGGACACAGAYTGAGAAGAGGGAAGAAGTAACAGGCCGTAAAGGACGTAGCCAAGAGGTTCTACTTCGTCCTCTCCCCCATTTACTAGAGCCAAAGGCCAAGCCTGAAGGACCTGCTTTAGCGCTTGACAGGACAGCCCAGGTGACAAATTGCTACAAACATACCGTGGTGACAGAGAGGCTCTGAAGCAGGAGGCAGGAGTTCTCCTCTCTGAAGCTTTCTCTAACAAGCTGCAGTTGCAAGAACAGGACATTATGATCACTTGCAGAGAGGGAAACCAAAGCTTTGAGCTCTGAACTTGAACCGTCACTGCTGAAACAATAATACAACACTTACGACCAAAATAGTAGGTTTTACTGCTGACAACCAGGTTTGTGTGGTACTGGTGCCCCCCCACCTGCACCCCTCCATGCCCTGGGCAGTCTCAGAAGCCAGCAGTGTAAGAGCACTGGAAGCCATGCTTTTTGAACAATCTTCTTTCTCACGGCAAAACTTGATAAATCTGCCTCTATGGATGAGCAGGAGCCTGACAAGAAACAGCTCGTCTGGCACTTTCTAAAGAAACTGACTTCAAGAAATTAYGGTTAGTGTTCAACACAGAGCTAGTCAATGTTGGCATAACTGGCTAGCGACGGTCCTGCAGTACAGAGAAGTCCTCYGCTGGAAACAAGGTGGCTGCTAGGGCCTCAACCACTGAGGTGAACATCTCTGCAATTCCCACTGATAAGAAACGAATGYGGCACCGACAGTGAAACACTGCATTATAAAAGCTGCATCCATTCCTCTCTGCCRTGGAGCCACCACAGCAGCACCGCCGAGGAATGGCAGAGGCACACAGCTACTCTCTCGCTGAGGGAATGCGGGGCAGGGCGTCCCCAGAGATCGGCAGTCAGTACGTGACACCACAGTTCACAACAGGAAAGGTAAAATTAGGTATTCAGCCACATTTTCACATGGTGCAGAAAGGACACAACACCCACCCGTTCCGAGAGAGACGACTCKTCTTGTTCCGAGCAGAGGGAGAGAGCAGCAGAGTCTGCAGCGGGCAGGGTGGGCGAAGGCACAGACGCTCCACTAAAAGGTTTGTGACTGGAGTGTCTGGGCAGTTCAACACAGGACATGTGAGGCTTAATCTTAACACTGGTGCTGAAACAATACCTCCGTCTCCTTCTTTGCCTGAATCATGTCCCAGTAAGGGAACCCAAAGCAAAACTGACACTTCAGCTGAAGTGTTTTGCTAAGTCAGCCACAAGATAAGCATATTTAAGGTGGATTTAGTTCAGAGCACTGTAATCTCATTCCTGCAGTACATATGGCTCTTTGGATAGCACATAACACAGAAGGTTGCATTAGTTCGTATTATAAACAGAGCAGGGGGCATACTAGCACCTTGCTGCTGAAATGATTTGGCACCCTGTAAACATTACTGAAGCGGGACAGGGAGGAGAGAGGACATCCAAAGAGCTGGACTGATCTAATTTTAAACCAGGGTTAACGGAAAACGCAGAGGCACGATCTAAAGGGTTTCGGGTATCACAGGAGCCACGGCGCGCTCCAGGGCCACCAAGGACTGCAAGAGCGAACCCAGGGAAACCCGCCCCACACAGGAGCCGGCGGAAGCAAGGCCCAGTCCAGCCCCGGTGAGGAGCAGCCCGCAGCGCTACAACGCGGGGAGGGAGAAACCTGAGGGGCAGCTCGGCAGACGCGAACTCTACCAAGTTCTGCTCTGCCAGGGAGCGCCCGCCCTCGCCCACCCCTGCCGCTCCCGGCTGCGCCCTCCGCCCCCGAGCCCCCGGACGGGCTCTGCGGCCCCCGGCGCCCTCCGCCCCCGGCGGCAAGGCAAACGCGCGGCGGCGGCGGCGGCCGCCCCCGCCCCGCCGGGGCCTCCAGCTTCCCAGCATGCCGCACGCACCCCCTCCCGGCGTCCTCCGCGCCGCAGCCGGCCGCGGCCTGCGCCCTCACGCCAGCACTACAACTCCCAGCCTGCCTTGCGCCGCGCGGCAGCGGCTGGTCCCGGCGCGCTGCCGCGGGGCGTCCTGGGAGCTGTAGTCCGCGGGGTACTCCGGAGCGGGGGAGCAGCGGAAACCGACCTGCTCGTGTCTCCTGCACTCGGTCCCGGCGGGGGTCCTCACGGTGACAGCTCCTTCAGTCCCGGGGCGTTTGTAAAGGGAAGCTTCGCCGGGGAAAGCTCGAGGAGGGCGCGTGTGCCTCGGCCGCCGTCCGCCGTCTCACACCGGCCCACCGGGCCTCCGCCCACCTCGACATGTCCCCGACTAATCGGGACGGAGCGAGCGGCTGGTCGAGACCTGGATTTCCCCGGGCGGGCAGGCAGGCGAGCGAGCGGGCGAGCGACCCTTTCCTCAGRCACCGGACGACAACAAGCAGCAAAGCCCCGCCCGCGGCCCAGCCGTCCCGAGCGGCTGCTGACAGCTCCCTCCTCCCCATTGGAGGAGAGCCGTGGCGCTCCCCGCCGAGCTCGTCTCCCATTGGCGGACGGGGAAGTCAATCAGAAGCGCCGTGCCCGCCCTCCGAGGGGACAGCGCCTAGCCCCACCCACCGGCCGGGACGCTCCGGGCCCTGATTGGCTGGCGGGGACAAAGACGCAGGGAGCGGCTGTCAATCACGGGAAGGGGGCGCGGCGCCCCCGTCCGGCCTGGCGGGGGCACTGCAGGCCCCGGGGCAGGGCCGGCTCCCCCCCGAGAGCCCGGTGCACCGAGAGAGGGGCTGCCCGCGGGGACCGGCTCCTCCCGCTGCACCGCGAAGGACGGGGCATTGCAAAGCCCGGCTCTTCCCGGTGCACCGCGAAGGACGGGGCATTGCAAAGCC
>NW_028186803.1:31968-32940 GCF_003343005.1 Rhea americana | reverse complement strand
ACGGGGCATTGCAAAGCCCGGCTCTTCCTGGTGCACCGCGAAGGACGGGGCATTGCAAAGCCTGCCTCCTTCTGCTGCACCGCGAATGGGGCACTGCAAAGCCCAGCTCTTCCTGGTACACTGCAAAGGTCAGTGTTGCAAAGCCCGGCTCGTCCCAATGCACCACAAAGGTCAGTGCTTGTAAACCCTGACTCCTGACAGCACACCCAGAAGATCAGTGGTAGCAGATCTCAGCTCCTCTGGTGCACCGGTGAAGATTGGTGGTTGCAAAGCCTGGCTTGTCCTGGTGCACCCTGAAGGTCAGTGGTTGCAAATCCCAGCTCCTCCTAGTACACTGTGAAGGCAGGTGGTTGTCCCTAGTTTGTCTACCAAAGCTGGTGGTTGCAAAGCCTGGCTCCTCCAGGGGCAGAGGGCAATGGGGCCGCTCTAGTGGTCTGGGGAGTACGAGGTGGAAACTCCAAGGGCACCTGGCACGCCAGGGTGTTTCTGGCAAAGGCTGCACCACCCCATCCCTGCCAGCAGTCAGTGGACGAGGCGAGCCAGGCCCGCTGCATCGCAGCTTGGGCCAGGCTCACTGCCTCGGTGGAGGCTGCGGGGCGGAGGTGTGGGGCTCCGCTGCTCTGCGTGCCCTATGGTGGGTCTCCACGGGCCGAACCTCCGCAGGGCCTGGCCGCCGCGGCGAGGGCAGAGCTCCCTCGCCGAGGGCTGAGCCCGGGCAGGACCGAGGCACCTTGGTGAAGCCGAACCTCCCCGCCAAGGCCAAACCCCCAAAGCGCCAAACTGCCCCGGCAAGGGCCGAAGCCCCTCGCTGAGGCTGAGCCTCTCCATGGCCGAATCTGCTTGCCGAGGGACGAACCGCAGGGCTGGGCTGCTTTGTGGAGGGCCGGACCTCCGTCGAAACCGTGTGCCAGCAGCCCGGGGCTCCCCGCCGGGGCCGGTCCTCCACTGGGGCCGAGCGGGCCGGGAGCCCGG
>NW_028186803.1:15245-30865 GCF_003343005.1 Rhea americana | reverse complement strand
GGTCCTGGGCAAGCGTCTCCGTAACCCGGCCAGCTCCTGGCGTGCAGCTCGGTCAGTGAGCGCGTTGAAAGGAGGAACCAGCAGGAAGGACAAATTCTGATCTGGGGGGGAAAAAAAGCGCGGAGCAGCGGCTTTCCCTTTCGTTCTTGCAGCCCCATCCCTTTGGGTGAAGCTTCGAGGTGTTCCTAAGCTAAGCTGATTCGGCAGCATCGTGCCCCTGCCTGTGTCCTCCCGTCTCCGCTTGTGCTGGCAGGGCTGTTCGGGGAGGCCCGTGCCTGAGCTGGTCCGCAGAGCTAGTCCGGCCGGACACCTCTCCCTTGCAGTGTTAATTCTGAGCCAGTCATCRGTTTCTCAGCTGTACTGCGTTAGCTCCAGGACCAACGCAGAGAGGTGCTGGAGGCTCGTGGCTGGGGCGGGGGGCAACGCAGGGCACCAGTGCGCTGCCCTCCTTCGACGTTGGTGCTGCGCTTATCTAGCTGCATGGACCAACAACTTGACCAGCTTTTGGCTTGTGTTCGGTTTTTCACCTTCCTCCGAGGAAGAGGAAAACAGGTAGCTTCTTTGGATACATTGGTGTTCTGTTTCCTGACACGTGTTGCTATGTACTTAAGCTCAGGAGAAGAAACGAATGCGTTAGGGCTGGCGCTTGGCGGACAGTACTGAGTTGTTCTTGGGAAGTTTATACTGCGTTTTAGACGAGCTCGAAAGGTTTGCTGTAGAGGGTCCCCTTGCCCCACCCGTTCCCACTCTTCCTTGAACGTGGTCTCTGTTCAGTTTAACTGCTGCCTCGTTTCTGAACAAGCGCTCCTGGCTGGTTTCCCCCCGTTTGCTCAACCCCACGTAGCGCAGCTGAGCGGTCGGCCCCCAAAGTGGCCGAAGTCAGGACACCCGTTCTCCCACCCCAGAGCTCTGCCTTCYGGACCCATCGCCTCTGGGCCGCGCCGCTTAGCTGCTGCGCGGCCCGATCCTCTGTCTTAGTGCTTTTCCTCTCCTTCCCTCAGTCCTCTCCTTCCTCGGTCGCCGCTCCTGCTGTTGCGATCCCCGTGGAGATAACTGCGTTGTTTCCTCCAGTGCTTCTCGTGAGGAGCACACTGGGGCTGATGCGTTGGTGACCKTGTTTGAAAGGGGAGAGAGTGGAGCTGCTTTTTCCTTTGCACTGTCCCTGTGAGCCCATGCCCATCTCCTTCTGCATCGCTTCCCCTTCAGCTCTGCGTTTCTCATCAGCTTGCAGTGGGCTCACTGGACTCTGCTGAGTTGCATAAGGACTACTTATAAGGAGCTTTTTCTTGCAAAGGCCAGAGTTTCGTGGCTTTCGTTGGGACGGTTCCCTAAGGCGAGCTGGGCTGCGGCTGCTCCCTGCTGTTTGGTGTCTTCACCAGTCAGTAGCGGCACCGCAGTAGTGACAAGGTGCAGCGCTGCTCTTTGCTGCAGCTTAAGTCCTACTGGTGCCACGTAAATCCTGAACAGGGAGAGTGGTGATGTTTGTGGGGAGGGTGGGTGGGTTCTGGTTTGTCCTCCAGTTCCTGCCTGCCCCTCCCGGATTACTGAGCCGTCACCTTGGGCGCTGCTGTGGATTGGTGCTCGGCTTGGTTTGGGTTTTGATCAGGGAGCTGTTGCACGGTTTTGTTACAGGTGGCTTCCAGAGCCTCCCTGAGGCGCCTGTGTGAGGCGGCGTCCGCAGCTGAGCCTGGGGAGGTGGGTCCCCGGGCACAGATGGGTAACGGGATGTACAGGATGAGCCGTGAGGCAGAGGGAGATGACTGCTGAGCAGACAGAGGAGACCGAGGGGAAAAGCAGTCCTGGCATAATAGGACCTGTCCTTTAGAGAGGAACTCTTAAAAATCCTTCTCTGGAGAATCTTGGGCTTAAAAACCCATCTTTCCTTGCCCCATGTTGTGAAGAGTAAGGGTGGACCAGCTGAGCCTGCCTCCGTCCGTCCTGCTCGCCGGAGCACTGCCGTGAGCCCGTCTGCCCTTTACAGACAAGTGTTTCCTGCCCTATGGCTCACGTCGGGTGAATGTCGGTCTTGGCCCGGGCTTGTGGAAGGCAGCGCTCCTGGCGTCCCCAGATGGCAAATGGTTTTCAGATCAGCTGATCCTCCCACCTGTTAGTATTAAGAGAGGCCGTCAGGTTCTTATTAAAGCCCTGGCCGCGCTGCAGGCTCACGTGGCGCCTTCGGGGGCTGCTGTCCTGGTGACGGGCCGCGAGCAGCTGTTCTCGGAGCGCGCCTGCAGCTTGGCCGCGTTTCTGCGTGCGTCTGCTGAACCTCCTGGGCTGCCCGGACACGGCAAAACCTGGGTGGTGAGTCTGAGGGTGAGCACAGGCAGCAGCGGCAGAAAGGATGGCCTAGGGGCATCCAGCTGCACGGGGGGCTCGGAGCTTCTCAGCCCCAGAGATGCAGCTGGGCTTGGCACCGTCTGGGAAATCTTGTCCGCGGGCTGCCCGCGTTGCTCCAGCCTTGGCCTCTGCTTGCCGTGTCCGCAGCATCGTCGGTCCCCCCAGTCTGTTCCGCCTCACGTTTACAGCTTGCTGTAGAGGAAGGTCCTCTGGGGTGAGCGAGGCACTCTGACAGCTGAGGGTTAACCCGCCCCGAGCTCCGTTATCTCCTGTCGCAGGCCGAGGCCCCCCACGCCCTGCCGCCCTGTCTGGAGGCTGGCGGGGCTGGGGCAGGAGCGTTCTCCTCCCGGGGCAGGCTCAGGGCTGCGCCACGCTGCCACGAGCTGCCGCCTGCCTGCTGTGGCCCGGGTGCAGCGCGGGGACTCTGCGTGGGATCCAGGCGGGCCCTGGGGGAGGTGAGGTGCTGCCTGGGGCATGCCCGTTGCAAGGAGAGGGTCTCCTGGGACGGCTGGAGGGGCCTCGGTGTGCTCCAAGAAGCTGGTCAGCACCTGGAGGGCTGTATGAACTAGGACAGCTCCTACGGAAGAGTGAGATGGAGGAGATCGTGGGTCCAGTGTCCTCTCTTCCTAGCAGTTAAAGAGGCAGAGACTGGGACCGAAAGGTACACCTCACCCTTAGGAAAGCTTAAATGAAGGAACCAGAGTGTAAGGAGAGGGCTGGCAGCCGTGTCCGGGAAGGGAGTCCGTCCGAGCTGCAGGAGCTCGTGGGAATGATCTGCTCTTTGGAAGGCAGGTTGCCTTTTCTGCCCTGGGTGGTATTTCACAAAAAAACCCTCAAATCCTGTCCGGAACGTGCTCCCTGTCTCTGGGGAGTCGGGGTCGCTTTCTGTAGACATCCCTTTGCGAAACCGGGGTTGTGCTGCTGAGGCTGGATGAGGAGCTGGGGGTTGGCTCCGTTTCGCAGCGGAGAAGAGGTTAGCAGTGTAATGCCAGGGCAGCTGTCTAACCGAAGACGGCATTTCCCGGCTGGACCTTTCTGTAGCAGATAGGACAATAGCTGGTAGATAACAATAGGAGGCCATGTCTGACCGGGGACTGTTGTGTGTCAGTGTCCTCCGTTGCTCTGCCTGACGTGTAATTTGGCTGTGGCAGGGTTGTTCTGCGGTTCAGATGAATCATTTGGTTCATCACTTGTTTTGATTCCTTCCCCCACGTGGGACTTATGCATGAAAGATGCAGAAAGTGAAATGTCTAGGGTTACTTTTACCCTCCCAACCGACAAGTCTCATGGAAAATACCCAGCCTTGGGCCGGGTAGGCTTTACACTCACTACGTCACGTTTTTTCCTGTTCTTGTCATTCTGGTGGGTGACTGGGCAGTGTGTGGAGGGGAGACCTAACAGGAAATTAAACCTGAAGCAAGGGAAAGGAAACCAGCAGCTTCTCTTTAGCTTCCTTTCAGCTCCCCCGTCCTGGTGCGACTTTCACACGGTGTCACACAAGTGCCGCTTGCGAGACTTCCTGCTTTCTGTGCGCGTGAAAGCTGCTGTGGCCCCTTCGTGCATCTCAACAGCAGGTCGCTGTACGGAGTGGCTTTCCTATGGGCAGCAGAGACTGCAGTTTTCCGGAACTGCTGTTTTACCAGAAGCAGAACTGAAAGCTACCATTTGAATCTGAAATAAGTGTCATCCAGGGAGGATGGGGGTAGAGGCACACCAAAGATGAGGTGTCCCACAGCCCTGGGGTGCATGGTGCTCTGCAGGCTGCAGAGCAGGTAGAGGCTGATGGAGCAGAGAGAAGCTGGGCAAGGAAGATGTAGAGAAATATGAGTTGTTCAGGGATGTGTGCTAAAGAGTTTTTCCAAGGTCTGTAAACAAGGGAAAGAATTGTTTTCCCCTGAAAGCCTATTGTCATGGCCACTCTGGAGACTCAGTCTTCTTAGATGTGTCCTACAGTTTGATCTGAGAGAGGCAGAGAGCAGAGGCAACAGAAATGGAAACCAGATCTGTTTTGTTCTGGTGTGCACCTGGAAGAAACATCTGCACTGGTGCAGGGCAACCAGATAGTTACCCAGTGGATACTAGCTTGAGTGGCTGTGAGCAGGTTTTAGCCTTCTGTGTCCATCTCTGGCTGGGGTGGAGGACATGAATGTGATCTGAACAGAAGATCACAAAGAATGAGGCGGTTTCTGTAGCCATTGGCAGGGACTTAAAAGTAGGCCTTGTGTTAGAAGCCATCTCTCTTGGCACTCCAACTCCAGGTATGGAGTGCCAGGGTTTCATGTTGGGTGGGTTTGTGGTTCTGTGCCGGTGGACTGAGGGTTGTGCTTGGCTTGATTTATGTTTCTATCAAGTGCCTAGCATGTATCGACACTTGTCTCGTGAGAGACCATCTGTGGAGGTGAAGCAGAGGGACTGACTCATGCCCCTGAGTCGTGGCCCAGGCACCGTGCTGTGGGCTTGTCTCTGCCAGGTGCATTGTCTTCAGCCTTGCTCAGTCCTGGCTTGACCCTCTTGTTCTGCTTTCCCCAGAGCATCGTTGAGTATGACCTCAAGGATATTTCGTACAAAGTGAAGAGCCCTATGTGCCATGAGCTGACAGTCCTTGGCTCCTTGGATGAACCGATGGTATTTAACTTCGAAGAAGAGCAGGAGGCACAGAAGTGGTGGACGGTCATGAGCAGCTCCCTCCGGGAGGTGCAAAAAGGTAAGTGCTGCTGGCAGGTTTCGGGGGGCTGGCAGGGACCCAAGGCATTCGCGTGCTGCAGAGAGGAGCTGCCAGGCCTTCCTCAGCCCTGGCAACTTACTGAGGGTAGCTAACGTACCCGGTGCGGAGCAGGTTGAGAGACAGCAGGCTGGGACTGGGGCTGCTGTGAAATAGTTCAGGGGTGCAACACCAGCTCCGTGTGGCTTTCTTGAATGCTGGGATGTGTTTCCAGGGAGGCTCCATAAGGAAAGATGTTTCTTGGCTGTCCTTTGCAGGATGCTGGCTCTGTGCTGGCTGGAGGTAAGAGAGGGGCTGGGGCTGGTCCTGTCCATATTTTAAGGGATTCTGTAGGGGCTGCATGTAGAAGCACATAATGTTTAGAAGTTTTTTCATGGTCCACCCTCTTGGGGAGCCAAAAGGAACTGTCCCTTGCAAGGACATAGCCCTCTGTGGCATAGCTAGTTGTGTGAGCAAAGTTGGTGCAAGTGGAGCCTGCTTCAGGCTAGGCACGTGCGGGCAGGCTCCTCCTCTGGAACATTAACTTGCCCTTCTTGCATACCAGGACTGGCCTGGATGGGAATGTTAGGAGAGTGCGTATGTGGTTTGAAACATTGGAGGAGACCACACGAGACAGGAAGTAGTGTGGACAGTGACACAGGAGCAGGAGTGACTGTCCCAATGCTGCATGTGGGAAGGGAAGCTGCTTGGGGGCAGGGAAGAGAGAGAGAGAGAGAGAGAGAGAGAGAGAAACACGAGGGAGATCTGAGGAGCCCAGGAAGCATGGTGGATCTCTGCTGCTTTTATCAAAGCGGTTGTGTGGGCTCAGGAATGCAGCAGGCATGTATTTCATAGAGATGGTGGGCTGTCAGCTGATGTTGCTGTCTGTGAGACTTGGGGACATAGATCAAGGTGGATGGTACCTTTGCTTCAAGCTACCTTGCAAAGCCCAGGAGTTCTTGATGCAGCTTTCTCCGTGGTGCAAGTGTGGAGCCCCTTGGGGATGGCGGTTGATTGTCTCCAGTGCTCAGCACTGTGACACTACCCTGCTCTGATACACTCCTGCTTTTCCTTCAGCCTCTGACAGCAGCAGTATGCTGGCATCCCAGACCCCATCCCTGCCTATGGCTGCTGAAGGCGCCTCTGCAGCTGAGGATCCAGAGGAATCTTTGTTCTCAGAGCTTACGAACAAAGGTATTTGAGGGAGAAGGATTTCTTGGCTCTTTACGTAGGTTGGGAGTTAACAACCCTCCACAGGAGCCTAGAGCTCAAATCCAGGTCCAGCTGCTCCCACATCTGTGGCTGACAATACACTCTTTTCTGGGTGAAATTCTGGTCCTGTTGTGCAGTGGGAGAGAAAGTTTCTCAAAAGCAGAGGTGAGTTCTCTGCCTGAGCTGTCTGGAGGCTTGCTCTGGGCAGTCAATTCAGCCAAGCTATGTGAGAAGGGAAAGAACTAACTCCTGGTGGCTCCAGAAATTCCCCCTGGTGCTCCCACCCACATTTCTCCATCTGTGCTCTAGGAGAGCAGTGTGGCTGCTCCTCCTGGCTGCACTCTGGTTGTATAGCAGTAGACTGCTGAGGGGCCTTTCCAAATTTCCCAGTGTTTATCAGTACTGTCTGGACCACAGATTGCTATTTCTGGCCAGATGTGATGTGCACACGGAGTCATACCTCTCTCAGTGCCAGGCTTGCTGCTGTTACAGGTGGCAGTAGTTTTCCTGTGCCCCAAGGAGGGTGTTTTCAGAGTAGCTGCTGCTTTACAGCTCTCCCTTTCTGCTCCCTTGCAGAGGATCTGGCGCTTCAACTTGCCGAAGCAATTGAGTTCGGAGACGAGGAGGCGGCCTCGCAGTGTGCTGTGGCTCTGGCTCGCCAGCAAGCCTCTTTAAATATCCTGCTGAAGGAGTCCAACTACCCCACAGATGAAATCTGGTGAGCACCTCCGACCTTTGCGTCCTGGGCCCTGAGGACAGGGTGCCTCACGCTCCTGTGTTCCTCGTTGCCTCCTCCAAGGCCTGGGGGCACGCAGGCTGCCCCAGATGGAGCAGTGGGCCCTGCCCCGGGTCTCGGTGAACAGTTTCCCAGATGTGTGGGCAGCCAGCCTCCTGTGCAGCGAGGCTGGGGGTGTAGTGCCTGCCCAGCCAGCACCCTCTGACCTGCAGCTCTCCCGTTTTGCTGGATATCGCTGGTGCGTGCGGCAGTGCTTTGTTTCGTTGGGGTTGTTTGACTCCTGTCCACAGGCTGTTGCCCTTGTGTGTGTGTGTGTCTGTCTCTTACGCATTCTTGCCTGTGGAGGTCGTGTTCCAGGACAGAGCCCCTGGTCCAGAGCTGCTCTGTGAATGTCCTCTGCAGTCGGTTGGAATGGCTCCTGGCAGGAAAGGGGAACCTGGGGAAGCCACAGCATCCCTGGAGGAATGTAGTGTCCTGGGGTTTGTACTTCTTGACTAACTTCTGGGAAAAAAGAAGAGGGTGGGGAACACAGAGGCAGACAAAGCAGAAATCCAGATAGGGAACCCTTTCAAGCAGCAGCTGGCACAGCAGCGATCTAATTCTGTGGCGTCTTCAGATTCAGCTCGAAGAAATTTGTGTGCAGTGACCCCTCTCCAGTGCAAAGGGACTGATGGGCAGGGTGCCACGTGTGGTGCAGGTCTGTAAAAGGCCTTCAGGAGGAGTCAGAGAACTGTAGACCAGCAGCTCCATATCAAGACAGCGGTGAGAAAGACTAGAATGAGTCGTGCCTCGCAGCTCTACTAGTGCTCAGTAAGGCCATGGGCAGGGCAGCCTGGCCGGTGTGGCATGCCTGGAATGCCAGAACACTTCTGACAGGTTTACTGAAAAGCTTTCAAGAGCAAAACTAACTTGTATGGAATAGGAGGGAATGTACTTATTAGGATTAATAATGGGTTAAAGGACAGGAAATGGGGTAGGAATAGAGAGCCATGTATTACAACAGAGCACAGTTACCAGCAGAGCCTGGCAGATGTCTGTGCTGAGGCTTCTACAAGGATGTGTGCTATTACAGGGGCACACAGATGATCTTGAAACGGCAATGATTAGAGAGGTGTCAGGTCTACCAATGAAATAAATCTAGTCCTGAGTGTAAGGTTAAAAATGCATCTTGTGGTTATGAGTTCTTGAAATTTAGTGCTGATGGGCACAAAGTGGGGCAAATAGGGGAAAAAGTCCTAACAGACATGCGTAATAACAGGCTCTAACACAGCCGTTACATCTGTGGAAATGACTGCGGACAGTTCAGATAGGACCAGCAGCAGCAGCCAAAAAAACTTGTGGTGTTAGGAGTTGTTAGGAAAGAGGGAGGGAACGAAAGGGAGACACCAGCCCTGTCCTGCCGTTTTCTGTCTTAATGCTTTGAAAATCTAGTTTTGGCCCCCTCCATGTCAAATGTATACAGAGAAAGGGTGGGATGATCAGAGGCCTGAAACACTTTTGCAAGAGGAGAGATTAGGACTCTGGTTTGAAAGAGAGACAGCTGAGGGGTGCGACTAGAGTCTACAAGTGCCTAGTGTGGAGAAAGTGATCCGACAACGTTTGTTTGTATGTGTGGGAACAGATGGACAAAGAGGCCCGCTGAAATTAGCACCTCCAGGTTTTAAGCAATCAAAGGAAATATTTTTTCGCAGTTTATCTGAGCACACAGTAGATGTCATTGCCAAGGGCTGTGGGGAGGCTGCAAGAATAAATAGACTGAAACAGAGACTAAACAAAATTGGAGGAAAACAAGTCCTGTGTGACTGTTAAACTGGATACAGTCCTTGGCACGTGCAGGCCAGGAGCTGCTGCCCACTGGAGGACGTAGTCAGGACGGAAATCAGGGCATACCTGCCCTGTACCAGTTTCCTGGGCCGTGATATTACTGTTGGATGCTGGTTGTCAGGTGCTAGGTCTGTCCTTGCGGGACTGTGGTGTGTCCTTGCCCACGTGGAGCACCACCTTGTCCAGGCACAGGCATTAGCTGCACGGCCCAGAGCAGCAGGCTGAGAGTGTTGTACCTGGTGAGTGGTGTGTGCCAAGAGCCTGGACCCCCCCTGTCCCTGGCAGCTGCAGCCCTTCTACCCTCCGAGCTGGGCAGACGTCCTCTAACAGCAGGTTCATCTCTTCTCTAGTATGAAGGTTGTTGTGGAAGATGCCACGTGTTCTGCAAACATCACCATCAGGGTTCATGCTCACACTACGATAGCGACACTCAAGCAGCAGGTATGGAGTGACGCAAAGGCGTGATCCCCACTAGCTCGATACAGGGGCTAGGTCATGGGGTGCTGAGCCCCACCAGCCCGTTCTGTGCAGAGCCTCTCCTGGCGGGGAGATGAGGAAGGCTGTGGAGCTGAAGATGTCGATGCAGTTGTCTTAGGTGCTTATACTTCTAGTGCAAGAGCTGATTTTTCCCTCCATCCCTCTCCCTTTGTAGAGCTGGTTCTTTACCAGTTCTCTTGGTTTGCTCATGAGTTGCCCTTACTGGGCAACAAGGCAGAGTGAAAAGCTCCTGGGAAGCTTGTGCTCAGGATGTCATGGCTATGAGCTTACCTCGGAGCTTCTCCTGCTGCCCAGGTGTTCCAGGACTATGGGTTCCACCCCTTGGTTCAGCGATGGATCATCGGGCAGTGCCTGTGTGTGGATGAACGGACAGTTTCCTCGTACGGCATTCGCCGGGATGGAGACACCGCGTTTCTGTATCTGCTCTTGGCAAAGACGGTCGAGCTCACTGAGCAGCGCTATGAGGAGGATATGGCAAAAGCCATGATGAACTTCAGCTTCTCACTGAGCGACAGCGCCAGCGCTGGGGAAAACCGCAAATACAGTACCCTGCCAAACATGTCTCCGAAGAAAGGTCTGGCTCACCTCTGCCCTCCCTTTCGACTTGCGGATGGGAAGGGCAGCCCCCTTGCTGCCTGGCAGGCCCTGCTGCCCCAGTGGTGGGCAGGACGTGTGTGGCCCTGGTCGGGGTGTTCAGGGCACGCTCTTTTGGCAGCACGTCCTTGGTTTGGAGGGCAGGGCGGTAACTTGTGCCCTGCTGCACAGATCCTAAGAGGCCGAGTGGTTGCTTCAGGGTGGAGCGGAGCAGGGCTCTGAATGCTGGTATCTCACCTTGGTCTTGGGAAACCACCATTTGTCAGCACTGCCTGTGCTGCTGAGCATGTCCTGGAAGGTGTGGGCTTGCTGCTACCTTTCTCCTCATGGAGGTGGGGTGGTAAGGAGAGGTTCAAGGCCAGATCCTGGAGTCAGCATGTCAGGGTCTTGCACAGCTATGACATGTGCGGGGAGGCCTCAGGAGCCATTGATTTCCCTAAGACCAGGAACAGACTGTGCTCTGTGGACCAATGTCGCTGTTGCTGATGAGTTGCAGCAGGGTTGGTCTCATGGGATTTGTGTCCTGTCCCTGTCTGGGAGGTGAGGAGGGTGCAGGGAGGCTCTGTGCTGTCATGGAACAAGTTTCTTCCTCCTGGAGAAGAGAGGGCAAAGCTTCCTCCCCTGGGTGGGTCTCTGCAGCTGTGCCGCTCCCTCCCCTCGCCCTGGCAGCAGGCTCCGGGGGCCCGATGCCCGTCACGGCGGGCTGCCTGGCCCTGTGTCCCTGTGGTGGTGTTTGTAACGCCTGTCTGGCGCTGCTTTCTAGCGTGGGAGAGTGACATCAGCAGGAAGATGGACATTGGTGAAATCAGCCACCACTTGGATATGCTGCAGATTGGTGACCTTTTCAATAACCAGCCAAAACCTGCTCCCGCTAGCACAGCCTTGCCTTCGCCAGTACAGGTATGGGGCCTGCAGTCCCCCTCCCTGGCATAAGACCAGAGGCTGCTGTCTGGGGTGGGCTGGGTAAGGGCAGGCGCTTTCTCCRAATCCTTTCTCCCTCTTCCCTCCCACGTGGCTTTTCCCTGCTTCTGCAACTCTTGCACGTTCTCTGCAGGCGGGCTGGTCGTGTCCAAAGTGTACCTTTATCAACAAGCCCACACGTCCGGGCTGCGAGATGTGCAGCACGGACCGCCCCGCCGATTATGTGGTCCCTGGCAGCTACGAGCCAGATGAAACAGAGCTCTGGAGGATGCAACAGGAGCAGGAGGGAATCTTGCAGTACCAGCAGGTAAGGAGGCCCCACGGTCTGACCCCAGGCAGCAGCTGCTGTCCCTGYGCCTGTTGCTCAAGGGCAGATGGGGGGAGGATCATTATTCAGCAAAATTTGGAGGTGTCTCGTGGGCAAACGGTCCTGGGCTGGGCTGGGAAGGAGCCGCAGGTGATGGGGAGACACAGAAACCCCCGGAGCGGTGCTGAAGAGGGGCTGTTGCAGCCCCCGTCCCGTCCCTTCCTGAGAGGGCAGCGGTACCGGCCCGTGTGTCCTGCGGACTCGTGTAGGTGCTGTGTTGTCAGCACAGCGTGTTCGGGCACTGGGCGGCTGCTAGGGACGAGAGCCGCCGGCAGCCCCGCTGCTGCGTGACAGCCGCGGCCTCCGGCGGGGATGTGACCAGCCTCGTTCGCCTCGCCTGCGCCCTTGCGAAGGGGGAGCCGCGGTCTGTGCAGCGCGGGGACCCCGGGACGAGCGTGGCGGGATGCGGCGCGCTGGTCTGGCGGTGCCTTCTCTCACCTGACCCTAGCGAGGTGCGCGTCTGCAGGCCGCGTGCAGAGGGAGCTGCCGGGCTGCGCCACGCTCGCTCTGTGTCTGTGCGCTGGAAGCTCTTTCCTGTGGGCATCGTAAACGTGCGTGGGGCTCAGTGGGACCTCCCGCACCCAGGGCGGTGGCTGCGGGGGGAGCCCCGGCCCCGTGGTCGTGGCATGCTGCGGGACTTGGGTGCGTCCGGCTCAGCCACTGACCAAACCTTCTCTTCTTTTTTCTTTCTCCTGAGCCGGGATCCTGCTAGGAAAAGGGAAGGAGAGAGGATGGTTCAGCTGCGCACTGCATCTTGGGCTCGGGTTCCTTGGATGACTTCATCCACCTGTCCTCCGAATTCTGCTAGCCGCCCCGTGCCTGGCCGACCCGGACGCCCCGTCCTGCCCCGCCGGCTAGGGCCCAGTGCCCGCCAGGCTGGCCCCCCGTGTGTGCTCAGTGGCTTCCACTGGCCRCTGGGCCACCCTGCTTGTTCAGACTGTAGAGTTGATTCGGGAACTCTTCCTGCATGGAGAAGAGCCAGCTGGGCCCAGGCTCTTCCCTGAGCTGCTGGTGGCGTGTGCTGCTGAGCGTTTCCCTGCACGCATGTTGCTGGGGAGAGTGCGGCTCTCCTGTCCCCTGCAGGGACTCTGCTTTCCTGCAAACGGGGAAGGGGAGAGGATGGAGGGGGAGCGCTGGTGCAGGACCAGCCCCACAAGTGGGGCAGCTCCCTGGTTAACCCCCTCAGACTCCTGCAGGCGTGCCCGGGACAGGCCTGGGGCGACGCCGTCCTGCAGCGTTCCCCGCTGTGCCGAAGGTGCGAGCAGGGAGGGGAGGGCAGAGGAGCGGCCAGCAGGCGGGCGCTGGGTTGCGGGTTGGAAACTCGGGTCCCCGGGACTGCTTGGTGCTGCCCTTCTGGCTGAGAGGAGCCTTCACTCACTGCCAGGAACCCAGGAGCACTCAGGTTTTCTCTCCACCCCGGTTCTGGCAGCGCAGCCCAGCGCAGGCCTGGCCCTCGGGCTAGCTGCTGCTCTGGCCCGGCACCGTGCGGTGCAGCTCAGCGTCGGCCCCGCTGCTTCTCGTCCAGGGCCTGGGGCTGCTCTAGAGTAGTGAGGACTTGAGCGCGGCTGTCCCCGCTGCTGTGTTCGTGCTACACTTGTCCTGCTTGCGAGGGCTTCAGGGAAGGGACAGCGTCACCCGGGGGTTCGGCATGCTGAGAAATGGGCCGTGTGTGACTGCTGGGGGGCGAGAAATTCGGCACGTGGTGCTCCAGAGGGTCTTGGAGGCTCAGGGTGTCTTCGGTGGGGCGCAGGCGTGGCATCGTGCCGCGGGGCCTGCGGAGCTGTTGTGGTCTCAGGAGCTGGAGGGGGTCGTGCTCGGCAGGGGCCGGCCCTGAGCCCCACAGATCGCGCTGCGCAGGGGCCGCCAGCCTTTGCCGGCGCCGTCGGCCGAAGGCGGCCCCCCGCGCGGTGGGGAGAGCGCGGCTGCCCCGCGGAAGGACGCCCGCCTGCGGCAGGCACGGCCCTCGCTGCTCGCCGTGCCCGGCCGCCCTCTCCCAAGCGCTTCACGTGGAGGAGCACGGGCTGATTCCTCCGTCTCCCAGGTCTGCCGGCGCTCTCGGGAGCGAGGAGGCCGCAGGGTTTCTTTCGTCTTGCACTTTGTGATCAAAACCTTGTCCTGAAGCCGATCTCGCAGGGCAGGAATTACCCCAAACGGGGCCACGGTGAGAGAGAGGTTTGGTTCCCCGGAGGCTGGTGCGTATGGCCGGGCTCGCGGGGCAGGGACGGGCCGCGTCCTCCGGCGGTGCCGAGCTGCGACCTGCGGAGGCGGCTGGGAGCGGGAGGCAGGAGCGTCGCCCGCCGGCGCTGCTGCGGGGCGCCCGGCCCGGCGGCCGCTCGCGTTTTTGGGCTCTTGCGTTCGCATGCGTCTTCCCGAAGCTGCTGACCGATGTACGACTGTGCTGTGAGGTCCTGGGCGTGTTCACGCGCGACCCCCTCCCCTTATTAAAGCCTTATCCCCCCCGAGCTGCTGTGCGGTGTTCTTGTGCCAGCCTTCCCGCCGGCTGCTGTTTGGGTGGGTTTGATCCGATGACACGGGAGAGGAGCGGGCGCAGAGGCACCGCCGGGCAGCGGCTGGGCCGGTGCCGAAGCGCCTGTCGCTCCRTGTTCGCGCCACCCCGGGAGGCAGGTGGGGGTCGGGATGGGGAAGCAGCGTGCCGCTGCAGGTCCCTCCGCACGGCCCCCRTTGCAGGGTGCGCTCTGCGAAGGCTGTGCTGCCTGCGCCGAGGCCCTGGACCCCGCCGGGCTGGCGGCTCCGTGCCCCCCGCCGCACTGGGGTCTCCCCACGGAGCAGTGCCGGGGCTGCGTCGTGCGTCCGCTGCCTGCAGGTTCGTGCAGGCTGGGCAGGAGAGGGAGCGCTCTGGCGCTCGCTGTGACTGCTGCCGGCATTTCTTAGCGCGGGGAGGCGAGCTGCGAGCATGGTGGTGGTGCCGGGGCAGGAGCTGAGCTGGCCGCCTGGGCTGGACGGTCCCCCGAGGCTGCGTGGGGCAGGGATCGCACGAGAGCGGGGGGCCGCAGAGCCSTTCTGCGCTGCGTGTGCCGCAGCAGAAGCTTGGCGTCGGCGCGCTCGGCCTCAGCTGGCGTCCAGGCTCTCATCTCGCAGAGCAAAGGCTGGTGCTGGGCGAGGGGAAGGGGTGCGAGCGACGGGCTGCTCACGGGGTGGCGACCGTGGTCCCCGTGCGCGGCCGGGCTCGGTGGCCTCCTGGCAAAGTGCTGAGCTCGGTGTGGGCGACAAGTCGGGGAACGCTCACGGCTGCGGCGCTCGTTACGCGGCAGCATGTGCGAAGTGCTGCGAAAGCTGGAGCTCAAACAGCCGCTCGCCCTCGCCCTGCTCTTCCACCGCGGCCAGGTGCTGCGTCCGCACCGTTACGAAGAGCCGCGTGGGCCGTTGCGCTTCCGCCACGTTTGGGTGAAGGGCAGCGCGTAAGCCCTGCCCCTCAGCAGCGCGTGCAGAAARGGTGCCGAGTTAAAAAAAAAAAAAGAAAAAGTTTAAGGGCTTGGAAATGCCCAGTAGGTCCAGTAAGGACCGCAGYGGGGCTGCTGGAGTCTCCTGTGGCTTTGTGCTTGCATCTGCAACCCTTATAGACGTGCAGAAGAGCCTTGAGACRGACGTGGGGGCAGCTCGCTCCGTGCCCGGGCCGTGCGTCTGCCGGGGCGCAGCGCCGCCGGCGTGCCTTTGGCTGCAGCGGCTCCCCGCGCTCCCCCTTCCCTGGGGGGCTCCTGCCGAGCGGCGAGCGCCTCCCCGAGAGCAGCTGCCCCTCCCGGCTGACGGAGCGACGGTGGTGCGGGACACGGCCCTGGCGCGCTGCCGTCCCCCGGCGCGTCCCCGTGGGGCCGGGCGGCGCGACGCGGAGCCGCTCCCGCGCGGCGGCCGGGCCGGCGTCTCGCTGTGCCTGCTGGGCTTCGCTGCGTGGTGACGGCGAGGCTGCGGCGCCCGGGGGCTTCGTGTCCGCCCCCCCCCGGGGCTGATGCTGATGCAGCTTCCTCGCTGCCAGCTGGGCTGTCCTGGCCCTCTCTGACCCGCTCCGAGCGCCTCTTGGAGCAAAGCCCGTGCGGGAGAGCCGCAATCGCCCTCCTGCCGCCCGCCGTGGCCCAGCTCTGCTCCTGCAGCACRCCCCAGAAACATGGGGCAGGAGCTCCCCGGGGGGGCCGAGGTGACCCACGCCGGCCCGGCAGCAGCCGCTGGCTCGGCCCCGTCTGTGAGCAAGGCCCAGGGCGTCGCGCAGCCCGGGCGGCGCGGGGCTCGCTGGCGCAGGCGCTGAGCCGGGCCCTTCCTCGCCGCAGGCGCTGGAGGTCGAGCGGATGAAGAACTTCCAGCAGCTGCTGCAGATGGACAAGGAGGTGCTGGTGCCCAACCAGGAGGTGCTGGAGTGCCTCATCTGCTACCAGCAGGTCGCCCCGGGAGAAGGGGTGCTGCTCCGCGAGTGTCTGCAC
>NW_028186803.1:13738-15154 GCF_003343005.1 Rhea americana | reverse complement strand
GCCGGCGCGGCCCGCGGCGCCTCGCGGGGCGGCGGGCTCCTCGCGGCGACGGTGCCCCTGTCCCCGCAGGGACTGTCTGCGCCAGGTGATCAACTACAGCGAGGAGCCGGAGGTGGCTTGTCCCTTCCGCGACGACTCCTACGCCTGCGGCAGCCACCTGCAGGAGCGGGAGATCCGGGCGGTGAGTGCGCCTGCGGGCGCCCCGGGCACGGGCCGGCGGGGCGGCCCTGGCCCTCACCCTGCCCCGTGTCCCTAGCTGGTGTCGCCGGAGGAGTACCGGCGCTTCCTCGAGCGGAGCCTGGTGCTGGCGGAGCGGCGCACCCAGAACAGCTTCCACTGCAAGACCACGGACTGCCGGGGCTGGTGCATCTACGAGGACTCGGTGAACGAGTTCCGCTGCCCCATCTGCCAGGCCCTCAACTGCCTGCTCTGCAAGGTGGGCGCCGCGGGCGCGCGGCCCCGCTGGGCGCGTGCCGTGGGGCGGGAGCAGGGGGCTTCGAGGGGCGGCCAGCCCCGTGCGTCCTGCCCCGGGGCGGCGGTGCTGAGCGCTGCTGCCCCCGCACCTCCAGGCCATCCACGAAGGGAAGAACTGCCGCCAGTACCAGGATGACCTGCAGGCGCAGGCGCAGAACGACTCCGCCGCCCGGCAGACCAACGACATGCTGCAGGTAGGAGCGCCGTGGGGCGGCCCCCCGCCTCCCGGGCCGTCAGGCGGGCCGGGCCCCGGCCTTCTGCTGGCGTGGGCAGGGACGGTGCCAGGCAGCTCCGCCAGCGCTGCGGGCACAGCCGCGCGCCCCTCAGGGCTGCCTCTGCCCCTGCAGACGCTGGTGCAGATCGGCGAGGCCATGCACTGCCCCACGTGCCTCATCATTGTGCAGAAGAAGGACGGCTGCGACTGGATCCGCTGCACCGTCTGCCAGACCGAGATCTGCTGGGTGACCAAGGGGCCGCGCTGGGGGCCCGGGGTGAGCTGTCGGTGGGGCAGGAGGGAGCCCCGGGTCCCGGCGCTGGCTCGCGCAACGGGGCGTCGCGAGGCTGGGGGCGGGGGGGGTCCTGCCTGCTCTGCCCGCGGCGCAGCCGGGGCTGCAGAGCGCAGCAGGGGCCCCTCTGACCCGCTCCCCTCCCCACCAGGGCCCGGGGGACACCAGCGGGGGCTGTCGCTGCAACGTCAACGGACAGAGATGCCACCCTCGGTGCCAGAACTGCCACTGAGCGCCCGCCTGGCCAGCCCCGTGGGGACGGGGAACGGGGCAGCCGGCGGGGGAGCAGCTCCCCTCCCTCGGCAGGACGCCCCGGCGCGGCTGGCTGCGCTCCGAGGCCTGGCCCGAGAGGTGTGCGGGGAAGAGCCGCGTCCCCCCGCCCAGCACGCCGCTCCCGGGCTGGCGGCAGCCGGAGGACAGGACGGACCGAGGGTCT
>NW_028186803.1:11212-13393 GCF_003343005.1 Rhea americana | reverse complement strand
CCCAACCTGCACGAGCACAGACGGCAGCCCGCCACGCGGAACGCAGCCCAGCGGCGTGTGTGGGTGGAGGGGGCGTTGTTAAATAGCGGAGCCGGTGCGTCCGCGCGGCGCGCGCTGTGCCCGTCTGTCCGTCCAGCTGCGCGTGGGTCCCTGCGCCCCGGAGGTTGTGCGACACAGGCACGCGGCCGAGGCCGCGCAACCAGGGCAGGGGGCACCCCGCTCCCACGTCTACTTGGGGGGCCGGTACACCATTTTCCTGCTCTTTAGTACAGACCATTTGTGGCGCTTCATGTAGTAGAGGAGAGATGCCAGGAGACCCGTGATCATCAGCATCTGCGGAGCAGGGGAGGCGTCAGGGGGGCGGCCCGCGGGGCCGGCCCCGCGCCGCGSCGCGGCAGTTAACGCAGCCGCAGCGGGAAGGGGCCGAGGCGCCCGGGGAGGGGCGGCGACGYGCGAGCCCCCCGCCGCACCCACCTTCAGGCCCATGCGTTTGCGGTGGTCGTGCTCGGGCTCGGCCGCCCACCTCAGGAAGGTGCAGATGTCCTTGGCGATCTGCGACATGGTGGCGGGGGTGCCTGGGGAGGGCAGAGGGAGCTGAGCGCCCCGGCGCAGCCCCCGGCCCGCCAGCCCCCGGCCTCGCGGGCCCCCTCTTACCGTCGTCGTATTCCAGGATCTCGTTGTAGATGGGGGGGGCCATGCCGATGGCCTGTCCGGGGAAGTAGGGGTTGTAGTACAGCCCCTCCCTCACCGAGACGCCAGCGGGGGGGTCGCAGTAGCCGGTGAGGAGGGAGAACACGTAGTCCTCGCCCCCGTGCCTGCAACACAGACGCGGGATGAACCCGGAATCGGGCTCCGGAGGCCTCGCTGGCCGCCCCCGAGCACGGGAGATGGGGGTCCCCCACAGCGGGGACCTCCTCAGCCACGCTCCGCGGCACGGGGCCGGCTAAGTGGGGCCCCAGGGCGCGCGGCTGGCGCAGCAGCCTCTCACCGCGCGTTGACGATGTAGCTGAGGTCGGGGGGCAGCGCCCCGTTGTTGGCGGCTCGCGCCGCCTCGGCGTTGGGGTAGGGCTTGGGGAAGTAGTCGGAGATCTTCCCGGGGCGCGTGAACATCTCCCCGTTCTCATCCGGGCCGTCCACCACCTCCACCTGGGGCAGGGAGGCGGCGCTCAGGCGGGGAACCGCGGGCGGGCCGCCCCGCCGCGGCGCCACTCACCTCCTCGGCCAGCGCCTTGGCCTCGGCCTCGGTGTGGGTGACGCCGATGAGGTTGCGGAAGGCCAGGTACTCCATGCTGTGGCAGGCGGAGCACACCTGCTTGTACACCTGGTAGCCTCGCCGCAGGCTGCAAGGAGGGGCCACGCCTGAGCCCCGGGGCGCTCCGGCACCCCGGGGCGCCCGCCCGCCCGCCCCCGGCCTACCTGCGGTGGTCCAGGGAGGAGAGCATGCCGCCGTGGCTCCAGGGGAAGCTGGGCGGGTGCATTTCCAGCTCGCCGGCGCTCACGGCCGCGTGCAGCGCGAGGGCGAGCCCCGCGCCGCCCGCCGCCACCGCCCCCAGGGCCCCCAGGGCCACCTTCCTGCCGCGGGAGAAGCCGGAAAAGGATGACATGCGGGCCTGGAGGAGGCAAGGCGGAGAGCCGTGAGCGCCGCGGCCCCGCGGCCCCGCGCTGGAGGCCCCAGGGGGACACGCGGCCCCCGAGCCGGGTCCGGAGCTCGCCCCGAGCCCTGGCGCTCCCCGGGAGCCGGGCACCAGCGGCGCTCCGCAGCGGCCGGCCGGGCCGTGCGCCAGGCCCAGCACCGCCACGCACCCAGCGGGGCTGGGCTGCGCTGGGCACAGCGGGCCGGCGGCACTGGGGTGTCACGTTGGCGGAACCAGGGATACCGGGGACGCCATGCCGGGCAGATCGGGGCACCGGACCAGTGGTACCGGGGCGTTAGGGGTACCGGGGACACCGGACCAGGCATGCTGAGGAGCGGTGCCGGCGGCACGGGGCACGCCGAGGCCGCTGTGCCGGCTTCACCGCGGTACCGGCTGTGTCAGAGCAGGAGCACCGGGATGTCCCGGCGGCGGTGCCGCAGATACCGGGGTGCCGTGCTGGGGACACCGGCTGCCGCACCGGCGGTACCGCCGGTACCGGGCTGGGGGTTCCCGAGCGTCACGCCGAGGGCCCCGGGAACCCCGGGCC
>NW_028186803.1:6257-10355 GCF_003343005.1 Rhea americana | reverse complement strand
CCTCCCGCAGCCCCCGCGGGCGCCGGCCCTGGCCCCCGTCCTGCCCCGCGGTGCCGGGGGGCTCGGCCGTGCCCCCCGCAGCGCCTGTGCCCGGGAAGGGCCCCGCAGAGCACGGCCTGCGCCCCGCGGGCTCGGAGGGCCCCGGCTACTTCCAGAAGAGCACGTTCCAGAGCAGCAGCCAGCAGGGGTAGACGAAGATGGCGACGAAGGGGAAGACGATGGAGCCGTAGAGGTAGTGGTCCAGGAGGCCCTCGGCCACAGCCTGCAGGAAGAGCTGCCAGCACTCCAGCACCGACACCGGGTACTCGATCAGCTCCCGGTACAGGAAGATGCCGAGCAGCAGCGTGACGGCCGGCGTGACCAGCACCAGCAGCACCGCGTACGCGTACCTGGGGGCGAGAGGCAGGGCTCGGCCGCGGCCCTGCACCGAGGCCCCTGCCAGAGGCAGGGATTCCTGCGTCCCCGGGAGAGGGGGGGCCCGTCCGCGAGGGCCGCGGGCGGCCCCCAGCGCCACTCACTTGGGCCCCGTGGGCTGGACCACGGCGGCGACCGGCACCATGGTGACGGCCAGCAGGAAGCCGAGGGAGAAGTTGACGAGGGCGATGCAGCCCAGCTGCATGGCCAGGTACAGCAGCGACAGCAGCTTCAGCGTCATCCAGCCACGGTCGCTCCCGGAGCCCGCCAGCACCCTGCGGAGCGGAGACGGAGCCGTGGCGCTGGCGGGGGCCCGCTCCCCCCGGCGAGAGCCCCAAGGGCCCCGCGGCCGGCCCCGGGGCCCACTCGGGCACGGGGCAGGCGACGCCGCGCCCCCCGCTAGCACCTGTGCGTGTTGTGGGGCAGGGCCAGGCCCGCCACGTAGATGGCGATGACCGTGAGCACCACGGCCTCCGACTCGGACACGGGGAAGTGCTGCGTGGCCACGTGCTGGCCCAGCACCGGCAAGAAGTAGAGCGTGAGGCCAGTGGCRTGACAGATGAGCAGGGGAGGCACCAGCGTGAGCAGCCCAGGCCGGGACTCCTGCAGAAACAGGCTGGGAGCTGAGCACGGGGGAGCACAGGGACCGGGTGGGGAGGGAGGAGAGCCGGGTCCTCTCCCCTCTCCCCGCATCTGACCGGAGTGGAGCGGGCGCTCAAAGATCCTGCGCCCGCGGAGGTGGCAGAGCCTCGGGGAGCGGGGCGAGGACGCCCGGAGCAGGCGCTGCGGGGCCCTCACCTCCGCGGCGGCACGGGCAGCTCCCTGGTCACCGTCCCAGGGCCGCTCGGCGTCGCATTTGCTCAGCTTCATCCACAGGTCCAGGGCGTGAGCGTGCAGGTTATGGAAAGGAGCGGTGCTGGTCTCGCTGCCCGGTGCCTCCAGCGGCCGCCCACGCCCACCCAAACCCCCCCCCACCAGGACCCAACGTCCTCCCCGGCCCCCCCAGCGCACGGCAGTGCCCTCAGCACGAGGGTCGGGGCAGGGGAGGGCTGYGTGGGGCCGTGCCTCTGGCAGGGGGGCTGCAGAGGGGACCGAGCTCTGCACCTCCCCACGGGCCCCGCTGCCCGGGATGAGACCGCCGCGCCAAAGGATATCTTGAGGACGAGGATGAGGATGAGGAAGCCGAAGGCCGGCATGTAGACGCCGATGGAGACGAAGCGGGACAGCGAGGGCAGCAGGTAGAAGAAGTAGGACTGGTGCAGGCGCTCCAGCAAGTTGTTGAGTTTCCGGAACATCCCCTCCAGGGTCCTGCGGGTCAGCGCGGGGTGGCGGCTCCGCCGGGACCCCCGGCGCCCCCCGCCCCCCGCGGGGCGCCCCAGCCCCACGGAGGGGCCCTCCCGCCCGGCACTCACTTGCCCACGGTGCTCATGTCGTACTTGTACTGCCGGAAGCTGTTGATGCCGCGCACGGTGACGGCCTCGATGTGGTAGCGCAGGAAGAGGCCGTGGTCGCCCTGSGGCCGCCCGGAGCCCTGCTTGAGGACCATGAGCAGCAGCGTCTGCAGGCTGTGCGCGTAGGCCGGCAGCGTGTCCCCGTTGGAGCGCTGCAGCTGCGAGCAGAGCCGGCGTCAGCGGCGCGAGCACCGCACCCCACGGCGGCCCCCTCCCGCTGGGGCAGGGCCCACCTTGCCCTGGATGGTGCAGAGCAGCCCGTTCTTCTGGCAGAAGGCGTGGAAGAGGTTGACGAGGTCCAGGTTGGGCAGCTGCCCGTTGAGCCCCTCCACGGCCACGTCGAAGCTGGTGACGACGTCGCTGCTGAGCTCCAGGGACACGGCCGCCTGGATGGCCCCCGCCCGGCCCAGCATCCCCGACGACTGCATCTCTGCGGGCACGGCGGGGCCTCAGGGACGCGGCGGCCCCGGGCTCGGCGGCCGCCACGGCCGCACGAGGGGCCCCCGCCCCGCCGCGTACCCGTGATGTTGATGTCGTGGTAGGCCTCCAGCCAGGCCTCCATGCCCAGCAGGTCGTGCTCGTTCACCAGGAAGATGATGTCCTTCGCCCAGTAGATCTGGCCTGGGCTCAGACGGACGGCTGCGTCAGCCGGGCTCAGCCCCGGTCCTGGTGCCGCCTCCCGTCCCAGCCCAGCCCCGGCAGAGCCGGACCCGTTCCACGTCCGGCCCGGAGAAGCCGGCCGAGCCGCCTCGGGCCGGCACGCGAGCTCACCTCGGAAGTAGGAGGCCAGGGCCAGCATGAGCCCCACGGCCTGGTTGTTCTGCTGGCCCTCGCTGCAGGGCACGCTGAGCACCAGGGACTCGGTGCTGGCGGCCCGGGGCGCCCGCAGGATCCCGTACACGTTGGTGCCCTTCACCATCTGCRGAGCGGACGGCGCGCTAGGCGGGACGGCCCCGGCAGGGCACCCCGGCGCCCCGGGCCCGCACGTACGTATCTCTCGTGGGTCTCATCCGGGAAGGGCAAGGTGCGGGAGAAGGGCTGCTTGTAGACCTCCAGGCCCAGGTTCCACATGGTCTTCTCCAGCCAGGCCACGGGCATGCCCCTGAGGAGGCGACGGGCGGCAACGGACCATCTCTCCGGCCCCGCAGACGCCGCCAGCGCCCAAGCCGGGGCCGCGAGGGCCCCGCGGGACTCACCCCGCCGCCTTCTTGTGCCCGGCGAACTCGCGGGCGTAGGAGAGGGCGCGCTCGCCGTGGGAGAACTGCTCCTCCACCATGGTGGAGCCCATGGCGTTCTCGGACATGTAGGTGCGGGGCGCCAGGAGCGGGAAGGGCAGCGCCAGGAACCAGCCCAGCCCCGCGGCGTAGCTGAGCACGCTGCGGCGCGCCGGGGGGCCGTGAGCGCCGTGGGGCCCGTGAGCGCCGGGGGGCCGAGCCCCCCACGTGCCGGGGGGGAGGGCTGAGCCCCCCACGCGCTGCCCCCCGCCCGCACTCACCACAGCGGCGTGTTGAGGCGCAGCACGAGCCGCGACAGCGCCCGCCGGCGGTAGGGGTCTGAGAGCAGCCCCATGGCTGGGGGGCGGTGAGGGGCTGCTGTGGGGCAGGACACATGTTCCCCACGGGCACTGGCAGCCCCAGCTCTGCGCCCGCCCGCTCCCCTGCAGCCCCACACCACCCCATGCCCATGCAGCCCTCGCATGCTGAGGCACCCCGTGGCTCCTGACCCAGCCCCATATGCACCCCATACCTCTCAGCCCTACCCCATAGGCTCCCAGTCCAGCCCCGTAGGCACCCCACAGCCCTACCCCATATGCACCCCATGCCTCTCAGCCCTGCCCCATATGTACCCCACGGCTCCACGCCTGCTCCTATAGGCACTTCATGGCCCTACGCCTGCCTCATAAGCACCCCGCAGCCCTGCCCCATAAGCCCTCCAGGGATCCTGGCCCAGCCCCATAGGCACTCTGCAGCCCTGCCCCATATGCACTCCGTTGCTCCCACCCTGTCACCATACACACCCCACCGCTCTCAGCCCTGCCCCATAGGCACCCACACCTCCCAGCTCATCCCCAGGGCTCCCCACAGCCCTATGCCTGCCCCACGCACACCCCCAGAGCCCTCCACCCCACGCAGTCCCACCCCACACTCGCCCCACAGCCCCGGGACAGTCCCACACGTGCCCCACAGCCCCATGCCCGCACCCCACTCGCCCAGCAGCTCCAGGACCGCCCCCT
>NW_028186803.1:4035-5082 GCF_003343005.1 Rhea americana | reverse complement strand
CGGTGACCTCCTGCACGTGGTCGCGCACCACCTGGTCGAGGACGGCGTGCACCGCCTTGCAGGCCTTGCTGGCCGCCTCGATGACCTCCTCCAGGTGGTCCTCGTGCAGGCGCGAGTTCATCTCCAGCAGGGCGATCTGCTCCGACGCGGGCAGCAGGGCCAGGGCCACCTGCGGTCCYCCGGACGCCTCCTCTATGTAGCTGAGGTCGGCCAGCGGGGTGTCCTCCACGAAGCCGGCCGAGCTGGCRCACACGTAGTCCCGCATGGGGATGCCAGCGTCGATGACGGCCAGCGTCGCAGCGTTCACGCAGGCGCAGTAGTTGCCTCCGTCAGCCTGCAGGATCTGGGGGACCGGCAAGATACACTCAGCGCTGGAGTCAGCCCCCAGCACCCCTCGGCCGAGCCCTAGGAGCAAGCGGGGCACAGCCTGCCCCACAGATGGACTATCCCCTCCCCACCTGGCCTCGGTCCTCTTCCCGCAGATGGACCACCCCCCCCCCCGTCTGTCCCTGTCCCCTCTGCTGGCCCTGGGGCTCACCTGCACGTAGATGTCGATCTGGGAACGGGGGTAGAGCTGTGTGAGGATGGCAGCCTCGAACGTCTGCTTGAGGTGCAGCGTCATCTCGCTGGACTTGCGGTCGCCATGGGGCCGGCGCTTGCGCTCRCTGGTGCTGAAGGTGGCCATGCTGTACTGGCAGTTCACCAGCGCCCGGTCGTGCAGGGCCTTGCTGCGGGAGCCACGCATCTGCAAAGCAGCCAGGATGAGCTCCAGCCCCGGGGACCCAGRTGCCTGAGTCCCTGTTGGCTGGGGCAGAGGAGAAGAGCCCAGATTTTTTGCATCCCTGTGGGCTGGAGGGCAGGCAAAAACAGGGTGCTTGGCTCCCTGTCAGGCCTAGGGGGAGAAAGGGGGAGCAAACACAGCCACCCGGTTCTGCTGGTCCTGGGGGCACAGAGGGAACAGCAGGGATGGTCCATCTGCCTGGTTCTAGTGGTCAGAGTGGGACAAAGGTGATGGAGGGAACAGCAGAGATGGTCCATCTGCCTGGT
>NW_028186803.1:0-2820 GCF_003343005.1 Rhea americana | reverse complement strand
CTCTTTAAAACGCTGCTTAGAGCTCGGCCAGGCTCCGCCGCGCCGCGTCCCGGCCCTCCGGGCGGCTGCTGACCTCGCCGCTCGGTGCTTGGGGCGGAGGAGGGTCGCACCGCTGTCCGAGCCGGCGTAAACCCCGCGTTCCGGCTGTCGCGACGTTGCCCCGACATCCCCCTTCCCCACGCGTGTCGGCTCGCGATCGGCCCGTTGCGTCTCGCCCAGCTCCCGGCCGCTGTGCAACGCCAGCCCAAACAGCCCCGGAGCCAGCGCGAGCGCCCCGCGCAGCGTGCCTGAGAGCCGGCAGCGCGGCGCGGAGCTCCGTGTTTACCGGCTGCAGACACGGCCGAGGCCGGTCCTGCTGCTCACCCAGCCCTTTACCAGTGCTTCGTCAGCAAGCCTGACACCATCGCACCAACAGCGGCTGAATCTGGGACATCCTCGACAGGAGCGCGTGGGGCTCCGCGTGTTCGGTGGGTGTTCCCGCACGCTCCGTGACTTCGGTAACTTTGTTCTCCGGAGTGAAACCACCTGTGGCTGCACAGTGATGGATACCCAGGGCTCGTCTCTGTACAGTGGTCTTACACGTCACCCCTAAAGGCAGTGGTTCACCAGCAGGAATGGGCTGGAGAATTGAGTCAAGGGTTCAGCTGCTCCGAGCCCTTTGTCAGCTGCTAGTAGCACCTTTTCCAAGGCCAGATGTGTGACCTGGAGCCAAAGGGCATCCCCTCGAACCAGTGGGAGCTTTTTGCTGTCATCCCCACCAGCGCCCCCTCTCTCTTGCCTGGACATGGGGTGAGAGGGGCCGTGGAGGGTGGATGGTCCCTGTGGTTGATACACACTCATGCTTTCCTTTGAACCCTTCACATTGTGGGGTTCATCCCCGCATCACCTATCTCTTCAGTAAGTTACAAAGTGGTTGGGCTGTTATACTACATCCTGGAGCATGTGCCCTCCAAAATGCTGCAATCCCTAGCACAGCACGTAGTTCCTTCCTGTTCCCAAGGACGGGTGAAAACTGCTGGGTTTCTCGTAGCACTTCAGCAGGGATTGCTTTCCTCCCCCCATCCATCTGGCTCCTCTCAAGGTGCCTTCCTAACCCTGCCCTTGCCCCTTTCCCCAGTGCCTCCCTCCCACCCTCCGCCTCCTGCTCAGCACCGGCCTCTCCTGGTGATTTCAGTGTTTGCAGCCAATATCGCACGAGCAGTGGAGGGACTACGCTTAAAGCCTTGTGCTAAGCGAGGAAATGCACGCTGGGGTCCCTGCAGGGGAGAGCAAATCTYTCCCTCTCTGCCTCGCGTGCGAGCCGTAAGATCTTCACATCTACAGTCGCCGTCCAGGGCAYGGTGCGTTCACAGCAGAACCGACTGATCTGTTACCCTGGGAGCTGTAAGCGGTGCAGTGGCAGCAGCCACGGCTCTGTGATCTCTGTTAGCCACCGCTTGCTAGGAGGTTTTGACAGGCCCCATGGGAGAGCTGCGGTGGGAACGAGCCTGGGTAATGATTCTCTGAGCCGCTTTCTCGCAGGCTTCAGCCGGTCACGGGCGCCGTGGAGCATTAACCAGCTGCTGCATGGCAGCGCAGCGCCGTCCATAATGAGCTCGCCGCTATGGGCCGGTGTGGGGTAACCAGTGGGGCAGAGGGGTGGTGTCCCTATGTCCCATTTTTCCCACATATCCCCCCACAGTTGCCCCTTCCTAAGATATTGCGGGGACCTAAGAGCAAGGTTGAACAAACTGTCAGACAGAAATAATTTAGCCCTGACCAGAGGTGGGGAGTGAATTGCCCAATAACACCTGTAATAAAAACATTATAAATGAGAAAATTAGATACAAATGAGAAATTACAAGGGTGCACATATACAGTTGCATAGCTKAAACTAATCTTTWTTCCTCTCTATATTTGCAATTTTAGAAGTCTAAGACTTCCCTGCTTCCACTATGATCTTTCACTAAATGCTTTTAGGCAGCCTCTGAGTTTTGCCAGCCCATATTTGAGGAYTGTTCTGTCTCTGGAAGCATTTGTAATGAAAGCAGTTGTTTGCCAAATGGAGGCTGCCCTTTGCAAGTGTCCTTATTCACTGTGCCGAGACTGGGCTCCTGTGTCAATAAGGAACGATATAAAGCAGCAATCATTAACTGCGACCGGCAGACCGGCGTCTCAGGACTCGAATCCTTAAGGGGGGAGTAGTGGCCGCTGGTACTGCCGCGGGCTCGAGCCTCGGCCGGAGTTTCCTGGGCTCGGAGCTGGTAGATCGGGCTGTCTCCCCCAGCTCGCATTCCTGGCATCCCCAGGCTCCTCGGACATTTCTTTCTTAGACCTCCCCCCTTCCCTGATCCAGGTCCCGGAGGATGATCGTGGGGAGTTAATGAGGGAAACCTGGCCAGCTGCCACAAAGCAGGAGCCTGCAGCCCATTTAGCCGACTCGGAGCACTTAGGGGCAGAACAGTCGCCTGACCGGTGGCGGGAGAGCTCGGCCCTCCCGCTCCGCCGGGACGCGGCGTCCCCCGGGTCACACCGGGGAGCGCGAGTGCCGCAGCCGCCGGCTGCTGCCGGACCCGCTCCAGCGGCGCTTTGGGGCTCGCGCCTTCCGGCTCGGCGGCTTGGCCCGCACCGTCCTGGCCAGTCCTTTCGGTCGCTGGGCCGGGATTTATTTCATCCTCAGGAATGTCGGCCTTATCGGAAGGCACAGCGCGGTTATCTTTCCGCGGAGCGCGCAGGGACAGCAGGCCTCCCCACGCCCGGCCTTGAGCCCCTGGAGCGCGCGGCGCAGCGCGAGCCGACTGCACCGCTCCCGCCCACCACATCCCGCGGAGACCCCCGGGG
>NW_028186802.1:45048-62325 GCF_003343005.1 Rhea americana | reverse complement strand
TCATAAGCAATTTCAGGGTGTCCCTTTGGGAGCAGGGCTTTGCCAAATCCCTTTGGTTTCTTCCTTAAAAAGAAAAATAACCAAGGTCTCCTGGAGAGCAAAAATGATCCATAGAGCAGTGCAGGAACACCTGAGACGTCCCACCTACTTCAAAAGTCTTCTTAGCGCTATTTTCACAGTGCCATGGCAGGTAGCAGTCAGCAAGAGCACCRTTCCCAAYGGAGCCACGTGCTGGAAGYTTTGCTGARAAAACAAATAAATTAAGCGTTTGCACCCTGTGCGATGCAAATTGGCACCACACAAGCAAATAAATGCAGCTTGCAGCCATGCCTGCATGAGGTTACTGTTGAAATTCACGTGTCGTATCTTCAAGGTTGGGTTTAGGGGTTTAAAAAGAAGACATTCTAACACATCTTTGGTATTGGCATTAAAATTCATGAGAGCTATATCTGCTTATGGCTTTAAGGGGTACAAAGACTTCCTAAGGAATTTTCAATTGAAACCCACGTTAAACGCAAACATTTATAAAACCACAAATGAATAACAATGAGAAGCCAACCCGTGCCCTCCATCTTCCCCACTGCAAAATCCCATTTGGCCACTTTGGAGTGACTGGCCATGTCTTTTTAAAAAAGAAAAAAACAAAATAAAAAAAATGGGGGATTGTTATTTTTTGCAAGGGAGGGAAATACGGGAATGGGGACACAATGGGGAAATGAAATAACGGGATTTCGAGTCACATTGCAATACCACATGGGTTTTCAGCTGCATCTGGCTCCATTTTTTTTGCTGTTATGATGAACAACTTTGGGAAAATTCATTTCCCCAGAGAGCCAGTGCTGCTCTCCAGGTGACATCCCTCCATGCTGCAGTTTTGCTGCTAAACCAAAGAATTTAACAAGATCTTGGACTTTTTTTTATTCCTATGTTGCCTAACAAAAAATAAGTCGCCCTCTCGCACAAGAAAAGCAGAAGAAAACATGATTCTATGAGGAATAATTCTGTCACAAATCCGTTTTCCCTTTGCAAAAGCTATGGCTACTGCTGAGGCAAAACTGTCAGCCCCATCTGAGCATGAAATTGCTATTTTTGGGGGTTGTTTCTTGGCCTCTTCAGGTCACACAGTGCAATGATATTTTCTGCCCACCGTGGGATTCCATGTGATTCGAGGTGGGCTCATCCGATACAGAAATAACCCCATCCCTGCTTGGGTTTTACAGATCCCTTTTTCCAAAACGCCCAGCCATGGAAGATTGCCCTGAGCCTGGTCGTGGTCGCTCTGGTCGTGCTCTTTATGATCACCCTTTATCTATTTAAAACTAAAGGTAATGTGGCCCCAGGGGAAAGGTTGGCTGGAAAGATCTATAATATTTTACAACCTCTGTTTTTAAGGGATTGGTGGGTTTGGGAGGACACGGGAGCCTTGTGTCCATGCCCACATCTTGGAGCATGAAAGTGCAATGTTCTCCTTTCTGGCAGGAAACACTGTTTTTCCATGCTGCCCTACAACACCTAAATAATACAGAGGAATAAAGGCAATCCCTTATTTTTTAACAAAATGGCATGAAGTACATGGGTCCTGTAGCCACCCAAGCACTTCCAGAGGCTTTTCCATGCTGCAGGTGCTTTAATTTAGAAATTTAGTGTTCATTGGAAGGGGATATTATGAAAACAAAATCAAAAAACCTAAATCTATTTACATTTCCTTTTTTTCTGCCACAGGAAAGCTCGAGGGAAAAATTGGTAAGTTTTATCTCCTGGCTTGCAAAAACTGGAGCATTCCTGCAAAAACGAAGGATCCACAGAGCACAGTTTTTTGGGGTGAGGATGGTTGGGAGGCCAATGGCTGTTTGGAAAGATGAAATGACACTGCGATATTGGGGAGAATTGTTGTGAGACAGAAAAACCGTGAGTGGGCAATTTGCCGAAGGGCGAGCTTTGCTTTGGCAAGGTCCCTCAGTGATGCTCCCCGCGAGTGCCCATGCAAAAATGACTGGTTTTGGTGGTAACGCGCTCTTTTTTGTTTTGCTTTTCAGCGATGCAGGCACAGAAACTGCGTAAGTCTCTCTCTCCTTCTCCTCCAGACTTTAATACTTTGGGAATACCCTCAGATATTTTTATTCCCTCCCCTTTCCCCGACTGGCTGACAATGTTTCTTTTTAAGCACTTTCATATTAATTTCAGTACTGAAACAGTCTTGGAAAGCTAATGCTTTTGGGGAGCAATTCATAGAAAACTAGTGTGTGTTTTGAATGCAATCCAAAATAAGAAAATGTAGTAAGAATATAATACGAATATAAGAAATAATAAGAAATAAGAAAATGCTATTGAAAGCTAGTTTGCATTCTCATTCAATGAATGAAAAAACCCAAACGCTTGAGTTACTGGATTACCCAAAAAAACAAAAGCCCATTGAGTTACTGACTTTTTCTTTTGTTTCCATCCTGCAGTTCCCAAGAAATAACCCTTTAGCTATTAAATCTGAGCACTTTCTGAATTGCTTCCAGTAGGGAAAATAAATGTGGTTTAATGTAGCCTGTGTCTATATGCAGCAATTCGGAGCAGCCTTGCAATAAGTCAGTGAATTTGCCCCCTCTGCCAAAGCAACCTCACTCTTATGGTCCTTTATCTGGGATCCCCGGAAAAAAATTAAAGAGTGTCCAAAATACTGCTTGGGCTGTGTCTGCCGCTGTCTTGGCGGCAGCAGGGTGCTGGAAACCCTGGGAACTTGGAGCACTTCCCACACCCCCAAGAGCTTTGCCTTGCCCAACGGGGCACATCCCAGTCTGCATCCCATACGTGCTGATCTTTTTTCTTTTTGTTGCTTTTCAGAGAAACAAGCTACAGAACTGGGTGAGTGTCGTTCTCCTTCCTACACAGGACACTTCCCAGCAGGGTGGTTCTCCTGCCTGGGTATTGCATTTAGGCGTGGGTTCTGCTTCTGTTTTCTCTCATAGAGGCTGAGTTGTCATTTGTTTCAGTTAGGCCTAGGAGGTCATTTGATAAACCCATACTATTGCTGAAAAAAGTGTCTGCAGCCCCTGAGTATCCAACAGGCCATTCCCCATTCCCCATTCCTGACCTCGCAGCCAGAGCAGCACAGGGCTGCAGGGGCCATGCATGGCCCCTTTTTCTGACCGCACCTCCACTTGAGGCTATTTATCCTCGCTTTCCATGTTCTCCTCTCATTGTCTCCAGCCTCCTCACCTCTTGCATGCTCTTTTTCTGTAGACGCATCAGTATTGGTTTTCCCTCTTTTCTCCATGTTAAACTCTTGGGTTTGGGATGCTGAACCATCTTGCTTGATTTAAACTCTTGTGCTGGTTCCCCTCCCACAGTGACCCTGGTGGGACCAGAGAGGCTTTCACCAATCCCCAGTTTAAAGGAGAAGGCATTACTCTGGTGGGACAGTTGCACATTCCCATTTCAGGGAAGTCTGCAGAGTCCTCGTCCTCAATGAGGAATGCTGCCTACACTTTAGAGATGTGGGGACTTCCACAGGCTGCAGGTCTGATGATGATCTTCTGCTCTCTCTGCTCAGCATCATCTCTCTGCTTCATGTTCAGATCCTCATACAAATTCTGCGGCCTTGTACAGCTTCTCAAATCCAGCCAGCTTTTACTTGCTTTTTCTTCTTCCTTTTGCAACCACCATCAAGACCCCTCTTCCCAGGGCTGAGCTCTGCCCTGACTCATTGACTCCCTCTCTCCCACAGTGAAGGTAACTCTGGATCCAGACACAGCCCAATGCTACCTTGTCCTATCTGATGACTGCAAAAGTGTGAAACGAGAAGACAAGCCACAGGATGTCCCTGACATCCCTGAGAGGTTTACGTTCTGGACCTGTCTGCTGGGCCATGAAGGCTTCACTTCAGGGAGATACTACTGGGAGGTGGAGGTGGAGAATGGAGGAGGATGGGCAGTGGGAGTTTCCAGCGAAAATGTCAAAAGGAAGGAGAATATCGAGTTTAGACCAGAGGAGGGCATCTGGGCAGTGGGGCAGTGGGCAGGTCAATTCCAAGCTTTCACCTTCCCTGAATGCACTGCATTACCCAAGATCCAGGGTCTCCAACAGATCCAGGTATCCCTAGATTACGAAGAGGGACAGGTGGCATTTTTCAGTGTTGATGAGGAGACTCCAATCTTCACATTTCCACTAGTTTCATTCAATGAGACAAGAATCTACCCGTGGTTCTGGCTGGGTCATGGACATGGCTCAAAATGTGGCCCTAACAGTGGGAAGGGAGGAAAAGAAGACCTGTTTTTTCATCAGACCTCAGTACCTCCTAGACTCACTGTGAAGGATTGAGGTTGGAAGGAACTTGTGGAGGTCTCTGATGACACTTCCTGCTCAGAATAGGACTAACTTCAGGGCCAGGTTAGGTGGTGGTGAATTTTCAGAATCTCCAAGGGTGGACATCCCACCACCTTGTTTGACCTCTGTCTGGGGCTGCACTTCTTTCAAGGTGGGGGAAAGGGAGAATTACTCCCCGATGCTTGGTCAAAATTTCCCTGGTTGTGACTGTTGCCTTTCACCCTCACACTTTACTGTGTGAACAGCACTTCCTTAAAAAGAATGGCATGTCTTAAACAGGGAGAAGTTTGTAAATGCACTGAATAAAGTTACAACAGTGAGATTTGTCTGTCTTTGAGTCTAGCACTAATGCCTGCACCTAGGGCAGTTGTCTTCACTCCCTTTACAGCCAGTGGACAGTTGTAGGCATTTTGGGGAACACGGTTCCTCTCGTCCCCAACAAGACAGCTAAGGCACGGAGGTGGGATTGGCCCATGGATGTGCTTGTCCCGGGCCCTGCCTCCCGCACAAGCCCTGATGGCTAGTTCACTCATGTGCTGTAGATGTTTAATGGTCTGGAGAAGGAGCCCCCCTTTGGTCCCTCAGGCTGAGGGAGGAAAAGATGCATTTGACTACCCCACTGAGAAGCCTGTAGCAGGCTCAGGGTCCCACATGGGTTGAAATAAAGCTGAAGAATTATACAGTCATAGAATCATAGAATTGGTAAGGTTGGAAGGCACCTCTGGAGATCTTCTAGTCCAGTCCTCAACCAAGTGGCCCATACAGGGATCGAACCTACAACCTTGGCATTACTCGCACTGTGCTCTAACCAACTGAGCTAAGGAAAACTCAAAATTCCCATGAAGCAGGGCATCTAAACTTGAGGGTTGTTTTCTGGCAATTCCAGATGACTTGGCTGTAGTGGAAGCTGCCACCTCCAATAGGAGCATATACATATCTGCTTCCTCTGAGGCAAGACATGTTTTCATACATCGGGAGGAGACCAAAGAAAATAGCTCAGAGGTGCCTTCAGGCCTTTTGCCTTTCTCTCCAAGTCTGACCAGCACTTGAGAGTACTGCTCCCACACAGTTTGAGGCTCACGTCTTGGGTTTACTGAGATGCTGAGTGTCAGGATGGGACACAGAATGGAGAACTCCAGGCCTCYCTAAGTCAAGAAAGAGGGATGCAACTTCCCCACCCAGGCAGGGTCATCTCTTGGCTGAGGTCAGCCCATCTCTTCCCTACTTGGTTTACTCAGCACCTTGTCCTCGCTTCTCCCACACCATCCCCCATGCACCTCCTAAGGCCCACACAGCACCTTTGGCGCTTGTGTGGAAATAAAACCTGAAGGAGAGGTTTTCAGTGAAAGTGGCCCCACACGTGATCTCTGCAGACAGAGACATGCTGGGCTACATGCTGACCCATGGTCTTGGCAAGGTTGCCCAGGGGCTGTCCCTTGGAAGAGGTCTCACATTCCTCCTTGGAGCTGCACAGGCCTTGCTCTGGCTGCCACGACAGATGACCGTGTGTTTGTCACACCTCATGCAAGGCCGAAGCAGTTGGCGGGGGGATCATATGGAAGAGAGACAAACTAGCACCCAAAGCCAGCAGGACAAGGACAACCCTTTGCCTGCACAGCTGATGGTCTACACCAGCTCTGCAGCTGGTTGCCTGGGCAGAAGTTATTGAGTTCTTGGGTTGCCACCCTGCGGGGTGTTTGGGAAGAAGTGTCACAAGCATTTATGAGGAAAGTCTTGGGGATCCACAAATACACTGCAATGCATTTAGAGGGGAAAGTAAGAAAAACAAAGCTACTTGAGGAAGTAGTTTTACTGATTCCTGCAAGGAAAAGCAAGAGGTCATGATAGCATGGTGGAAGACAACCAGCCTGCAATCTTTGACCTAATCTAAGAGTAATCTGATACCAGAGGAAAAGCCTGAAGATGCGGCCACTCAATCCCTAAGGAAAAATGTGATACTGGAAAATGCTCTGCATGTGACTGCTGCTATCAGAATAATTCCTGATAATTACTAATTAGTAATGAGTAATTCACAGAGCAAGCAGTCATTGACACTGGTATGACTACGCTCCCTTCTGTTTGGCAGAGTCACACAAATATCACTCGAATAAATGAGACTCATTCTTCAGACTAGCTTTCAGCAGGTGGATGTTGACACCAGGCTGTCCAAAAGAGGAAAGCAAAATATGCCAGCGCTGCTTGAGGCAGCAGGAGGACATGTTGCCTTGCCTGAAACTGATCAACATTTCTTCGGCTCATGAAGGAATCGCATGGGTTAAGGCCCTAGAAGGAAGGGCGGTGCAGGAGAGCTCGCTAGTATTCAAACATCTCTTCCTGGCAAAACTCCAACAGAAAAAGAAACTACATACAATGTGGAAGAGGGGACAAGCTACTTGGTAGGATTATAAGACTGCTCTCAGAGTACGTACAGATGCGACAAGGAAGGCTAAGGCCCATTTGGAATTAAGTCTGGCAAGGGAGGTCAAGGACAACAAGAAGGGATTCTTCAAATACATTTGCAGCAAGAGGAAGACTGGGCAAAATGTGGGCCCGCTTCTGAATGGGGCGGGGGCCCTGGTGACAAGGGATACAGAGAGGGCAGAATTACTGAATGCCGCCTTGGCTTCAGTCTTCACTACTAAGGGCAGCCCTCAAGAATCCCAGAGGCTGGAGACGAGAGAGAAAGCCTGGAGAAAGGAAGACTTTCCTTTGGTCGAGAAGGGTAAGATTAGAGATCTTGTGGGCAAGCTTGACATCCACAAATCCGTGGGCCCGGATGGGTTTCACCCATGAGTATGGAGGGAGCTGGTGGATGTTGCTGCCTGACCGCTCTCCATCATCTGGGTAAGGTCCTGGAGAACTGGAGAGCTGCCTGGGGACTGGAAGAAAGCCAGTGTCACTCCAGTCTTCCAAAAGGGCAAGAAGGAGGACCCAGGCAACCATAGGCTACTCAGCCTCACCTCCATCCTTAGAAAGGGGGATGGAACAGCTCATCTCAGGAGTTATCAGTATGGATTCACTAAGGAGAAATCCTGCTTAACCAACCTGATAGCCTTCTACAATAGACTGACTGGCTGAGTAGATGAGGGCAGAGCAGTGGATGTTGTGTCCCTTGACTTCAGCAAGGCTTTTGACACTGCTTCCCATAACATCCACCTAGGCAAGCTCAGGAAGCATGGGTTAGATGAGTGGAGAGTGAGGTGGATTGAGAACTGGCTGAAAGGCAGAGCTCAGAGGGTCGTCATCGGTGGCGTGGAGTCTAGTTGGAGGCCTGTGGCTAGTGGAGTCTGCCAGGACTTAGGACTGGCTCCCATCCTGTTCAACTTCTTCATCAATGCCCTGGATGAGGGGACAGAGTGCCTTCTCAGAAGGTTTGCTGATGATACCAAGCTGGGAGGAGTAGCTGATCCACCTGAGGGCTGTGCTGCCATTCAGAGAGACCTGGACGGGCTGGAGAGCTGGGCAGAGAGGAACCTCCTGAGGTTCAACAAGGGCAAGTGCAGAGTCCTGCACCTAGGCAGAAAAAAACCCAGGCACGAGTACAAGCTGGGGGCTGACCTTCTGGAGAGCAGCTCTGCAGAGAAAGACCTGGGAGTGCTGGTGGATGACAAGTTGACCATGAGCCAGCAATGTGCCCTTGTGGCCAAGAAGGCCAATGGTCTCCTGGGATGCATCGGGAAGAGTGTTGCCAGCAGGTCAAGGGAGGTGGTCCTGCCCCCCTGCTCAGCCCTGGGGAGGCCTCATCTGGAGGACTGTGTCCAGTTCTGGGCTCCCCAGTACAAGAGAGACATGGAGCTACTGGAGAGAGTCCAGTGTAGGGCTACAAAGATGATCAGAGGGCTGGAGCTTTTGCCCTATGAGGAAAGGCTTTGAGAGCTGGGCCTCTTCAGCCTGGAGGAGAGAAGACTGAGGGGGGATCTTATCAATGTGTATAAGTACATGAAGGGAGACTGTCAAGGGGATGGGGACAAGAGGTAATGTGCAGAAATTGAACCACAGGAAGTTCCACCTGAAGGTGAGGGGGAAATTCTTCCCTGTGAGAGTGACAGAGCGCTGGAACAGCTTGCCCAGGGAGGTTGTGGAGTCTCCTTCTCTGGAGATATTCAAGGCCAGCCTGGATGCAACCCTGTCTGGCATACTCTAGGTGACTCTGCTGAGCGGGGAGGTTGGACTAGATGATCTCCARAGGTCTCTTCCAACCTTACTGGTTGTACAATTCTATGATTCTATGACTCTATGATTCTATGATATGGGGGGACAATGAGGATGTGGAAGGACATGGAGGGTCATGGAAGATATGAGGGAAGATGGAGGACATGGGGGGACATGGAGGGACATGAAGGGTTGTGAGGGTCCTGGGTGGACATGGGGGGGTCATGAGGAGTCATGGAAGATACGAAAAGACATAGAGGACATGGAGGACAAGGAGAAGCACAGAGGGCATGGGGAGACATGGAGGGAAATGGAGGCTCATGGGAGGACATTTATGGACACGGGGGGACAAGGAGGGTCATGGAAGACACAGGGAACATAGAGGAYGGGGGTGGAGGGGACAGGAGGTGACCAGGGGCCACGGTGGTGTCCCGCATCGTGCCGAGCTGGTGAAGCTGTGCCAGAGTCAGCTCTTAGAGAAGAAGCTCCATGTGGGCAGCTTCTCCCCTAGCAGCAGCTCCAGCACATCCAGCACATCCTCCAGAACTGCCATCACCACAGGCACCCCGGCAGCCCCATGCCATGTCACTGGGACCCCCGGCAGCCAAACACCATGGAACCCATGCCACSCCAGGGAAGCCCAGCAGCCAGCCATTACCCCTTCCAAAGGTGTCTGCAACCCCCACCTCACAGACCTAGGTGTACACGTGGCCCCCCTCCCCTCAGGGCACCCCAGCATCTGTCTCCCAAGGGATCCAAGCATACGGGTGCCACCTGTAGGGGTGCCCAGGTGGCCAGACACCCCCACCCTTGCACCCAAGTGCTCTCCTCCAAGGGACCCAGGCAAGCAGCTCCACCACCACCCCCCCCAGAGCACCTCAGTACCAGTCCCCCAGGGGCCCTGGACCCCTGTGGCACTGCCTCCAAGATCCCTGCCCCCTGCTGATGATCTCCAGCACCACAGAGGCATCCATGGCACCGGGAGTGGGGGCACCAGCTAGTGTCACAGCACTGGAGAACACCGGGGGGGGGTTACAGGGAACACCAAAGGGTGCACAGAGGGGGTTATTGCATGGGGACACAGGGTGACATGCAAGGACAAGTATGGATATGCCATGGGGACATGTGGAGTCATGGCAAAAGAAAAAGAGAGGACATGCAGGGACACAGCATGGGGACACATGGGGATATGGCACGATGACTGTTCCCACGGGGCCGTGCAGGCATACGTCGCTACCACCAGCACCATGCATGTGTGCCATGGAGACATCCAGGGACACCGGGTTGCAGTGACATGGCTTTGGGAACAGGGTGGCCTGGGCACATGCTGACATGGAGGTGCAGAGGCACAGGGACATGGTGGCACAGCGATGCAGTGATATGGGGATGCGGTGACATGGGCACAAGATGGCATGGGGACGCAACAGCTCAGGGCTCCAGTGACCCGGGGATGCAGTGGCCTGGGGACATGGTGACACTGGGCTGTGGTTACACTCACCCTCCTCCTCCAGGAGCTTCTGAAGCTCCAGTGAGTGTTGTCACTGTGCCAGGTCAGAGGGACACATGAGTGCAGGGGACACAAGGATGTGGCAACCCGGGAACCCCCAGGCACCAGCCCCTAGTCATGTGCTGTGCCTACATGTCCTTGGCCCCAGCCATGTGTCCCCAGGAGACCTGGGACACCCAAGCCCAGTGCTATGTCCCTACACAGCCCATGTCCCTTGATGTTCCCCTTGTCCCCCAGGTCCTCCATATCCCTCATGTCCCCCACTGTCCTCGTGTCCCCCAGGTCCTCCATGTCGCTTTTTTGGAGGGATTTCCCCAAACTTGTGTGGGACTTGGGAGGATTTGGGGAGGGAAGGGGATTAGGATGGTTTCCCTGAATCTAGTGGGGAGATGGACTTGAGGGTGTTTTGGGGGTGGTTCCCTGAATATGGAGGGGCCTTGGGGGAATTGGGTGGTTGGGAGGTTTTGGGAGGGGTTTCCTCAAATTGGGGGGTGGGGCTTGGGAGGATTTGAAGGGTCTGGGGACAAAGCGCCACCTCCCTCTGTGCCCGCCACACCTCCATCGGTGCCCCCAGGCACCAGCATGGACCAGTATAGAACACTACAGGATGCTCTGCAACACTATAGACCAGTATGCCACAGTATAGACCAGTATGCCCCAGTGGAGACTGCTATGGGCTGCTATGCACCACCAGAGATTGGTATGCACCACTATAGACCAGCAGGCACCAGTATGATGGCATCATCTGACAGCAAGTCGTAGTTACCACTAAAGAGATGGTTTTGCCTCTTCAGCACTTTCTGCAGATGAAAAATAAAGATTAAAGTGATCAAGTGGGCAGGGACGTTTCTGCGGCGCTTTCCAGCCCAGCTGCATGAGGGAAGATTAGAACCACATCCAGCAGCTCAGCAGCTTGGACAGATCCTTCCTTGCTTTGCTCCACCTGGCTGAACGGTGGCAGCAATTTTACTAAGAGACCAGCTGGCAATGGCTGATTTGCTTTATTTTTACTTATCTTGGTGTGGGGACACCCTGGTTTTATCACTCGAGCACGGAAATGGAGCCTGGCGCCGTAGCGGAGGCCTTGCAAACTAGTGACATGTAAAAACAAAGACATGAGACTGTAATGAGGGGGTACTACTTCGGCGCTGGCAACCACGTCACTACGAGCATCTCACCCACGGGCAGTTAAAGAAACACAAAGTTGGGCAAAAGTGGTTTAGGAGTAACAAGGAGAGCAAAGAAATAGCATCTAACATGCATAAGAACCACCGTATATAACAAATACAGATGCAACAAAGAGCTGCCGACCAAAAAAAGAATGAGCCCAGGTGCAAAAGTAAGTATGTTTGCTAAAGCAAATAACATTTGTAACATTAGCAGACATAGAAAAATGAGCTGTAACACCCCAGTGGCACCAAAATGAAACCCTTGAGCTCAGGACCCCGAGGAGCAGGACGAGCCCCCAGGAAAGAGGTAGAAAGCATGAGATGCATGGAATGTTAACCGCATTATTCCTTCTTTTCTTGTTACGATTAGACCTGGACTAGCAGTAAGACCTTTGTGATTTTCGTTATACTAAGTTCTTGCTTTTATTTATATGCCAGGTGTGCATTCTCTTTGCCCAGAAACAAGATTTTGAGCATAATAAATGGGTGGAGGGTGCAGGCAGCTGTCCTCTCTGGRCAGGTTTTTCTGCAAAACCACAGAAAGCCAGGGGCATTTGTAAGTCTACCAAGAAAAACAAAATAAAATAAAACATGACAATTAGGAGCAAAAGCAGCCTGACCCCAGACCACACACTCATCCCCTGCCGCGTTTTCACAAGAAACCTCAGAGCTGAGGGATGGGGTTATTCAGTGGGGACCAAACCCTTGGGACCGGGATCCTTGCAAAAGCATCGAGCAGGCTGAGCAAGAATTTGCAGAATTAAAGAAAACTGCCACGTTCCAATTTCTCTACCAGAAAGTGTGGGCAGGGTGGTTAGCAAGCGGACTAGGGAGGGAGAATCAGGAAATAAAGACAGGAAATGCAGAACCAGAAACTGAAATAGAAACTACTGAACGAACTAGAAGAGGGCAAAATTTGGAAGGAGCTGCAGCCCTCAGACAGTTATAGAGTATTAGAAAGCAAGTAAACAAACCTACGCAATTATGAGTGAAAAAGAGGAATTAAAAGCCAAATTTAAAAAGTGAGTGTGAGGGCTTTGTGGTCTTTCAGAGGAAGATCTGAAGTTGTAAAATTGTGTCATGAAAGTGGAGAAATATATTTTGGGGCAGCAAAAGTCCCTAGCCTCTCTTGGAGGTATTTTCAACAATGCAAGCAAACCACCTTGAGCCAACGCATGCTGTTTCCTTGGTTAAATCAAGAGAAATGAGGAAAAGACAGAAAAGGAGGGTGACAAGGCAGAAAGAGTAAGAGGTTGTCCCTGGTAGTACTAGAAAAACCTGCAGCAATGGGACCAAACACAAGGCGTGCTTCCTCTTTGTTCCCCAAAACAGATTTTGAGGAGGATTTTGAGTCAGAAAGTGCAGAAAGACTGGCCGCAGTAGAACCCATGGCTGGGGGGGAGGAGAGACACAACGTTAACTCCATTTGAGGGTTGGGAAGGGAAATGCTCCAGCCAACGCCATGTTTCAGGGCTGTGTTGCTGCAGCAGAAGTAACAAGCCTGGAGCAAAATATAGTCAAAAAAGGGGACAAACATGGAAAAAATACTGAGCTCACAGAGGTAGTTTTGAGCTGATTCTTGCAGTAACCATGAGCCTCAGGTGGAAGTGTTGAAGCTGGGTGGCTGTTGCACGAGAAGGACCACGGTGCCGTTTCTCTTGGGGTTCAGACTCACAGACACACCCTTTCTCCCACCCAAATGGCAGCAGGCTGCCTTGTCCTTGGCCACCTCTAAGGCATGAACCAATTCCTTCACATTTATTGATTTCAGAAGCAAGTTCCCTAAGGGTAGAGGAGTAAATCTCCATGATTATTCCAGGTCATCCAAAGATAGGCAGCTGGAGAGAAGACAGACCCTTTGCAGTATCCCTCATGACATCAAGAAAATCTTTTTCTGTGCTAATAATTCATACTGTTGGGGGAGTAATTCATGCTTTCTGGGGAAATGTGGTCTAAAGCACTGTGCCTGCTTGGTGTGGCAATTGTGACCAGAGTGGATGGTGTGGGAAGCTCTCCAATCTGTCCGTAACAGACCCTAAACATGTGAGCAGGAATGGGTACAGATGGGGGCTCGCAGATCCAGGGAGACCAAGTTCATCAGAGACCTCAAGGCTTTGGTAGATTGCCCCAGGAAGGATGCTCACAAGCACTGGTTTTCTCTCAAAGCACCCCAACATGCACCGGGGGAAAAAGTGCATGGAAATGAATACAACTCTTTTAGGTATTCCCCTTGATGCCATCTCTGCTCAATAACCCTCACCAGATGCCTCCTCCACGGACACCAGGCAGCAGAGCCTCCCCTTTCCTCTAGAGTGGAAGCTCATTTGGGAAAACTTCCCCATCTTGGCAAAGACTCTAGTGACCACAGCACAAACACTTTGGAAAAAAGTGTGAAGTCCTTTAGTTAGAGCCCCGTGCCTGCGCACACTTGCACAGGGACACAATCCTGGTAGGTCAGAAGACCGTCTTTTTGAACAGCCTCTCCCACCCAAAACAGCCAGAAGAAGCATGGCAAGAAAGGCCCAACACTTGCTATCAGCTTCCCCGGTAACACTTGTAGCGAGGGAAAGACACAACTGCAAGAAAGATGACCTTGCAAAGTGGACCAATTCAGTCTCATTTGTGGGCAGAAATGGTGGTGAGAGGATTTCTCACACTTCATCTCAATGCTTGCCTGCTGCTGTTCACCAGACCGGTCCAAAAACATCAATTCTCCAGGATCACCAAACTGAGTTAAGGGGAAGTCTGCAAGAAAGATGTCCTTGGGAAGCAGCGAGACTAGAAAATGACAAAGGTCAGATTCACAGAGGTCCTCTGTGGGGCATTTCGGGGAGACAACCTGAGCCAGTTTTTGTCCCACACCCAGAGCCAAAGATGAATCTTCTCCCTCCTGAAGGAGGCCGGTGGGGAAGTGAAGGTGGGAGCACCAAGCTCTGCATTGCAAAAGGCCACCTGCCCCTTGTCATATTCCAGGGACAAACAGACCCTTCTGGGGATGCATCTCTGTGGCAGTGGGGTGTGTTCAGGAGAAGGGGAGAGCCCGAAACATGGCCTCCATCTTCAGCACTGCCCAGATGCCCTCCTCGGGGCTCTGGGAGTTCTTGTGGACAGGGAGCTGCTTGGAGGTTTGCAGAAAATCGGAAGTGTTATCAGGAGCACCATCTGCCTTTAGAGGAGTTCACACTCCCCTGTTTCCATAGATGTTTCCTATGGCTTTATCTCTATCCCTATCGCTGTAGAGAATATTCCCTATATCCCTAGGGCTGTAAGGAATAGCTGCAGAGCAGCTATATCCCTAGATATGTCCCTAGAGCTCGAGGGAATAGCTGTATCTTCATATATGCCTATAGCTGTAGAGGATCTCTGTTCCTGTAGATATGCCTATAGCTATAGAGAATAACTATACAGGAGCTGTATCTCCCTCTCTATGGCTATAGAGCATAGCTGTGGAGGTGTGTGATCCGTAGGGAATATTCCCTCTATCCCTGTAGCTGTAGGGAACAGCTATAAAGATTGAGAGCTACAGGGACCATTCCCTCTATCCCTATAGCTATAAGGAATAGCTGTAGAAGAGCTATACATACTGCATTTTTGGTGAGGAGGAGCTCTGTGGCCACACGCAGTCCCACCATGTCTGGGACACGGCGTGAACTGCGAGTTGCTTCCAACGTAGAGCCACGGGTGCAGGGTCTTGCCAGGGTATGGATGCAGGGAGAAAGCGAAGATGAGGCCTCCGTCCTTGGTGTCAGTGAAGGCCACCTCCCCACCAGCGCAATCCAGGAACCCCTGAAAAGTCTTGAGGAGCTGGCAGAGGTGCAGGGAGGTCCAGTCAAGGTGGGTGAAAGCTTAGTACTGCAGGAACCACTGCCACATGGCCCAAATCTCCTCTTTGGGGAAAGCTGGAGGATGCCCTTCCTCTGGATGGATCCTCCAGCCACACCGGGGGCCCACCAGACCCCACCATCAGCCACTGCCACCTTCCACTCGTGCTGCCCTCTGGTGAAGCCTGCCCAGCCCAGCATGCAAGGCTCCGTGGTGAACCTCTCCAGGGCGTCAGGCAGTGAAACTCACGCATCTCCCTCAAATCTCACTGGTCTGCTGCCAGGACCAGCAATGGGTTGGGGGTGCCTTTGTCCAGGGTGATATCCACTGGGGACAGAGGAGCAGAAGACCCTTAGGAGGGCCAGTCCTGGAGAAAGGGGGATATATGGTGACCCGTGATTGCCCTGGCAAGTGAAGGCACCTCCTTGCCCCCAGGTGTCTCCAGTGTGGGGTGGGAAAACCCCTGAAACTGCATTGCCCCAATATCAGTGCTCCCTAAATGCTCCTAGGTGTGCGTGGACACAAACCAGATCAATTAGATGTCAATCCATGCTCACAAATTTCCCGTTTCTCCTAGTGGGCCATGGAGGCAGCTTGGGTGTCTTTGGTGTGCGGTCGACAGAGGTATGCAGCCGAGATGATGCAACCACCACATCTCAACCTCAGGGGAAGACCATGTTGAGGCAAGCCATGAGTGTGTTGACCTACAACAGGTCTTCCACATCAGACACAGCAACTTTCTCCTAAGCAGAGGACAACATCACTCTTCTCCCCTCCTTGGAACTCACCTTTTTCACTCCTCTCCTCCACTTCATTAGCCTGTGCCTCCCCCTATTCTATTGCCAGCTCAGGTGCCTGCATATTTGTTGAAAATCCACAGGACATTGATGAACAGGGTTTGCAGCTAGAAGTGGATGGCAAGACTCAGTGCTGAATGATGAGAAAAGTGGAGGGAATGATGGAAGAGCCACAGCATTCAGGTGCTTCCCAGATATCCCACGTTCCCTTGCAGCATGACTCTTGGAAAGGAGATTGTTGGCTGGGTCCTGCCTTTGTTTCGGTGACAGCTCCCACAGTCTGATGTAGTCACAAGGTCTCATGTAATCCTTAAACTGCACATCTCCATTTAGCTCTCTTGGGATTCCACTCTCGGCATTCATGCCAGACCCTGTGTGGGTGTTTGTAGAGATGCGGTTTCCATGCCATGGGGTTTCCATGCCTCCACCTGACCAGATGCAGGTCGGCGATAGAAGTCTGCTGAGCCCCTGAGAAGAGCAGTATCTTCCCACAACAGAGACCGTGGAGCCCAGCCAGGGTYGGTCATCTCGGGAGCCACCCCAAGTCAGCCAGGATGTCACTCRGYGACACCAACTGCAGATCAGCAGGCCCCAGGGAGAAACTCCCGTGGCCATGGCCATGCTTGGGGCTGACACAGGGGCACCAAAGCTGCACACCCCTTGAAGTGGTGGGGCAAGGKCACAGGTCTGGGCTCTTAAAGCTGCTGCCTGCTGGGATTTCTCATGCTCTCAATGGCTTTGGCGGGTGCTGGTGGAGATGCTTGCAGAGTGGGAGACACCCAGGTTGGTCCAGAGGCAGGGCTCATGCTGCCCTTTCCATCCAACCTCTTCATTTTCCAGGCTCCTGTTCACAGGCCCAGTGGCTTCACCTTGGCTCCTCAGGAAGGACCCAGCAGGTGGAGATGACTCTGACCCAAGAAATCACTCCAAAATCCACAGCTGGCTCCTGTGGACGTTCTGCTCTTCTACCTGTTGACAGGGAAGGGATGTGGGGAGGCAGGATCTGGGACAGGCTGGCTCTGTGCATGCTCTTCAGGGATAACTGGAGTCTGCACAGAGGCATGAACAGGGCAGAGTGCCAATTGCTGGAGGCACCTTGTGCAGGCAAGAGAACTCTTTGGATGCCCAGATGTGTAGTTAGCAGAGTCTGCGGAGCTCATGCTGAAGCAGAAACCTCCTGGCTGGATACGGGAAGGGTGCAGGATCCCATCCTGCTTGCCAAGGCCTGAGTGTCCAGTGGGGATCAGCTAGCAAAATGCAGAGACGTCATGTCGAAGCCACTTCTCCTGGACAAACCACCCTCAACAGCCAGGTGCAGCTGGCAGTGGGAAATTGCTTCTCAGGGAAGACTGTTGCTGTGTTTTGTCCCCTTGACTCATGCACCAGCTGCGGTTTACAGTCCCTGCTCCTTCACCTCTGTCCTTGCCCTGCTCTTTCACTTCGCGACTTGCAAAGCTCATATCTGCCCCAGGGAGAGGCAAGGCAGGAGGCTGCACTACCTTGATATCAGGGCTGC
>NW_028186802.1:35576-44611 GCF_003343005.1 Rhea americana | reverse complement strand
TAATTTTCGCTGCTCCAGCTCCCTCAACCTGATTTTTCTCCCAGCACCTTCCTAGCTCTGAGGGCTGAATAAGACAAATAAGGCGTCCCTATTAAAATGAGCACTGTTTCTTCTCTTGCATTTTAGTTGAACTCGAGGAGATGCTGGAGCTCAACTTTTGCTTCCCCATGGGAAATTTCTTTATGCCCCTCGGGCTCCTTTGCATGGTAAGTAACATGTGCAAAGGAAAGTCAGGCCGATGGCAGAAAACTGATTGCAGCTTTAGCTATCAAATGACTGTTTGCTGGACAGTATAAAAAAAAAAGAGCTAAAAGCAGCCTTTATCCCCTTCTAGCATAAATTGTGCCCCATGATGTTCCGTCTTTCGAATGTCCTTTTTTCATAAGCACTCTGTTCTCCCTCTTTTCTTCTTGTCTCCCTGCTTTCCTGGCTCCAGGTTGCCTGCCCGCAAGCAGGATGGTCCTTTCGTTCCTGGCCAGCTTCTCTCTGCCTGGCTTGATCTGCATTTTTACTCTACATGTCCATCAGCTGCAATCAGGTAGGGATCCCCATCGTCCCGCTGGTCCACAGCAAACTGCTTCTAGCCACAAGTGTTTCCTCTGACCTACTCCCAGAGGACTGTTTAGCACAGAGTAGTGGCATAAAAAATAGTAGCATCCCTCCAGATCCTCATTTTTGTTCTCCTTGCCATGCTAGTGTGGCACTTGCACAGCCTCGGTGGCCTCACGGGGTGATAAGATAGATGAGCTGCCCAGTTTATTTTTACACGTTTTATAAAAGAATTTCCAATGATGCGCAGAGCTGTGTATTTTCTCTAGTAACAGATGTGGATAGCTGCGGGTGTTTGAGTTTTATTTTTATAATCATAGAACCATGCAAACTGATAAATCAGTGTATTTTTGTAAACATGAAACTACACATCTTGATGTATATAATCGTAGATTATAATCATAGAATGGTAAGGTTAGAAGGGACCTCTGGAGATTATCTAGTCCAACCCTCAGTTTAGCCATGTGGGGATTGAACCCGTGACCTTGGTATTAGCAGCACCACACTCTAACCAGCTGAGCTAAACCTGCCCCCTATTTTTTTTCCAAGTTGTCTGTTTTCTCCAGCTGACCACTCAAAAACAGCTCAGTCCCTTCCCACCACTGCCGCCTTCTTTCTCTTCCCTTCCCTATCCTCTTATGCCTGAGCAGTACTTCTTCCCCCTCAAAGAGCTGTTAGATCCTCTTGGGGATGTGAAGTCTTTCTACTATAGGACAGGATGGTCCCAAAAGCAGAAGCAGCATGTGTCCCTCAACTTCTTATTGCATCCAGTATAATCGTAATGTCAGAGCAGTGACAGGGCAAAATGTAGGCATGAGTAGATCCGTTGCTTTTCTGAAGAACATCAACAAGCCAGTCCATGTGGGGTTCTCCCATTGGTTTTCGGTCATTTTGTCCAGCTCCATTCAGGGTGATTACACCAGCACACCCTGTGGCGGCTGCTGTGGGACAGGATGTGGTGCTACCCTGCCACCTCACGCCGGAGCAGAGTGCCCGGGCTATGGAGGTGACCTGGTTTCGGGGACACTTCTCACCCTACGTGCACCGATACAAGGCGGGAATTGAGCAGAACAGTCAGCAGACGCCACAGTACCAAGGGCGGACTGAGCTGCAGCGGGACAACCTCGACAACGGCAACGTGGCCCTTAAAATATTCCGTGTCCGCCTGTCTGATGAAGGCAATTACACCTGCTTCATTCGTGCCGATTCAGACTATGAGGAAGCCATCCTGGAGCTGAAGGTGACAGGTCTGTAGCAGGCATCCCTGTTTACGCTACTGATCCGGTCTCAGTATCCCCAATTTGCTTCCTCCTAGACCTGTGACCCATATCATAAGCGATTTCAGGGTGTCCCTTTAGGCTTTGCCAAATCCCTTTGTTTTCGTCCTTAGAAAAAAAGAAAATAACCAAGGTCTCTTGGAGATCAAAAATGATCTATAGAGCAGTGCTAAGGAACTCCTGAGATGTCCTACCTACTTCAAAAGTCTTCCTAGCACTATTTCCACAGTGTTAATGGGCACATGGCAAAGAAACCGCAATGCGGTAATGAAGGAAGAAGGTCTTGGTCCTTGTGGGTATGTGCTAGTGGCCAGGCTTGAAGGTTTTCTTGCCGAGCTCATTATCTCCCAAGCAGATTGCTTTGGATCACACAAAAAAGGCAGCAAGAAACTCCTCCGTGCTTCTGCCTCTGATTGCGGCCAGCACTTGAGATGCCCCGTGCAACCCTGAAAAACAGGAACTTCTTCAATATTGGGGTCTAGACCTCTTTCTCTGCCAAAGGAAGGGTTGGATTCCCACAGGGAATAATCAAGGTTGCTCTGMTTTCCTCCAGCTGCCRGCTCAGCAYCRYTCATCTCGCTGGAGGGCTACGAAGCTGGGGGTGTCCGGGTGGCATGCAGGGGTGATGGCTGGTACCCACAGCCCCAGGTGCTGTGGAAGGACCACCAGGGCCAACCGCTGCCATCCACCTCCAAAAAGGTCACCCGCGACGCGAGGGGCCTTTTCAATGTCAGGAGCACCGTGGTCCTCAGCCAGGCTGCAAACCAGCAGCTGTCCTGTTCGATCCGCGACGCCCTGCACCACCATGAGAAGGACTCAGCTTTCTCCATGGCGGGTAAGCAGCCAGCAAGAGCACCACTCCCAACGGAGCCACGTGCTGGAAGCTTTGCTGAGAAAACAAATAATTTAAGCGTTTGCACCCTGTGCGATGCAAATTGGTGCCACACAAGCAAATAAATGTGGCTTTGTGACCATGCTTGCACGAGGTCACTGTCAAAATTCACGTGTTGTATCTTCAAGTTTGGGTTTAGGGGTTTAAAAAAAAGACATTCTAACACATTTTTGGTATCGGCATCAAAATTCATGAGAGCTATCTCTGCTTATGGTTTTAAGGGGAAAAAGACTTCCTAAGGCATTTTCGATTGATACCCTTGTTAAATGCAAACATTTATAACACTACAACCGAATAACAATGACAAACCAACTCGTGCCCTCCATCTTCCCCACTGCAAAATCCCAATCGGCCACTTTGGCATGAATGGCCACACCTTTTTTATTTAAAGAAAAAAAATTTGGATGATTGTTATTTTTTGCCGGGGAGGGAAATACGGGAATGGGGACACAATGGGGAAATGAAATAACGGGATTTTGAGTCACATTGCAGTACCGCATGGGTTTTCAGCAGCATCCAGCTCCTTTTTTTACTGTTACAATGAACAGCTTTGGGAAGTTGGTTTCCCCGGAGAGCCCATGCTGCTCTCCAGGTGACATCACTCCACGCTGCAATTTTGCTGCTAAACCAAAGAAGTTAACAAGAATTTGGACTTTTATTTATTCCTATGTTGCCTAACATAAAGTCACCCTGTTCCACCTGAAAAGGAAAAGAAAACATGATTTTATGAGGAATAATTCTGTCAGAAATCTGTTTTCCCTTTGCAAAAGCTATGGCTACTGCTGAGGCAAAACTGTCAGCCTCCTCTGAGTAAGAAATTGCGATTTTTGCAGGTTGCTTCTTGGCCTCTTCAGGTCACACAGTGCAATGATATTTTCTGCCCACCATGGGATTCGCTGTGATTCGAGGTGAGCTCATCCGATACAGAAATAACCCCATCCCTGCTTGGGTTTTTACAGATCCCTTTTTCCAAAACGCCCAGCCATGGAAGATTGCCCTGAGCCTGGTCGTGGTCGCTCTGGTCGTGCTCTTTATGTTCAACCTTTATCTATTTAAAACTAAAGGTAATGCAAGGGGAAAGGTTGGCTGGGAAGATTTATAATATTTAACAGCCTCCGTTTTTAAGGGATTGGTGTGTTTGGGAGGACACTGGAGCCTAAACCTAAAACTATTCATATTTCCTTTTTTCTACTATAGGAAAGCTTGAGGGAAACATCGGTAAGTTTTATCTCCTGGCTTGCAAAAATTGGAACATTCCTACATAAAAGAAAGGGTCCACGGGGCACAGTTTTTAGGGGGGAGGATGATTCGGAGGCCAGTGGCTGTTTGGAAATACGAAATTACACTGCGATACTGGTGAATATTGTGGGTTTGGGAGGACACTGGAGCCTTGTGTCCATGCCCACATCTTGGAGCATAAAAGTGCAAAGTTCTCCTTTCTGGCAGGAAATACTGTTTTTCCATGCTGCCCTACAACACATAAATAATACAGAGGGAATAATAAAGGGAATCCCTTATTTTTAACAAAACGGCATGAAGTCCATGGGTCCTGTAGCCACCCAAGCACTTCCAGAGGCTTTTCCATGCTGCAGGTGCTTTAATTTAGTAATTTAGTGTTCATTGGAAGGGGATATTATTAAAAAATATCAAAAAAAACCTGAAACTATTCACATTTTCCTTTTTTCTGCCATAGGAAAGCTCGAGGGAAACATCAATAAGTTTTATCTCCCAACTTTGAAAAAATTGGAGCATTCCTGGAAAAACAAAGGGTCCATGGGGCACACTTTTTTGGGGGGAGGATGGTTGGCAGGCCAGTGGCTGTTTGGAAATACGAAATTATACTGCGATGTTGAGGATAATCATTTTGCGACAGAAAACCAGTGAGTGATGCTCCCCGCGAGTGCCCATGCAAAAATGACTGGTTTTGGTAGTAACACACTATCTTTTGCTTTGCTTTTCAGCGTCGCAGGCAGAGACACTGCGTAAGTCTCTCTCTCCTTCTCCTCCAGGGTTCAATTCTTTGGGAAAACCCTCAGATATTTTTATTCCCTTCCCTTTCCCCGAGTCGCTGCCAATGCTCTTTTTTAGCAGTCTCGTATTAATTTCAGTACTGAAACAGTCTTGGAAAGCTAATGCTTTTGGGGAGCAATTCATAGAAAACCGCTGTGTGTTTTGAATGCAATCCAAAATAAGAAAATATAGTAAGAATATAAAATGAATATAAGAAATAGTAAGAAATAAGAAATAAGAAAATGCTATTGAAAGCTGGTTTGCATTCTCATTCAATGAATGAAAAAAAAAACAAACGCTTGAGTTACTGGATTACTGAAAAAAAAAAACAGCACACTGAGTTACTGATATGTTTTTTGTTTCCGTCCTGCAGTTCTCAAGAAATAACCCTTTAGCTATTAAATCTGAGCACTTTCTGAATTGCTTCCAGTAGGGAAAATAAATACAGTTTAACATAGCCGGTGTGTGTATGCGGCCATTCGGAGAAGACATGCAATAAGTCAGTGAATTTGCCCCCTCTGCCAAAGCAACCTTCACTCTTACGTTCCTTTAACTGGGATCCCCCCCCAAAAAAATTAAAGAGTGTCCAAAATGCTGCTTGGGCTGTGTCTGCCGCTGTCTTGGCGGCAGCAGGGTGCTGGAAACCCTGGGAACTTGGAGCGCTTCCCACACCCCCAAGGGCTTTGCCTTGCCCAACGGGGCACATCCCAGTCTGCATCCCATCCGTGCTGATCTATTTTTGTTTTTGTTGCTTTTCAGAGGAACAAGCCAAAGAACTGGGTGAGTGTCGTTCTCCTTCCTACACAGGACACTTTCCAGCGGGGTGATTCTCCTGTCTGGGTATTGTGTTTAGGCGCTGGTTTTGCTTCTGTTTTCTCCCATACGGGCTGAGTTGCCATTTGTTTTAACTTGGCCTAGGGGGTCATTTGATAAACCCATACTATAGCTGAAAAAACAAAAGAAAAAGAAACAAAGGAAAAGGAAAAGGAAAACGAAAAGGAAAAGGAAAGGGAAAAGGAAAAGGGCTTTATTAAATAGTACCACAGTTTTTAGTACAGAACATCTGATGCAATGTAAGGATAAAAATATATAGATGCTTTCATGCCTGATAAACATAAGAGGCTCAATGAAAGACACAATTTTTTTTTTCCGGGAAAAGATGAGGGGCATCACTGAATTCCTGAAGTGAGAGGCAAAATCTTGAATTCATTTTAGGAACTGTATTTTTCGTGGTGTTTTTAAGCTATCCCCTGTAATCCTGCCATGCTAGCAAAACTTCACTTCTTCTCAAAGGCAGTACGTGCAGACCCTAAACACGTGTGTGAATCTGGGCAGCACAATCAAATTTATACAGAATAGATGGAGCTGTCCCACAGCTTTAGACATTCAAGTTTTGAAGCTACTTGCTGGTGTTGTCATTACCCTCAGCTAACCTCATACCACGAGCGTGTTCAGATAACTTCTCATCTGAGATTTTTCTTTTCTTCTTTGCTTTTCTTTTCCAAGTGTGGAGAAGACATGCGATGCCTATAGAAGAAGGTAATGAAAGTTCAGTCTTTCCAGCCTTTTTTAATGTATTTCCCAAATATCCCAGAGAGGAGAAAACAGAGTATCTCCTGCATGGGAGATGAGCGGTTTTCTCTCCACCACTGAAGGTAGTTTCTGGAGCAGGCACCAGAAAAGGTGTCTGCAGCCCCTGAGTATCCAACAGGCCACTCCCCATTCCCCATTCCTGACCTCGCAGCCAGAGCAGCACAGGGCTGCAGGGGCCGTGCATGGCGCCTTTTTCTGATCGCACCTATTTATCCTCCCTTTTCACGTTCTTTTCTCATTGTCTCCAGCCTCCTCACCTCTTGCATGCTCTGTTTCTGTAGGCCCATCAGTATTGGTTTTCCCTCTTTTCTCCATGTTAAACTCTTGGGTTTGGGATCCCGAATCATCTTGCTTGCTTTAATCCCTTTGTGCTGGTTCCCCTCCCACAGTGACCCTGGTGCAACCAGAGAGGCTTTCACCAATCCCAGTTTACAGGAAAGCATAACTCTTGTTCGACAGTTGCACGCTCCCGTTTCAGGGAAGTCTGCAGAGTCCTCGTCCTCAATGAGGAATGCTGACTACACTTTAGAGATGTGGGGACTTCCACAGGCTGCAGGTCTGATGATGATGATCTGCTCTCTCTGCTCAGCATCATCTCTCTGCTTCATGTTCAGACAAAATACTCGTACAAATACTGTGGCCTTGTGCAGCTTCTCAAATCCAGCCAGCTTTTACTTGCTGCCTTTCTCTTCTTCCTTTTGCAACCCCCATCAAGACCCCCCTTCCCAGGGCTGAGCTCTGCCCTGACTCATTGACTCCCTCTCTCTCACAGTAAAGGTGACTCTGGATCCAGACACAGCCTGTTGCCATCTTGTCCTGTCTGACAACCGCAGAAGTGTGAAACGAGAAGACGAGCCACAGGATGTCCCTGACATCCCTGAGAGGTTTTTTTCCTGGTGCTGTGTGCTGGGCCGTGAAGGCTTCACTTCGGGGAGATACTACTGGGAGGTGGAGGTGGAGAATGGAGGAGGATGGGCAGTGGGAGTTTCTAGAGAAGACGTGGAAAAGAAGCTCAGTATTATGTTTAAACCAGAAGAGGGCATCTGGGCAGTGGGGCAGTGGGCAGGTCAATTCCAAGCTTTCACCTTCCCTGAACGCACTGTATTTCCCGAGATCCAGGGGATCAAACGGATCCGGGTATCCCTAGATTATAGAGAGGGACGGGTGGCATTTTTCAGTGTTGATGAGGAGACTCCAATCTTCACATTTCCACTGGTGTCATTCAATGGGACAAAAATCTACCCGTGGTTCTGGCTGGGTCCTGGGACACAGCTCAAAATGTGGCCCTGACAATGGGAAGGGAGGAAAAGAAGACCTATTTTTTCATCAGACCTCAGTACCTCCTACACTCACAGAAGGACTGAGGTTGGAAGGAACTTGTGGGGGTCTCTGCTGCCACCTCCTGCTCAGAATAGGACTAACTTCAGGGCCAGGTTAGGTGGTGGTGAATTTTCAGAATCTCCAAGGGTGGACATCCCASCACCTCGCTGGACCTCTGTCTGGGGCTGCACTTCTTTCAAGGTGGGGGAARGGGAGAATTACTCCCCAATGCTTGGTCAAAATTTCCCTRGTTGTGACTGTTGCCTTTCACCCTCACRCYTTACTGTGTGAACAGCACTTCCTTAAAAAGAATGGCATGTCTTAAACAGGGAGGAGTTTGTAAATGCACTGAATAAAGTTACAACAGTGAGATTTTGTCTGTCTTTGAGTCTAGCACTAACACCTGCGCCTAGGGCAGTTGTCTGCACTCCCTTTACAGCCAGTGGACAGTTGTAGGCATTTTGGGGAACACGGTTCCTCTCGTTCCCAAGGAGACAGCTAAGGCACAGAAGTGGGATGTGCCCATGGATGTGCCTGTCCCTGGCTACAGCATGTGCCCTTGGCATTATTAGCACCGTGCTCTAACCAACTGAGCTAAGGAAACCTCAAATTCCTATGAAGCAGGGCATCTAAACTTGAGGGTTGTTTTCTGGCAATTCCAGATGACTTGGCTGCAGTGGAAGCTGCCACCTCCAATGGGAGCATATACATATCTGCTTCCTCTGAGGCAAGACACGTTTTCATACATCAGGGGGAGACCAAAGAAAATAGCTCAGAGGTGCCTTCAGGCCCTCCAAGTCTGACCAGCACGTGAGAGTACTGCTCCCACACAGTTTGAGGCTCGCGTCTTGGGTTTATTCCTTACCAAGCACACGATGTAGCAAATGCCAAATCAGGTGCGAGGCCTGAGGTCGCTCAGGGGCTTATGAAGAAAGTAGTGACTGAGAATTCCAAAGCCCCACAGAACACTGTCACAGGCCTACGGACATGGGGACAGGCAGTGTGAGCTTGGCCCCCACTGCCAGGATTGTGTCCCTAAAAGAGGCTAGTGGGAAGGGGAAGATGTGGTGCCCACTCTCAGGGCTACAGAAGAGCCTCTGGGCTCCTCGAGCCAGGAGTGATGCAGCTGCATATTCCTATGCTCTTTGGGCACTGTCACCTCCCGGTCACCCTTCTTTTTTCCTGGAGTCCTGTCCAGTGTTGGTGAGATGCTGAGTGTCAGGATGGGACACAGAATGGAGAACTCCAGGCCTCCCTAAGTCAAGAAAGAGGGATGCAACTTTCCCATCCAGGCCAGGGCCATCCCTTGGCTGGGCTCAGCCCATCTCTTCCCTACTTGGTTTACTCAGCACCTTGTCCTCACTTCTCCCACACCATTCCCCATGCACCTCCTA
>NW_028186802.1:31292-33531 GCF_003343005.1 Rhea americana | reverse complement strand
TGCCTCCTCAGCAAGTCTGCTGATGATACCAAGCGGGGAGGAGTAGCTGATCCACCTGAGGGCTGTGCTGCCATTCAGAGAGACCTGGACAGGCTGGAGAGCTGGGCAGAGAGGAACCTCCTGAGGTTCAACAAGGGCAAGTGCAGAGTACTGCACCTAGGCAGAAATAACCCCAGGTACGAGTACAAGCTGGGGGCTGACTCTATCCGTACTACGTGATACTTGATGGGAATGGTCTGTGTTGTAAGTTTTTTTATCTGTACCACCTGCTATTTGGTGAGAATAGTCTAGTGCTGTAACTTTTTAGTGCCTAGAACAATACCGCTGTGTTAAGCRGGATACAAAYAASTAACTAACAAGGTCATGGAAATCTGTGAGAAAGAACAGCGGCTGATCACATATAGATTCTGTGGCTTCCAGCTGCAGTATCACCATGAGAAGCAGTCCACATGAAGGTCAGAAGATGAAGAGTAGTGAAATAGCAACCCCCAAAGTCAAATGTGGCCCCCAAAATAAGTCTGCACATGTGCGCAGTATCATAGCCCGGTTATGCAACCGGGGAGGAGCTGGGCTAGACTCCCTGCACTCGTTGGCCCCAGGTGCCGGGACTACCGCCTACTGCAAGTAATCGTAAATGCCAGAGTTTTCCGAAGGAGGAGGAGGCTGCTACACAACAGAGGACCACGTTGCCTCCTCAGGGACGCCCGAAAAGATTGTGCCTGCCGACTCTCCCTCTCACCATGTAGATGATTGGGACAAGCATTGAGGTGGTCCTTCTCGAGATTACCATCGGGTCGGTCTGTTTGTAAGTATCTACTAATAAACCGCTTGCTACTGAAGAATGTTTGTGTGTGTGTGTGTGAGTTTGTGCTGGCTTGCCAAACCAGATGTTTGGCCCCCGGGAATCTAACTAGAACACTGACCTGGTGGAGAGCAGCTCTGCAGAGAAGGACCTGGGAGTGCTGGTGAATGACAAGTTGACCATCAGCCGCCAATGTGCCCTTGTGGCCAAGAAGGCCAATGGTCTCCTGGGCTGCATTGGGAAGAGTGTTGCCAGCAGGTCGACGGAGGTGATCCTGCCACTCTACTCAGCCCTGGGGAGGCCTCACCTCGAGTACTGTGTCCAGCTCTGGGCTCCCCAGTGCAAGAGAGACATGGAGATATTGGAGAGAGTCCACCGTAGGGCTACGAAGATGATCAGAGGGCTGGAGCATCTGCCTTATGAGGAACAGCTGCAAGAGCTGGGCCTGTTTAGCCTGGGGAAGAGAAGACTGAGGGGCGATCTTATCAATGTGTATAAGTATCTGAAGGGAGGGTGTCGAGGGGTTGTGGAGTCTCCTTCTCTGCAGGTATTCAAGGCCCACCTGGATGCAACCCTGTCTAGTATGCTCTAGGTGACCCTGCTGAGTGGGGACGTTGGACTAGATGATCTCCAGAGGTCCCTTCCAACCCTACTGATTCTGTGATTTGATGATTCTATGATATGGAGGGGACATGAGGATATGGAAGGACATGGAGGGTCATGGAAGATATGGGGGAACATGGAGGACATGGGGAGACATGGAGGGACATGAAGGGTCGTGGGGGACATGGAGGGTCACGGGAGGACATGGGAAGACACAGAAAGACATAGAGGACATCGAGGACAAGGAGGAACACAGAGGACATGGGGAGATATGGAGGGAAATGGAGGCTCATGGGAGGATAGTTATGGACATGGGGGGACAAGGAGGGTCATGGAGGACACGGGGAACATAGAGGACAGGGGTGGAGGGGACAGGAGGTGACCGGGGGCCACGGGGGGGCAGGGGGAGGAGTCCCGCATTGTGCCGATCTGGTGAAACTGTGCCAGAGTCAGCTCTTAGAGAAGTTCCACGTGGGCAGCTTCTCCCCAGCAGCAGCTCCAGCACATCCAGCACATCCTCCAGCACTGCCATCACCACGGGCACCCCGGCAGCCTAATGCCATGTCACTGGGACCCCTGGCAGCCAAACACCTCATTCCACCTCAGGGGACCCCAGCAGCCAGCCATTCCCCCCTCCAAAGGAACTCCGGTGTCTGGAACCCCCACCTCATGGACCTACGTGTATATGTGCCCCCTCCCCTCAGGGAACCCCAGCATCTGTCTCCCAAAGGATCCAAGCATACTGGTGCCACCCATAGGGGTGCCCAGGTGGCCGGACACCCCCACCCTTGAACCCAAGTGCCTCCCCAAGGGACCCAGGCATGCAGCTCCACC
>NW_028186802.1:28148-30582 GCF_003343005.1 Rhea americana | reverse complement strand
CTGTGCTGTGCCTACGTGTCCTTGGCCCCAGCCATGTGTCCCCAGGGGACCTGGGACACCCAAGCCCAGTGCGATGTCCCTGCATATCCCATGTCCCTTGATGTTCCCCTTGTCCCCCAGGTCCTCCATATCCCTCGTGTCCCCCATTGTCCTTGTGTCCCCCAGGTCCTCCATGTCGCTTTTTTGGAGGGTTTTCCCCAAACTTGTGTGGGACTTGGGAGGATTTGGGGAGGAGGGGGGTTAAGATGGTTTCCCTGAATGTAGTGGCTGGGGCAGCCTTGGGGGAGTTTTGGGGGTGGTTCCCTGAATATGGAGGGGCCATGAGGGAATTGGGTGTTTGGGAGGTTTTGGGAGGGGTTTCCTCAAATTGGGGTGGGGAGGGGGGGTTGGGAGGATTTGAAGGGTCTGGGGACAAAGCGCCACCCCCCTCTGTGATCAAAACACCTCCATCTGTGACCCCAGGCACCAGCATGGACCACTATAGAACACTACAGGATGCTCTGCAACACTGTAGACCAGTATGCCACAGTATAGACCAGTATGCCCCAGTGGAGACTGCTTCGGGCTGCTATGCACCACCAGAGATTGGTATGCACCAGTATAGACCAGCAGGCACCAATATGATGGCATCATCTGACAGCAAGTCGTAGTTACCGCTAAAGGAATGTTTTCACCTCTTCAGCACTTGCTGCAGATGGAAAATAAAGATTAAAGTGATCAAGTGGGCAGGGACGTTTCTGCGGCACTTTCCAGACCAGCTGCATCGGGAGATTGGAACCACATCCAGCAGCTCAGCAGCTTGGACAGATCCTTCCCTGTTTGCTCCACCTGGCTGAACAGTGGCAGCAATTTTGCTAAGAGATCAGCTGGCAATAGCTGATTTGCTTTATTTTTACTTATCTTGGTGTGGGGACACCCTGGTTTTATCACTTGAGCACGGAAGCGGAGCCTGGCACCATAGCAGAGGCCTTGCAAAGTAGTGACATGGAAAAGCCCAGACATAGCACTGTAATGAAGGGGCACGGCCTTGGCACTGGCAACCACGTCACTATAAGCACCTCACCCACGCGCAGTGGGTGAAACACAAAGAAACACAAAGTTGGGCAAAAGTGGTTTAGGAGTAACAAGGAGAGCAAAGAAATAGCATCTAACATGCATAAGAACCACCGTATATAACAAATACAGATGCAACAAAGTGCTGCCGACCAAAAAAGAATGAGCCCAGGTGCAAAACTAAATACGTTCACTAAAGCAAATAACATTTGTAATTCTAGCAAACATAGAAAAATGAGCTATAACACCCCAGTGGCACCAAAATGAAACCCTTGAGCTCAGGACCCCGAGGAGCAGGACGAGCTGCAAGCACAACCTCAGGAAAAGAAGTAGAAAGCATGAGATGCATGGAATGTTAACTGCATTATTCCTTCTTTTCCTGTTATGATTAGCTCTGGACTAGCAGTAAGACCTTTGTGATTTTGGTTATACTAAGTTCTTGCCTTTATTTATATGCCAGGTGTGCATTCTCTTTGCCCAGAAACAAGATTTTGAGCATAATAAATGGGTGGAGGGTGCAGGCAGCTGTCCTCTCTGGGCAGGTTTTTCCGCAAAATCACAGAAAGCCTGGCATGTTTGCAAGGCTGCCAAGAAAAACAAACTAAAATAAAACATGACAGTTAGGAGCAAAAGCAGCCTGACCCCAGACCACACACTCATCCCCTGCCGCGTTTTCAGAAGAACCCTCAGAGCAGAGCGACGGGATTATTCAGTGGGGACCAAACCCTTGGGACCGGGATCCTTGCAAAAGCATCAAGCAGGCTGAGCAAGAATTTGCAGAATTAAAGAAAACTGCCACGTTCCAATTGCACTCCCAGAAAGTGTGGGCAGGGTGGATAGCAAGCGGACCAGGGAGGGAGAATCAGGAAATAAAGACAGGAAATGCAAAACCAGAAACTGAAATAGAAACTACTGAACGAACTAGAAGAGGGCAAAATTTGGAAGGAGCTGCAGCCCTAAGACAGTTATAGAGCATTAGAAAGCAAGTGAACAAACCCAGGCAATTATGAGTGAAAAACAGGAATGAAAAGTCTAATTAAAAAAGAGAGTGTGAGGGCTTTGTGGAGTTTTCTGAAGTTGGAAAATTGTGTCATGAAAGCGGAGAAATATATTCTTGGGCAGCAAAAGTCCCTAGCCTCTCTTGGAGGTATTTTCAACAATGCAAGCAAACCACCTTGAGCCAACGCATGCTGTTTCCTTGGTTAAATCAAAAGAAATGAGGAAAAGACAGAAAAGGAGGGTGACAAGGCAGAAAGAGTAAGAGGTTGTCCCTGGTAGTACTAGAAAAACCTGCAGCAATGGGACCAAACACAAGGCGTGCTTCCTCTTTGTTCCCCAAAACAGATTTTGAGGAGGATTTTGAGTCAGAAAGTGCAGAAAG
>NW_028186802.1:24212-27420 GCF_003343005.1 Rhea americana | reverse complement strand
AGCACCCCAACATGCACCGGGGGAAAAAGTGCATGGAAATGAATACAACTCTTTTAGGTATTCCCCTTGATGCCATCTCTGCTCAATAACCCTCACCAGATGCCTCCTCCACGGACACCAGGCAGCAGAGCCTCCCCTTTTCTCTATAGTGGAAGCACATTTGGGAGAACTTTCCCATCTTGGCAAAGACTCTGGTGACCACAGCACAAACAGTTTGGAAGAAAGAAACAAAAAACAAAATGCATGGAAATGGTGGAAGTGATCTGGAGCTATCGTCTTCAACCAGCACCCAAAGAAGCTGCCACTAGGAGCAGGAGCAACTGTCACCCTTCGCAGACGTAGATACTGCAGGGAAAGAGTTCAAAGCACTCCCAGGAGAAGTGTGAAGTCCTTTAGTTAGAGCCCCATGCCTGCCCACACTTACACAGAGACACAGTCCTGGTAGTTCGGAGGACCGTCTCTTTTGAACAGCCTCTCCCACCCAACACAGCCAGAAGAAGCATTGCAAGAAAGGCCCAGCACTGGCTATCAACTCTCCCCGGTAACACTTGTAGCGAGGGAAAGGCACAACTGCAAGAAAGATGACCTTGCAAAGTGGCCCAATTCGGTCCCATTTGTGGGCAGAAATGGTGGTGAGAGGGTTTCTCACGCTTCATCTCAATGCTTGCCTGCTGCCTGTTGTTCAACAGACCGGACCAAAAACACCAATTCTCCAGGATCACCAAACTGAGTCAAGAGGAAGTCTGCAAGAAAGATGTCCTTGAGAAGCAGCGAGACAAGAAAATGACAAAGGCCAGATTCACAGAGGTCCTCTGTGGGGCATTTCAGGGAGACAACCTGAGCCAGTTTTTGTCCCACACCCAGAGCCAAAGRTGAATCTTCTCCCTCCTGAAGGAGGCCGGTGGGGAAGCGAAGGTGGGGACACCAATCTCTGCATTACAAAAGGCCACCTGCCCCTTGTCATATTCCAGGGACAAACAGACCCTTCGGGGGATGCATCTCTGTGGCAGTGGGGTGTGTTCAGGAGAAGGGGAGAGCCCGAAACATGGCCTCCATCTTCAGCACTGCCCAGACGCCCTCCTCGGGGCTCTGGGAGTTCTTGTGGCCAGGGAGCTGCTTGGAGGTTTGCAGAAGATCGGAAGTTTTATCAGGAGCTCCATCTGCCTTTAGAGAAGCTCACACTCCCCTGTTTCCATAGATGTTTCCATAGATGGTTCTATCCCTCTCCCTATAGCTGTAGGGAATATTCCCTATATCCCTAGGGCTGTAGGGAATAGCTGTATCTTTGTATATGACAATAGCTGTAGGGGAGCTCTATTCCTGTAGATATGCCTATAGCTATAGAGAATAACTACAGAGGAGCTGTATCTCTATCTCTATGGCTATAGAGCATAGCTGTGGAGGTGTGTGATCCATAGGCAATATTCCCTCTATCCCTCTAGCTGTAGGGAACAGCTATAAAGATTGAGAGCTACAGGGACCATTCCCTCTATCCCTATAGCTATAAGGAATAGCTATAGAAGAGCTGTATATATCGCATTTTTGGTGAGGAGGAACCGCGTGGCCACGTTTGTGGCCATGTCAGGGACACAGCATGAGCCGCAAGTTGCTTCCAACATAGAGCCACGGGGGCAGGATCTCGCCAGGGCATGGATGCAGGGAGAAAGCGAAGATGAGGCCTCCGTCCTTGGTGTCAGTGAAGGCCACCTCCCCACCAGCGCAGTCCAGGGACCCCTGAAAGGTCTTGAGGAGCTGGCAGAGGTGCAGGGAGGTCCAGTCAAGGTGGGTGAAAGCTTAGTACTGCAGGAACCACTGCCCCATGGCCCAGATCTCCTCTTTGGGGAAAACTGGAGGATGCCCTTCCTCTGGATCGATCCTGCAGCCTCGCCGGGGGCCCACCAGACCCCACCATCAGCCACTGCCACCTTCCACTCGTGCTGCCCTCTGGTGAAGCCTGCNCAGCCCAGCATGCAAGGCTCCGTGGTGAACCTCTCCAGGGCATCAGGCAGCGAAGCCCACGCATCTCCCTCAAATCTCGCCGATCTGCTGCCAGGACCAGTAATGGGTTGGCAGTGCCTTTGTCCAGGGTGATATCCACCGGGGACAGAGGAGCAGAAGACCCTTAGGAGGGCCAGTCCTGGAGAAAGGGGGATATATGGTGGCCTGTGTTTGCCCTGGCAAGTGAAGGCACCTCCTTGCCCCCAGGCATCTCCAGTGTGGGGTGGGAAAACCCCTGACATTGCATTGCCCCAATATCGGTGCTCCCTAAATGCTCCTAGGTGTGTGTGGACACAGACCAGCTCAATTAGATGTCAATCCATGCTCACAAATTTCCTGTTTCTCCTAGTGGGCCATGGAGGCAGCTTGGGTGTCTTTGGTGTGCGGTCGACAGAGCTACGCAGCCGAGATGATACAACCACCACATCTCAACCTCAGGGCAAGCTCATGTTGGGACAAGCCCTGAGCATGTTGACCCACAACAGCTCTTCCACATCAGACACAGCAACTTTCTCCTAAGCAGAGGACGACATCCCTCTTCTTCCCTCCTTGGAACTCACCTTTTTCACTCCTCTCCTCTCCTTCATTAGCCTGCGCCTCCCCCTCTTCTATTGCCAGCTCAGGTGCCTGCGTGCTTCCAGAAAATCCACAGGACATTGATGAATCTCTTGGGATTCCACTCCCGGCATTCATGCCAGGCCCTGTGTGGGTGTTTGTGGAGATGCGGTTTCCATGCCATGGGGTTTCCATGCCTCCACTTGACCAGATGCAGGTCGGTGATAAAAATCTGCTGAGCCCCTGAGAAGAGCTGGATCTCCCCACAGCAGAGACTGTGGAGCCTAGCCAGGGTCAGTCGTCTCGGGAGCCACCCCAAGTCAGCCAGGATGTCACTCAGCGACACCAACTGCAGATCAGCAGGTCCCAGGGAGAAACTCCCGTGGCCATGGCCATGCTTGGGGCTGACACAGGGGGCACCAAAGATGTACACCCCTTGAAGTGGTAGGGCAAGGGCACAGGTCTGGGCTCTTAAAGCTGCTGCCTGCTGCGATTTCTCATGCTCTCAATGGCTTTTTGGGTGCTGGTGGGGATGCTTGCAGAGTGGGAGACACCCAGGTTGGTCCACAGGGAGGGCTCATGCTGCCCTTTCCATCCAACCTCCTCATTTCCCAGGCTGCTGTTCACAGGCCCAGTGGCTTCACCTTGGCTCCTC
>NW_028186802.1:20986-23713 GCF_003343005.1 Rhea americana | reverse complement strand
GTTTACAGTCCCTGCTCCTTCACCTCTGTCCTTGCCCTGCTCTTTCACTTCGCGACTTGCAAAGCTCATATCTGCCCCAGGGAGAGGCAAGGCAGGAGGCTGCACTGCGTTGATATCAGGGCTGCAGAGTTTGCTTGACGAGAGCATTTCTGTGGTAAAAGCAGTGACAAAACCACGGTGATGTTGAGTTCCTCTCGCTTTCAGTGTGGAAGCAGCGATGAAGGAAGCACCAGCAGTCTGGGAGATGGCATAAGGTTTTACTCATTACGCTTGGCTAGAGTAGGAGAGGCACAGTCGAGCCTGTTAGCTGCTGGGGTTGACACAGTGAGGTGTCACTTGCAGCACAACACCTCGGCTGGAGACCGAGCAGTTCCAGCTCCTGCCCCAGAGGCATCTCAGGAGGGTCGGCCAGGTAAGTGGCTTCTCTTCCTCCAAAAGCTGCAAATTCAAATTGCTTCCTGTAATCTCTGCTGAAAGCGGTTGTGCCACTTGCTGACAGATGCAACTCAGGGGAGATTCACATCAACATGATATCCCCTGCTGACAGTGGGTTGCATTAACATCTTGGTTATTCCAGGTCTGCATTTTCCTCCTGTCCGAGCCATGGGAGCAGATAATTTTTGCTGCTCCGGCTCCCTCAACCTGATTTTTCTCCCAGCACCTTCCTAGCTCTGAGGTCTGAATAAGACAAATAAGGCGTCCCTATTAAAATGAGCACTGTTTCTTCTCTTGCATTTAAGTTGAGCGCAAGGAGATGCTGGAGCTCAACTTTTGCTTCCCCGTGGGAAATTTCTACATCTTTTTATGCCCCTCGGGCTCTTTTGCATGTTAAGTAACGTGTGCAAAGGAAAGTCAGGCCGATGGCAGAAAACTGATTGCAACTTTAGCTATCAAATGACTGTTTGCTGGACAGTATAAAAAAACAGCTAAAAGCAGCCTTTATCCCCTTCTAGCATAAATTGTGCCCCATGATGTTCTGTCTTTTGAATATCCTTTTTCCATAAGCACTCTGTTCTCCCTCTTTTCTTCTTGTCTCCCTGCTTTCCTGGCTCCAGGCTGCCCACCCGCAAGCAGGATGGTCCTTTCGTTCCTGGCCAGCTACTCTCTGCCTGGTTTGATCTGCATTTTTGCTCTGTATGTCCATCAGCTGCAATCAGGTAGGGATCCCCATGGTCCTACTGGTCCACAGCAAGCTGCTTCTAGCCACAATCATTTCTTCCGAGCTGCTCCTAAAGGACTGCTAATCACAGAGTAGTGGCATAAAAAATAGTAGCATCCCTCCAGATCCTCATTTTTGTTGTTCTTGCCATGCTAGTGTGGCATTTGCACAGGCTCAGTGCCCTCGCTGGGTGATAAGATAGATGAGCTGCCCAGCTAATTTTTACACGTTTTATAAAAGAATTTCCAATGATGCCCAGAGCTGTGTATTCTTCCTCGTAATAGATGTGGATAGCTGGGAGTGTTTCAGTTTTATTTGTGTCCAAGTTGTCTGTTTTCTCCAGCTGACCACTCAAAAACAGCTCAGTCCCTTCCCATCACTGCCGCCTTCTTTCTCCTCCCTTCCCCATCCTCTTATGCCTGAGAAGTGTCTGTTCCCCCTCAAAGAGGTCTTAGATCCTCTTGGGGATGTGAAGACTTTCCACTATAGGGCAGGATGGTCCCTAAAGCAGAAGTAGCATGTGTCCCTCAACTTCTTATTGCATCCAGTATGATCGTAGTGTCGGAGCAGAGGCAGGGCAAAATGTAAGCATGGGTAGATCTGTTGCTTTTCTGAAGAACACCAGCAAGCCAGTCCATGTGGGATTCTGCCATTGGTTTGGGGTCGCTTTGTCCAGCTCCAATCAGGGTGATTACACCAGCACACCCTGTGGTGGCCACCATGGGACACAATGTGGTGCTGCCCTGCCACCTCACGCTGGAGCAGAGTGCCCGGGCTATGGAGGTGACCTGGTTTCGGGGACACTTCTCGCCCTACGTGCACCGATACAAGGCAGGGATGGACCAGCATGGTGATCAGATGCCACAGTACCAAGGGCGGACTGAGCTGCAGCGGGACACCCTCGACAATGGCAGCGTGGCCCTGAAGATCTTCAGTGTCTGCCTATCTGATGAATGAAATTACACCTGCCTCATTCGTTCTGATTCAGACTATGAGGAAGCTGTCCTGGAGCTGAAGGTGACAGGTCTGTAGCAGGCATCCCTGTTTATGCTGCTTCTCAGGTCTCAGTATCTCTAGTTTTTATAGTTCTAGACCTGTCATCCATTTCATAAGCAATTTCAGGGTGTCCCTTTAGGCTTTGCCAAATCCCTTTGTTTTCTTCCTCAGAATAAAAGAAAATAACCAAGGTCTCTAGGAGATCAAAAATGATCCATAGAGCAGTGCTAAGGAACTGCTGAGATGTCCTACCTACTTCAAAAGTCTTCCTAGCACTATTTCCACAGTGTGAATGGGCACATGGCAAAGAAATCGCAATGTGATAATGAAGGAAGAAGGTCTTGGTCCATGTGGGTATGTGCTAGTGGCCAGGCTTGAAGGTTTTCTTGCCGAGCTCATTATCTCCCAAGCAGATTGCTTTGGATCACACAAAAAAGGCAGCAAGAAACCCCTGTGTGCTTCTGCTTCTGATTGCGGCCAGCACTTGAGATGCCCCGTGCAACCCTGAAAAACAGGAACTTCTTCAATATTGGGGTCTAGACCTCTTTCTCTGACAAAGGAAGGGTTGGATT
>NW_028186802.1:9591-19846 GCF_003343005.1 Rhea americana | reverse complement strand
TGGCTACTTCTGAGGCAAAACTGTCAGCCTCATCTGAGCATGAAATTGCTATTTTTGCGGGTTGCTTCTTGGCCTCTTCAGGTCACACAGTGCAATCATATTTTCTGCCCACCGTGGGATGCGCTGCAGTTCGGGGCATGCTCATCCGATACAGAAATAACCCCATCCCTGCTTGGTTTTTACAGATCCCTTTTTCCAAAACGCCCAGCCATGGAAGATTGCTCTGAGCCTGGTCGTGGTCGCTCTGGTCGTGCTCTTTATGATCACCCTTTATCTATTTAAAACTAAAGGTAATGCGGCCCCGGGGGAAAGGTTGACTGGAAAGTTTTATAATATTTAACAGCCTCCGTTTTTAAGGGATTGGTGTGTTTGGGAGGACACTGGAGCCTTGTGTCCATGTCCACATCTTGGAGCATGAAAGTGCAAAGTTCTCCTTTCTGGCAGGAAACACTGTTTTTCCATGCTACCCTACAACACATAAAGAATACAGAGGAATAAAGGGAATCCCTTATTTTTTACCAAAACAGCATGAAGTMCATGKGTSCTGTAGCCACCCAAGCACTTYCAGAGGCTTTTCCATGCTGCARGTGCTTTAATTTAGTACTTTAGTGTTCATTGGAAGCAGATATTACTAAAAAATATCAAAAAACCTAAAACTATTTACATTTCCTTTTTTTCTGCCATAGGAAAGCTCAAGGGAAACATCGGTAAGTTTTATCTCCTGGCTTGCAAAAATTGGAACATTTCCACAAAAACAAAGGGTCCACGGGGCACAGTTTTTTGAGGGGACRGCCGTGGGGAGGACAGTTGGGAGGCCAGTGGCTGTTTGGAAATATGAAATTACACTGCAATATTGGGGAGATTCATTTTGCGACAGAAAAACCGTGAGTGGGCGATTTGCCGAAGGGYGAGCTTTGCTTTGGCAAGGTCCCTCAGTGATACTCCCCACGAGTGCCCGTGCAAAAGTGACTGGTTTTGGTGGTAACACGTTCTTTTTTGTTTTACTTTTCAGCGACGCAGGTGGAGGAACTGCGTAAGTCTCTCTCTCCTTCTCCTCCAGGGTTCAATTCTTTGGGAAAACCCTCAGATATTTTTATTCCCTCCCCTTTCCCCGAGTGGCTGCCAATGCTTTTTTTTAGCACTCTCATATTAATTTCAGTACTGAAACAGTCTTGGAAAGCTAATGCTCTTGGGGAGCAGCTCATGGAAAACCGCTGTGTGTTTTGAATGCAATCCAAAATAAGAAAATATAGTAAAAATATAATATGAATATAAGAAATAGTAAGAAATAAGAAATAAGAAAATGCTATTGAAAGCTGGTTTGCATTCTCATTCAATGAATGAAAAAAACCCAAACGCTTGAGTTACTGGATTACTGAAAAAAAAAAAGTACATTGAGTTACTGACTTTTTTTTTATTGTTTCCATCCTGCAGTTCCCAAGAAATAACCCTTTAGCAATTAAATCTGAGCTCCTTCAGAATTGCTTCCAGCGGGGAAAATAAATGCGGTTTAACATAGCCGGTGTCTGTATGCAGCAATTCGGAGCAACCCTCACTCTTACGTTCCTTTAACTGGGAACCCCCCCAAAAAATTAAAGTGTGTCCAAAATGCTGCTTGGGCTGAGCCTGCCGCTGTCTTGGTGGCAGCAGGGTGCTGGAAACCCTGGGAAATCGGAGCGCTTCCTACACCCCGAAGGGCTTTGCCTTGCCCTACGGGGCACATCCCAGTCTGCATTCCATCCGTGCTGATCCATTTTTGTTTTTGTTGCTTTTCAGAGAAACAAGCCACAGCACTGGGTGAGTGCCGTTCTCCTTCCTACACAGCACTCTTCGCAGCAGGGTGATTCTCCTGTCTAGGTATTGTGTTTAGGGGTGGTTTTGCTTCTGTTTTCTTCCTTAAAGGCTGAGTTGCCATTTGTTTCAATTAGGCCTAGTAGGGGGTCATCTAGTACGGAGGCAAAAAAAAAATAGGAAAATAAAAAGAGAAAGAGAAGGAAAAAAGAAAAAAGTAAAACAGAAAAAAGAAAAAAGAAAGAGAAAAAAAAGAACAGACACAGACACAGACACAGACACAGACACAGAAAAAGAAAAAGAAAAAGAAAAAGAAAAAGAAAAAGAAAAANAAAAAGAAAAAGAAAAAGAAAAAGAAAAAAGAAAAAAGAAAAAGAAAAAAAAGAAAAAGAAAAAGAAAAGAAAAAGAAAAAAAGAAAAAGAAAGGTTTTATTAAATAGTACCTCAGGTTTTAGTACAGAACATCTGATGCAATGTAAGGATATAAAATAGGTAGATGCTTCCATTCCTGATAAACATAAGAAGCTCAATGAAAGATACATTCTTTTCCGGGAAAAGATGAGGGGCATCACTGAATTCCTGAAGTGAGAGGCAAAATCTTGAATTCATTTTAGGAACTGTATTTTTCCTGGTGTTTTTAAGCTATCCCCTGTAATCCTGCCATGCTAGCAAAACCTCACTTCTTCTCAAAGGCAGTATGTGCAGACCCCAAACACATGTGTGAATCCGGGCAGCACAATCAAATTCATACAAAATAGATGGAGCTGTCCCACAGCTTTAGACATTCAAGTTCTGAAGCTACTTGCTGGTGTTGTCATTACCCACAGCTAACCTCACACCACGAGCGTGTTCAGATAACTTCTCATCTGAGATTTTTCTTTTCTTCTTTGCTTTTCTTTTTCAAGTATGGAGAAGACATGCGATGCCTATAGAAGGTAATTAAAGTTCGGTCTTTCCAACCTCCTCACCTCTTGCATGCTCTGTTTCTGTAGACACATCAGTATTGGCTTTTCCTCTTTTCTCCATGTTAAACTCTTGGGTTTGAGATGCTGAACCGTCTTGCTTGCTTTAATCCCTTTGTGCTGGTTCCCCTCCCACAGGGACCCTGGTGCAACCAGAGAGGCTTTCACCAATCCCCAGTTTGCAGGAGAAAGCGTAACTCTGATTGGACAGTTGCACGGTCCCATTTCAGGGAAGTCTACAGAGTCCTCGTCCTCAGTGAGGAATGCTGCCTACACTTTAGAGATGTGGCGACTTCCCCAGGCTGCAGGTCTGATGATCATCTACTGCTCTCTCTGCTCAGCATGTTCTCTCTGCTTCGTGTTCAGATCCTCGTACAAATTCTGTGGCCTTGTGCAGCTTCTCAAATCCAGCCAGCTTTTACTTGCTGCCTTTTTCTTCTTCCTTTTGCAACCTCCATCAAGACCTTGCTTCCCAGGGCTGAGCTCTGCCCTGACTCCTTGACTCTCTCTCTCTCACAGTGGAGGTAACTCTGGATCCAGACACGGCCCGTTGCTACCTTGTCCTGTCTGATGACCGCAAAAGTGTGAAACGAGACAACCAGCCACAGGATGTCCCTGACATCCCTGAGCGGTTTAAGTTCTCATCCTGTGTACTGGGCCGTGAAGGCTTCACTTCAGGGAGATACTACTGGGAGGTGGAGGTGGAGGATGGGCAATGGGAGTTTCCAGAGAAAATGTGAGAAGGAAGGAGAGTATCGAGTTTAAACCGGAGGAGGGCATCTGGGCTGTGGGGCAGTGGGCAGGTCAGTTCCAAGCTTTTACCTTCCCTGAACGCACTGCATTTCCCGAGATCCAGGGTCTCAAACGGATCCAGGTATCCTTGGATTACAAAGAGGGATGAGTGGCATTTTTCAATGTTGATGAGGAGACTCCAATCTTCACATTTCCACTGCTTTCATTCAATGGGATAAGAATCCACCCATGGTTCTGGCTGGGACCTGGGATACGGCTCAAAATGTGGCCCTGACAATGGGAAGGGAGGAAAAGAAGACCTGTTTTTTCATCAGACCTCAGTACCTCACAGACTCACAGAAGGATTTAGATTGGAAGCAACTTGTGGGGGTCTCTACTGCCACCTACTGCTCAGAATAGGACTAACTTCAGAGCTAGCTTAGGGGGTGGTGAATTTTCAGAATCTCCAAGGGTGGACATCCCACCACCTCGCTGGACTTCTGTCTGGGGCTGCACTTCTTTCAAGGTGGAGGAAAGGGAGAATTACTCCCCGATGCTTGGTCAAAATTTCCCTGGTTGTGACTGTTGCCTTTCACCCTCACGCCTTCCTGTGTGAACAGCACTTCCTTAAAAAAAATGGCATGTCTTAAACAGGGAGAAGTTTGTAAATGCACTGAATAAAGTTACAACACTGAGATTTGTCTGTCTTTGAGTCTAGCACTAATGCCTGCGCCTAGGGCAGCTGTCTTCACTCCCTTTACAGCCAGTGGACAGTTGTAGGCATTTTGGGGAACACGGTTCCTCTTGTCCCCAACGAGACAGCTAAGGCACAGAGGTGGGATGTGCCCATGGATGTGCTTGTCCCAGGCCCTGGCTCCCGCACGAGCCCTGATGGCTAGTTCACTCATGTGCTGTAGATGTTTAATGGTCTGGAGAAGGAGCCCACCTTTGGTCCCTCAGCTTGAGGGAGGAACAGACGCATTTGACTACACCACTGAGAAGCCTGCAGCAGGCTCAGGGTCCCACATGGGCTGAAATAAAGCTGAAGAATTATACAATCATAGAATTGTGAGGTTGGAAAGGACCTCTGGAGATCTAGTCTGATCCTCAAGCAAGTGGCCCATACAGGGATCAAACCTAAAACCTTGGCATTTCTAGCACCGTGCTCTAACCAACTGAGCTAAGGAACCTCAAATGCCCAGGAAGCAAGGCATTTAAACTTGAGGGTTGTTTCCTGGCAATTCCAGATGACTTGGCTGTAGTGGAAGCTGCCACCTCCAATGGGAGCATATACATATCTGCTTCCTCTGAGGCAAGACATGTTTTCATACATCGGGAGGAGACCAAAGAAAAAAGCTCAGAGGTACCTTCAGGCCCTTTTGCCTTTCTCTCCAAGTCTGACCAGCACTTGAGAGTACTGCTCCCACACAGTTTCAGGATCACGTCTTGGGGTTTATTGAGATGCTGAGTGTTCGGATGGGACACAGAATGGAGAACTCCAGGCCTCCCTAAGTCAAGAAAGAGGGACACAACTTCCCCACCCAGGCAGGGTCATCTCTTGGCTGGGGTCAGCCCATCTCTTCCCTACTTGGTTTACTCAGCACCTTGTTCTTACTTGTCCCACACCATCCCCCATGCACCTCCTAAGGCCCACACAGCACCTTTGGCGCTTGTGTGGAAATAAATTCTGAAACAGAAGGAGAGGTTTTCAGTGAAAGTGGCCCCCTACAGGTGATCTCTGCAGGCACAGAATGGTGGGCTGTAGGCTGACCCATGGTCTTGGCAAGGTTGCCCAGGGGCTGTCCCTTGGAAGAGGTCTCACACTCCTCCTTGGAGCTGCACAGGCCTTGCTCTGGCTGCCACGACAGATGACCGTGTGTTTGTCACACCCCACGCAAGGCTGAAGGATTTGGGGGGGATCGTATGGAAGAGAGACAAACTAGCACCCAAAGCCAGCAGGACAAGGACAACCCTTTGTCTACACAGCTGATGGTCTACACCAGCTCTGCAGCTGGTTGCCTGGGCAGAAGTTATTGAGTTCTTGGGTTGCCGCCCTGCAGGGTGTTTGGGAAGAAGTGGCACAAGCATTTGTGAGGAAGGTCTTGGGGATCCACAAGTACACTGCAATGCATTTAGAGGGGAAAGTAAGAAAAACAGAGCCACTTGAGGAAGTAGTTTTACTGATTCCTGCAAGGAAAGGCAGGAGGCCGTGATATCAAGGTGGAAGACAACCAGCCTGCAATCTTTGTCCTAATCTAAGAGTAATCTGATACCAGGGGAAAAACCTGAGGATGCGGCTACTCAATCACTAAGTAAAAATATTGGAAAATGCTCTGCATGTGACTGCTGCTATCAGAATAATTCCTGATAATTACTAATTAATAATGGTTAATTCACAGAGCAAGTACTCATTGACACTGTTGGAACTACGCTCCCTCCTGTAGATGACAGAGTCACACAAATATCACTCGAATAAACGAGACTCATTCTTCAGACTAGCTTTCAGCAGGTGGATGTGGACACCAGGCTGTCCAAAAGAGGAAAGCAAAATGTGCCAGCGCTGCTTGAGGCAGCAGGAGGACATGTTGCCCTGCCWGAAACTGATCAACATTTCTTCAGCTCRTKGAGGAATCTCATGGGTTAAGGCCCTAGAAGGAAGGGCGGTGCAGGAGAGCTCGCTAGTATTCAAACATCACTTCCTGGCAAATCTCCAACAGAAGAACAAAGTACATACAATGTGGAAGAGGGGACAGGCTACTTGGTAGGATTATAAGACTGCTCTCAGAGTACATACAGATGCGACAAGGAAGGCTAAGGCCCATTTGGAATTAAGTCTGGCGAGGGAGGTCAAGGACAACAAGAAGGGATTCTTCAAATACATTTGTAGCAASAGGAAGACTGGGGAAAATGTGGGCCCGCTTCTGAATGGGTCGGGGGCCCTGGTGACAAGGGATACAGAGAAGGTAGAATTACTGAATGCCTTCTTGGCTTCAGTCTTCACTGCTAAGGGCAGCCCTCAAGAATCCCAGAGCCTGGAGACGAGAGAGAAAGCCTGGAGAAAGGAAGACCTTCCTTTGGTTGAGGAGGACAGGATTAGAGATCTTGTGGGCAAGCTTGACATCCTCAAATCCATGGGCCTGGACGGGTTTCCCCCATGAGTATGGAGGGAGCTGGCGGATGTTGCCTGGCCACTCTCCATCATCTTGGAAAGGTCCTGGAGAACTGGAGAGGTGCCTGGGGACTGGAAGAAAGCCAGTGTCACTCCAGTCTTCCAAAAGGGCAAGAAGGAGGACCCAGGCAACCATAGGCTGCTCAGCCTCACCTCCATCCTTGCTCCTGCCGACTCTCCCTCTCACCATGTAGATGTTTGGGACAAGCACTGAGGTGGTCTTTCTCGAGATTACCATCGGCTCAGTCTGTTTGTAAGTATCTACTAATAAACCGCTTGCTACTGAAGAATCTTTGTGTGTGTGTGTGTGTGAGTTTGTGCTGGCTTGCCAAACCGGATGTTTGGCCCCCGGGAATCTAACTAGAACACTGACCTTGTGGAGAGCAGCACTGCAGAGAAGGACGTGGGAGAGCTGGTAGATGACAGGTTGACCATGAGCCGCCAATGTGCCCTTGTGGCCAAGAAGGCCAATGGTCTCCTGGGGTGCATTGGGAAGAGTGTTGCCAGCAGGTCGACGGAGGTGATCCTGCCACTCTACTCAGCCCTGGGGAGGCCTCATCTCAAGTACTGTGTCCAGCTCTGGGCTCCCCAGTACAAGAGAGACGTGGAGATATAGGAGAGAGTCCAGCGTATGGCTGCGAAGATGATCAGAGGGCTGGAGCACCTGCCCTATGAGGAACAGCTGCAAGAGCTGGGCCTGTTTAGCCTGGGGAAAAGAAGACTGAGGGGCGATCTTATCAATGTGTATAAGTATCTGAAGGGAGGGAGTCGAGGGGTTGTGGAGTCTCCTTCTCTGCAGGTATTCAAGGCCTGTCTGGATGCAACCCTGTCTACCATGCTCTAGGTGACCCTGCTGAGCAGGGACGTTGGACTAGATGATCTCCAGAGGTCCCTTCCAACCCTGCTTATACTGTGATTCTGTTATTCTATGATATGGAGGGGACATGAGGATATGGAAGGACATGGAGGGTCATGGAAGATATGAGGGAACGTGGAGGACATTGGGGGGACATGGAGGGACATGAAGGGCCGTGGGGGACATGGAGGGTCATGGGAGGACATAGAAAGTCATAGAGGACAGGGAGGACAAGGAGTAACAGAGGACATGGGGAGACATGGAGGGAAATGGAGGCTCATGGGAGGACATTTATGGACATGGGGAGACAAGGAGGGTCATGGAGGACACCGGGAACATAGAGGACAGGGGTGGAGGGGACAGGAGGTGACCGGGGGCCACAGGGGGGGTCCCGCATCGTGCCGAGCTGGTGAAGCTGTGCCAGAGTCAGCTCTTAGAGAAGAAGCTCCATGTGGACAGCTTCTCCCCCAGCAGCAGCTCCTGCACATCCTACTGCACTGCCATCACCACGGGCACCCCGGCAGCCCCATGCCATGTCACTGGGACCCCCAACAGCCGAACACCTCATCCCACCTCAGGGAACCCCAGCAGCCAGCCATTCCCCCCTCCAAAAGGACTCTGGTGTCTGCAACCCCCAACTCATGGACCTATGTGTACACGTGGCCCCCCCTCCCCTCAGGACAACCCAGCATCTGTCTCTCAAGGGATCCAAGCATCCGGGTGCTACCCGTAGGGGTGCCCAGGTGGCCGGACAACCCCACCCATTAACCTAAGTGCCCCCCCAAGGGACCCAGGCACACAGCTCCGCCACCATCCCCCCCTAGAGCACCTCAGTACCAGCATCAGAGGGGCCCTGGCCCCCTGTGGCACTGCCCCCAAGATCCCTGCCCCTGCCGATGATCTCCAGCACCAGAGAGGTGTCCATGGCACCGGGGGTCGGGAGGGCACCAGCCAGTGTCACAGCACCAAGGAACACCGTTGTGGGGGGGGTTACAGGGAGCACCAAAGGGTGCATGGAGGGGGTCATTGCATGGAAACACAGGGTGACATGCAAGGACAAGCATGGATATGCCATGGGGACATGTGGAGTCATGGCAAAGGGGCAAGAGAGGATGTGCAGGGACACAGCGTGGGGACACATGGGGACATGGCACGATGACTGTCCCCACGGGGCCGTGCAGGCATACACCGCTACCACCATCACCATGCATGTGCGCCATGGAGACATCCAGAGACACCTGGATGCAGTGACATGGCCTTGGGAAGAGGGTGGCCTGGGCACATGCTGACATGGACGTGCAGAGACACCCAGACATGGTGGCACAGCGATGCAGTGATATGGGGATGCGATGACATGGGTACAAGATGGCATGGGGACGCAACAGCTCGGGGCTCCGGTGACCCAGGGATGTGGTGGCCTGGGGACATGGTGACACTGGGCTGTGGGGACACTCACCCTCCTCCTCCAGGAGCTTCTGCAGCTCCAGTGAGTGCTGTCACTGTGCCACATCAGAGGGACACATGAGTGCAGGAGACACAAGGATGTGGCAACCCAGGAACCCCCAGGCACCAGCCCCTGGTCCTGTGCTGTGCCTACCTGTCCTTGGCCCCATCCATGTGTCCCCAGGAGACCTGGGACACCCAAGCCCAGTGCTATGTCCCTGCATATCTCATGTCCCTTGATGTTCCCCTTGTCCCCCAGATCCTCCATATCCCTCGTGTCCCCCATTGTCCTTGTATCCCCCAGGTCCTCAATGTCGCTTTTTTGGAGGGATTTCCCCAAACTTGTGTGGGACTTGGGAGGATTTGGGGAGGGGGTTGGATGGTTTCCCTGAATCTGGTGGGTGGGGCAGCCTTGGGGGAGTTTTGGCGGTGGTTCCCAGAATATGGAGGGGCCATGAGGGAATTGGGTGGTTGGGAGGTTTTGGGAGGGGTTTCCTCAAATTGGGGTGGGGCTTGGGAGGATTTGAGGGGTCTGGGGACAAAGCACCACCTCCTAAGCAACTTTCTCCTAAGCAGAGGACAACATCCCTCTTCTTCCCTCCTTGGAACTCACCTTTTTCACTCCTCTCCTCCACTTCATTAGCCTGCGCCTCCCCCTCTTCTATTGCCAACTCAGGTGCCTGTATGTTTGCAGAAAATCCACAGGACGTTGATGACCAGGGTTCGCAGCTAGAAGTGGATGGCAAGACTCAGTGCTGAATGATGAGAAAAGTGGAGGGAATGATGGAAGAGACACAGCATTCAGGTGCTTCTCAGACATCCCCTGTTCCCTTGCAGCATGACTCTAGGAAAGGAGATTGTTGGTTGGGTCCTGCCTTTGTTTCGGTGACAGCTCCCGCAGTCTGATGTAGTCACAAGGTCTCATGTAATCCTTAAACTGCACGTCTCCATTTAGCTCTCTTGGCATTCCACTCTCGGCATTCATGCCAGGCCCTGTGTGGATGCCTGTGGCGATGCGGTTTCCATGCCATGGGGTTTCCATGCCTCCACTTGACCAGATGCAGGTCAGCGATAAAAATCTGCTGAGCCCATGAGAAGAGCTGCATCTTCGTGCAGCAGAGACTGAGGAGCCTAGCCAGGGTCGGTCATCTCGGGAGCCACCCCAAGTCAGCCAGGATGTCACTCAGCGACACCAACTGCGGATCAGCAGGCCCCAGGGAGAAACTCCCGTGGCTATGGCCATGCTTGGGGCTGACACAGGGGGCACCAAAGCTGCACACCCCTTGAAGTGGTGGGGCAAGG
>NW_028186802.1:4972-7240 GCF_003343005.1 Rhea americana | reverse complement strand
TGTTCCCCCTCAAAGAGGTCTTAGATCCTCTTGGGGATGTGAAGACTTTCCACTATAGGGCAGGATGGTCCCTAAAGCAGAAGTAGCATGTGTCCCTCAACTTCTTATTGCATCCAGTATGATCGTAGTGTCGGAGCAGAGGCAGGGCAAAATGTAGGCATGGGTAGATCTGTTGCTTTTCTGAAGAACACCAGCAAGCCAGTCCATGTGGGATTCTGCCATTGGTTTGGGGTCGTTTTGTCCAGCTCCATTCAGGGTGATTACACCGGCACACCCTGTGGTGGCCACCGTGGGACACGATGTGGTGCTGCCCTGCCACCTCATGTCGGAGCAGAGTGCCCGGGCTATGGAGGTGACCTGGTTTCGGGGACACTTCCCGCCCTACGTGCACCGATACAAGGCAGGGATGGACCAGCATGGTGATCAGATGCCACAGTACCAAGGGCGGACTGAGCTGCAGCGGAACAACCTCGACAATGGCAGTGTGGCCCTGAAGATCTTCAGTGTCTGCCTATCTGATGAAGGAAATTACACCTGCCTCATTCGTTCTGATTCAGACTATGAGGAAGCTGTCCTGGAGCTGAAGGTGACAGGTCTGTAGCAGGCATCCCCGTTTATGCTGCTTCTCGGGTCTCAGTATCTCCAGTTTTTATAGTTCTAGACCTGTCATCCATTTCATAAGGGTGTCCCTTTGGGAGCAGGGCATTGCCAAATCCCATTGTTTTCATCCTTAGAATAAAAGAAAATAACCAAGGTCTCCAGGAGAGCAAACATGATCCATAGAGCAGTGCTAAGGAACTCCTGAGATGTCCTACCTACTTCAAAAGTCTTCTTAGTGCTATTTCCACTGTGTGAATGGGCACATGGCAAAGAAACCGCAATGCGATAATGAAGGAAGGTCTTGGTCCATGTGGGTATGTGCTTGTGGCCAGGCTTGAAGGTTTTCTTGCCGAGGTGGTGGTCTCCAGAGCAGATTGCTTTGGATCACACAAAAAAGGCAGCAAGAAACTCCTCCGTGCTTCTGCCTCTGATTGCAGCCAGCACTTGAGATACCCCGTGCAACCCTGAAAAACAGGAACTTCTTCAATATTGGGGTCTAGACCTCTTTCTCTGCCAAAGGAAGGGTTGGATTCCCACAGGGAATAACCAGGGTTGCTCTGCTTTCCTCCAGCTGCCGGCTCAGCACCGCTCATCTCGCTGGAGGGCTACGAAGCTGGGGGTGTCCGGGTGGCATGCAGGGGTGATGGCTGGTACCCCCAGCCCCAGGTGCTGTGGAAGGACCACCAGGGCCAGCTGCTGCCTTCCACCTCCAAAAAGGTCAGCCGGGACGCGAGGGGCCTCTTCAAGGTCGAGAGCACCGTGGTCCTCAGCCAGGCTGCAAACCAGCAGCTGTCCTGTTCGATCCGTGACGCCCTGCACCACCACGAGAAGGATTCAGCCTTTTCCATGGCAGGTAAGCAGCCAGCAAGAGCACCGTTCCCAACGGAGCCACGTGCTGGAAGCTTTGCTGAAAAAACAAATAAATTAAGGGTTTGCACCCTGTGCGATGCAAATTTGCGCCACACAAGTGAATAAATGCGGCTTTGTAGCCGTGCTTGCACGAGGTCACTGTCAAAATTCACGTGTCGTATCTTCAAGTTTAGGTTTAGGGGTTTAAAAAAAAAGACATTCTAGCACATTTTTGGTATCGGCATCAAAATTCATGAGAGCTATCTCTGCTGATGGTTTTAAGGGGAAAAAAGACTTCCTAAAGCATTTTTGATTGATACCCACGTTAAATGCAAACATTTATAACACTACAACCAAATAACAATGACAAACCAACCCGTGCCCTCCGTCTTCCCCACTGCAAAATCCCGTTTGGCCACTTTGGCGTGAATGACAACACCTCTTTTATTTAAAGAAAAAAGAAATTTTTGGACGATTGTTATTTTTTGCCTGGGAGGGAAATACGGGAATGGTGACCCAATGCTGAACTGGAATAACAGGATTTCGAGTCGCATTGCAATACCACATAGGTTTTCAGCTGCATCCGTCTCCTTTTTTTTACTGTTATGATGAACAATTTTGGGAAGCTAATTTCCCTGGAGAGCCCGTGCTGCTCTCCAGGTGACATCACTCCACGCTGCAGTTTTGCTGCTGAACCWAAAAATTTAACAAGAGTTTGGACTTTTTTTATTCCTGTGTTGCCTAACACAAAATAAGTCACCCCCTTCCACCTGAAAAGAAGAAAACGTGATTCTGTTAGGAACAATTCTGTCAGAAATC
>NW_028186802.1:0-3260 GCF_003343005.1 Rhea americana | reverse complement strand
TTGGGGAGCAGCTCATGGAAAACTGCAGACTGTTCTGAATGCAATCCAAAATAAGAAAATATAGTAAGAATATAAAATGAATATAAGAAATAGTAAGAAATAAGAAATACGAAAATGCTATTCAAAGCTGGTTTGCATTCTCATTCAATGAATGAAAAAAAACCCAAACACTTGAGTTACTGGATTACTGGAAAAAAAAAAAAAAGCCCATTGAGTTACTTCTTTTTTATTGTTTCCATCCTGCAGTTCCCAAGAAATAACCCTTTAGCAATTAAATCTGAGCTCTTTCTAAATTGCTTCCTGCGGGGAAAATAAATGCGGTTTAACATAGCCGGTGTCTGTAGGCAGCAATTCGGAGCAACCCTCACTCTTACGTTCCTTTAACTGGGAACCCCCCAAAAAAATTAAAGAGTGTCCAAAATGCTGCTTGGGCTGAGCCTGCCGCTGTCTTGGCGGCAGCAGGGTGCTGGAAACCCTGGGAAATCGAAGCGCTTCCCACAACCCCAAGGGCTTTGCCTTGCCCAACGGGGCACATCCCAATCTGCATCCCATCCATGCTGATCTTTTTTGTTTTTGTTGCTTTTCAGAGAAACAAGCCACAGAGCTGGGTGAGTATCGTTCTCCTTCCTACACAGGACACTTCCCAGCGGGGTGATTCTCCTGCCTGGGGATTGTGTTTACGCGTGGGTTTTGCTTCTGTTTTCTCCCATAGAGGCTGAGTTGCCATTTGTTTCAGGTTACCTCCACAGCCAACCTCATACCACAAGAGTGTTCAGATAACTTCTCATCTGAGATTTTTCTTTTCTTCTTTGCTTTTCTTTTTCAAGTATGGAGAAGATATGCGATGCCTATAGAAGAAGGTAATGAAAGTTCGGTCTTTCCAGCCTTTTTGAATCTATTCCCCAAATACCCCGGAGAGCAGAAAACAGAGCATGTCTCCTGCATGGGAGATGAACAGTTTTCTCTCCGCCACTGAAGGCAGTTTCTGGAGCAGGCACCAGAAAAGGTGTCTGCAGCCCCTGAGTATCCAACAGGACACTCCCTATTCCCCATTCCTGTCCTCGCAGCCAGAGCAACACAGGGCTGCAGGGGCCATGCATGGCCCCTTTTTCTGACCGCACCTCCACTTGAGGCTATTTATCCTYCCTTTCCACAYRTTCTCCTCTCATTGTCTCCAGCCTCCTCACCTCTTGCATGCTCTGTTTCTGCAGGCCCATCAGTATTGGTTTTTCCTCTTTTCTCCATGTTAAACTCCTGGGTTTGGGATGCTGAACCGTCTTGCTTCCTTTAAACCCTTTGTGCTGGTTCCCCTCCCACAGTGACTCTGGTGGGACCAGAGAGGCTTTCACCAATCCCCAGTTTGCAGGAGAAGGCATTACTCTGGTTGGACAGTTGCACGCTCCCGTTTCAGGGAATTCAGCAGAGTCCTCGTCCTCAATGAGGAATGCTGGCTACACTTTAGAGATGTGAGGACTTCCACAGGCTGCAGGTCTGATGATGATCTTCCGCTCTCTCTGCTCAGCATCATCTCTCTGCTTTGTGTTCAGATCCTCGTACAAATACTGTTGCCTTTGTGCATCTTCTCGTGCCAGCCAGCTTTTACTTGCTGTCTTTTTCTTCTTCCTTTTGCAACCTCCATCAAGACCCACCTTCCCAGGGCTGAGCTCTGCCCCCAACTCATTGACTCCCTCTCTCTCACAGTGAAGGTAACTCTGGATCCAGACATGGCCCATTGCAACCTTGTCCTGTCCGATGACCGCAAAAGTGTGAAACGAGTCGACAAGCCACAGGATGTCCCTGACATCCCTGAGAGGTTTATGCCCTGGTGCTGTGTGCTGGGCTGTGAAGGCTTCACTTCAGGGAGATACTACTGGGAGGTGGAGGTGGAGAATGCAGGAGGATGGGCAGTGGGCGTTTCCAGAGAAAAAGTTGAAAGGAAGTGCACTACTATGTTTAAACCAGATGAGGGCATCTGGGCAGTGGGGCAGTGGGCAGGTCAGTTCCAAGCTTTTACCTTCCCTGAACGCACTGTATTTTCTGAAATCCAGGATCTCAAGATGATCCGGGTATCCCTGGATTACGAAGAAGGACAGGTGGCATTTTTCAATGTTGATAAGGACACTCCAGTCTTCACATTTCCACTGGTTTCATCCAATGAGAAAAAAATCCGCCCATGGTTCTGGCTGGGTCCTGGGACACGGCTCAAAATGTGGCCCTGACAATGGGAAGGGAGGAAAAGAAGACCTATTTTTTCATCAGACGCGTTTGACTACACCACTGAGATGCCTGCACTCCCAGGCTTCACTTCAGGGAGATACTACTGGGAGGTGGAGGTGGAGAATGTAGGAGGATGGGCAGTGGGAGTTTCCAGAGAAGATGTGAAAAGGGAGGAGCATATTATGTTTAAACCAGAGAAGGGCATCTGGGGGGTGGGGCAGTGGGCAGGTCAGTTCCAAGCTTTCACCTTCCCTGAACGCACTGTATTGTCTGGGATCCAGGGGCTCAGATGGATCCAGGTATCCTTGGATTACAGAGAGGGGCGGGTGGCATTTTTCAATGTTGATGAGGAGACTCCAATCTTCACATTTCCATTGGTGTCATTCAATGAGAAAAAAATACACCTGTGGTTCTGGCTGAGTCCTGGGACACAGCTCAAAATGTGGCCCTGACAATGGGAAGGGAGGAAAAGAAGACCTATTTTTTCATCAGACCTCAGTACCTCCTACACTCACAGAAGGACTGAGGTTGGAAGGAACTTGTGGGGGTCTCTGCTGCCACCTCCTGCTCAGATTAGGACTAACTTCAGGGCCAGGTTAGGTGGTGGTGAATTTTCAGAATCTCCAAGGGTGGACATCCCAGCACCTCGCTGGACTTCTGTCTGGGGCTGCACTTCTTTCAAGGTGGGGGAAGGGGAGAATTAATCGCCAATACTTGGTCAAAATTTCCCTAGTTGTGACTGTTGCCTTTCACCCTCGCGCCTTCCTGTGTGAACAGCACTTCCTTAAAAAAAATGGCATGTCTTAAACAGGGAGAAGTTTGTAAATGCACTGAATAAAGTTACAACAGTGAGATTTGTCTGTCTTTGAGTCTAGCACTAACGCCTGCCCCTTACGCAGTTGTCTTCACTCCCTTTACAGCCAGTGGACAGTTGTAGGCATTTTGGGGAACACGGTTCCTGTTGTCCCCAACGAGACAGTTAAGGCACAGAGGTGGGATGTGCCCATGGATGTGCTTGTCCCAGGCCCTGGCTCCCGCACGAG
>NW_028186801.1:4742677-4830523 GCF_003343005.1 Rhea americana | reverse complement strand
ATCGATCTGATTCTTTCTGGTCTGATTCTTTCTTATASTAGTACTAGAAATAATTTTAAAATGCCTTTAAAGTAGCGAAAAAGTATCTTTGTGTGGTCACTTTGCATTATTCACACAGTGCAGTCTGGATGTGAGTTAGCAGCCAAGCCCTTCATGCACAGGGCCAGACGGTGTTGCCTGATGCTTGGATGAGAACTCGATGGGCTGCTTCAGAAAGCACTGCTGTCCCTCAGTGGTTCATCATCCTTCTCATCTGCAGTCCAGTTGCTTAAAACTGGCCTTTCGCTTGTGTTAAATGAGTGGTAAATGAGTTGAAGATACTCTGTTTCAACGTTTGGGTTTGTGCTAATATTGCATGAAGTCCTGAAAAGCCTGGTAACGCTGGACAGGAATTCAGGGCTCCTGAATGCAGCTCCTGCCTCTGGCACTGAGTCTCAGCATGACTTGAAACAGAGGTTGCACCAGGAGAATTTTTTTTGTAATAATATGGAAGCTGTAACATTGCCCATAGGGCTTTGGAAAAGGAAGGACATTTTCAAACCTGAGCCTGTCAGAGGTTTCTAAGTTCAGCAGTTTGGCTTTGGGTGCACAAAGTACCTGCAAGTGCTGCACCCAGAGCTCTCAGAAACTCTCTCTCAGAGCTTCCCACCACGGTACCCACTTGTCACCACACGCTGCAGCACCCCTTTCCTGCTTGAGGCCCAAGCACTAAGCAAAAAGCATGCTGGGTTTGTGTGGGTAACGGCTTAGTCATAGGAAAATGCAGATAAGCCCACAAAATGCACATGACATTAAAAAATGGAAAGATGACCAGCAAGATGTGAGCAATCCCCCACGTCACTCCGCCTCTTCTTGTCAGAGGAGAGGGAAATGTTTCAGAGAGGATCATCAGATCCTCTCTGAAAGTGTCTCCAAAGGGCTGCTCCAATGGGCAGCGAGAACGCAATTTCAGGAAATAAGATGATTTGGAGGACTGGGAGGACAAGCGGATGGAGTAGGGGGCAGACACCACTCATGAAATGCTGTGCGCACTTTGCTCTCCGCCTGGGGATATGGAGTAAATCAGAAACGCCCCAAGGACTGTGCTAGTCTCATCGTACCCCTGACCACAGGAAAGTTGAGCTAGAAAATCCTTGCAGTGACTCACCATCCCAAGCATGCGTGCATGTGTTGGCGCTCGCCCGCATCCTTGCGGAGGTAGGTAGGGGACGGGCCTGTTGCGGGCACGGTGGGCTGGCCACAGCAGAAACGCCCACTCGCCCCGGCAGAAAGACRTGGGCTAAGGTCTCGGGGGCTAAGATGATGTGGGATGTGAAGAGCGTATGGCATCACATCACAAGGAGGCACAACTGCCAGCCTATGGCGCGACAGACATCTGCCCGGTCTGCTCCATACGGAGCAAGAACACTGGATCCAGCATGAAGCCCTCTCTGCTTTACTGGCCAAAGCCACCAGCAGGTACTCGGCAAACATCTTCACTGTAGCACCAAGGCTGCTTGGATGTGGGCTGTCACTAGGTTACCAGCAGTCTACTTGCAGTCTGCGTTTCCTTTGGAGGCAAAGGTATTCCAGGTTTTTGCTGTAGAGAAAAACAGGGAGGAAAAAGAGCATTTGTGGAGGAGGAAGAGCGCTTTGGAAGAGCAATGCGCATGCAGGGCGCAGGGGCTCCACTCCCAAGCACTTGCAGAGGATCTGCTGCCTTCCGTCCATGGCAGCAGAAAGTACAGACCCGTTTCCCTGAAACCAGATGTGAAAAGTTGAGTGAAGTAGTCCTGTAATGGTGCCCAGAGATGCAGATGAAGGCCATGGTGTCCTGGAGCACAAGGCAGGAACGGACTGTGGAAGGCTACCAGCCTGTCCCACAGCCATGGCCACAACCGCGGTTTGCGTCTAGCGAGGGTGGGCACGGGATTTGAGAGAGAATCACTTTATACAGACACTGGAATAAATGTGACCATGCTCCATCCCAGAGCTTGGCACTCAGAGTCAGCCAGTGAAACACTGGGAGCAGCACAGAGCTCCAGCCCCATGGACTTCCCAGATGGCTCTTTCCAGGCCTGTAACTCAAAATGTTTCTGAAAATCAGATGCTGCAACGAGTGGAACTGGGATAATGTTATTCTGCCTCCTGTGCTTTCTATGCTTTTGGAGAAAAGTTTTTCCTTTCTTTTTATTCACTGAGCTGCTAAACGTCAGAGTGATTTTGTCATGAATATTTTAATTTACACCAAAAAAAAACCCACATCTACTTAACTGTGTTTTGTAAATTATAAATTGTGACCCACTGACGACAGAGAGAGAGAAATGTCTCACCACCCTCGGTGAATGTGTGCTCTTTGTAGGCAGACATAATTATTGTTCAGTTCTTCTTGCAGGACAACATCCGCAGCAGCAATTAGGGCAATGCATGCTTTGCATCGGCCAACCTTGCCTTGCTCTCGGTTTGCTCCAGATAATAAACTTGTCTGTACTGTTAAGAGCAGCACACTCATGACCAAGAGCATGATGCCACCAAGCCATCAAGAACTAATGTGGAATAAATTTGTGTTTCCTAGCTAACACTAGAGAAAGAAGTGATATTTTCTCATTTTATCAGCCCATTGGCTTCATGAATTCTCTTTTTATCTTAGTTACCTTTTTACCCATCAGGAGGCAGCTTTTACTGCATGCCAAACCTTTCCTTCGGGACTCTGAATGGTGAACAGGAAGGCCTGGGATTATGAATGTGGCAGAGTTGGTAGGTAGCTGTAGCCTCTTTTGTCGAATCAGCTACTGTAGTTCAAAGAATAAACAAGCCTTTGGGCACACAAATTCTTCTTTGAGTCTGCTGACCATAGGAAGACCGATGTTGACATTGGCACTGAGGCTTAAAAAGCTACTGGGAGTCTTACAAAAGAGAGGGTTGTAAGTCCTGCTTCTCTGTTCCCAGGCTGCATTTACATCAAGAGCAGCCTCAGATGGGGCTGGCTGGGAATTTTCTGTCTGAATGATTTCTCTCCAAATATGCAGTTTTGTTTTATTTGCTGTCAGGGAAATTAAAATGGAAGCGCTGACTGCTTGGCAGCGTGCCTGGGGGGCTGTTTCCGAGCTGGCACCAGGAGACTTCTCCCAAACTCTCTCCCCAAGGACTGCCCCGGGTTTTGGAGATGGGAGGCAATGCTCTGTGCATAGGCTGCCTGGGAGAGCAGAGCAGATCTCCCGTGCAGAGCCCTGGCTGCCTGCGGCACCTGGCAGCCTCTGCCCCCCTTGCAATGAGTTTGGCAGGCGGCAGCAAGCCTGGGCTTTACAGGCGCCTGTGCCTGCAGCGAGCTGAAAACTGGGCAAACTGGGAAACGGGTAGGTGGTCCTTCTGCTTCTTGCACCATTGCTGCTCTCCTGACGGCTGGCTCCCAGGACACTTGGCTTTCTGAGCAGGAATTTGTTGTTTACGCTTCATTTTTCTCCAATTTCAGAGAGCCCTGCAGATATGAAATTTTGAGTTTAGATCAGTTAAAGCATTTTGGTTTGCAAGATGATGGGGAAAATGGGGAGGAAAGCACATATAGCTATTTTTGTCTTGCTTCAGTTCAGTTTTGCTGTGGATTTTAAGCAAAGGCTGCGGTCATTCACTTCATCCTAAGTTGCTGATGTGCCAAAATAGCACTGAAAGTCTATCAGCACCACTGAAAACAGGAAGCAACAGAAATTTCTTGAGTGAGATTTTTCTCGTGACATTTCAGTCAGTTTTGCAGATTCAACAGTGAGAAGTTCACATGCAGTTCAAATATTTCTTGAATGTTTTTCTGGAGTGAAGCTCCACACCATCTGATGTTGACTCGTTGCTAGATTTTTGCAGCTCAGAGGGGTGCTGGCTGCCTGGCTCTCTTTCCGTCTTTGCTGAAGATCGTACAGTGCCGACAGCGCAGCAGCATCACCTCTGTGCTGAGGCACCTGCCGTAATTCTGAGGAAACAAAGAAGAAAGGAGATATGTGCAAAGTCTGCAAAATACAAATGCTGAAACTTGGATTCTTTAGAGGCTTGAAGTTGGTATTTTGTCAGGTTCTACTTTTTGCATATTTTCCCATCACCTTCCACCTCCCTCAAAAACCCCCAAACCCACGTTTCCTTAGCGAGGAAAGTACAACATGGAGGTTAAAGCGGTGCAGGTATCAGCTGCTGCTGAGTTCCGCATGCATCTGGGTTTTGCACGGGGCATATCTGTGCTGCCAGTTATTTGCATAGCTGAGCTCTGCAAAGCATGCCTCCACCTTGGCCTGGATCCATGCTCCCATTTACGAGCAGACCTAGTCCTCAAGGCTCAGAGACCCAAATGGCCAAGTACATTGCAGATCACCCCAGGCTCATCCTAAACCCGCTGACTGGTGACAGTGAGGCTGCTCTGATCCTGAAAAGCCCCTTCAAAAAGCTGGCAGGAGGACTGCAAATTGCAGCTGTGGGGTCTGGTATGCTTCAGTCATGATTGTACAGGCCTCGTCTCTGTTTTCTCTCTGTTTATGTCCAGGAGCTTCCAAGTAGTGACTCTTGCAACTGCCTGTCGAGTGGCTGCTATTCTAGAAATAGCAGCGAGGTGGGAGGAGAGATGCCAAAACAAAAAGTCGGCCTGTCTGGGAAAATTCCAGCGAAGTGAGAATCATCTTAGTCCAGCTATTCCACGAACCGAAGAGAAGTACAGTGTTTTGCATAGTTGGTTTTCAGACAGTCCCTCCCTGCCCYATCTCCAGTGGTCCATGCACAGGCACATACAGGTTATCAGCAGGTCCTTTGCTTCTTCTTGGTGTTAGGCAGGCACAGTTCAGTCTAAGACAGCCAGATATTTCCCCTTAGAGAATCCCCATTTCCATTTCTTACTAATTTGCCAGRCTAGAGCACGCAGGTTGAAAATTTCTGCATGGGATCCCTAGCCTGGGATTCATGTTTTTAGAAGTTTTGGCTAAAGTGATTCTTGCATATTGAAAATACAGTCAGGAAAATAATTCCCTGCTTTGCCATTAGAATAMAAAAATAAAAAAAAATAATAAAAAAAAAAAGTTGTTCTCTGATGAGTTCTGCTACCTTGTGCTTTGGAGACGGGATTGAAAATGTTGAAAATGAGACTTATGACTTAATATGACAAAATGTCAATCTAGGGAAGTCAATAAGGTTCCTGTTTGTTATTTTTGTTTGTTTCTTATATATAGGAGAACATTGCATTAAAAAATCTTAAAAGAACATAGAGGTGTTAAAGTCAAGCATGCAGAATTTAGGAAAGGTCAGGATTTAGTTTTTCTGTCACCTTAATTAATTTATTTTTTTTACATTCTCATTCTTCTTCTTCATTCAGCACATCAGACATGGTGTAGTCTTTAATTATGGGATCACATACTATTTCTTCACTGACTCTGGAGTTATTCAGCTTATAGTTCCATAACTAGAAGCTATTTCATGCTCCACAATCATGGAAAGACTGACGCATGTGACACAGAAAACATCGATTCTGAAAGTCCTGACTTTTGACTTTGCACCAAAACCACACTTTTTGGTGTGATCCTGCAGCTAAATGCCTCTTGGTATATATGTTCTATTTTGTTGCTTCCTAAAACTTTGATATTTTATTTTTCAAATTGTTCAGCTCCTCTTATTTGGAGCCAGAGCAGAACTTRAAAAGCTCACAAAGGTTAATCTGAAACAACTACCAGTGATGTGTCAAGATTCCTGACTACAAAGAACCTTTCAAGATGCCAGCTATGGATGTAATTATTAAATTATTTTCTCTAAATTGTAATGACATTCAATTCCTCTTTTGGGCATAAATAACATTAACTTTTCTGAAAATCTCCCTTCACTCATACAACTCCTGAGAAAAATACAAAAATTCTCCCCAGAGGTCAAAAGCATGGTGGGTTGTTCAGAAGATGCTTGGTTCTTAAATGGTGGCCACAAAATTGATTACTGTAACATGAAAAACAGAAAGAATTAGTAGTGCAGAGCAAAGAAACCCAAACTCCTCCCCAAGCTGATTACGCTGTATGAAGTAAGGCGTGTTAGGAAATCTTCCCACCTTTACAGTCAACACAGACAGAACAGCCATAAATCCTCTGCCCTGTTTCCATTCAAAGGACAAACAGATTATAGCTAAGTATCCTTGATAGGTGTAGTCCAAACCCCAGGAGGAGGCAATTCTTTCCCAGCCAGTGTTTATCCCCGGAGCTCTCTCCGGGTAGTATTGTACTGCAGCGTAAAGTAGCTTTCCCTTCTAGCACAGGGGGAGATTTTGGTTAATTCACTGGGCTGTTACGATGATGACTGCTTAACTGGGTGCACTGCTGTACAGTGATCCTCCAGGGTGATCCTCTCTCCAAATATTGCCTTTTCAGTGTGCAGCCTGTGATTTTCCTCATCCCTTTAAGGGTACACGTTATTCTAGAGTAACTGTTATCTACATATCTATCTGATTTTAGTGCATTTGCTAAAACAATCTGGGAAGATTTTGATTGCATAAAAGAGTGACAAAAAATGTAAGATGCTTTTAATAAAACTTTTACCTGGTTTTCTTCGATCCTTTTAATAATAATAGTAATTTTCTGTCTTAGGAAAAAAGGCTTAAAGAAGGTGGGGGTGCAAATCAACAAGCACAGGAAAATACAAAAAGGGAAAGCAGAAGGGGAACATCTGGAGGACTTTGGCAACGTATTTTATCACAAGGGGGCAGTGCATATTAACAAGTGAGCAAATAAGCCATGTTTCACAGGATGCTAGTTCCTGTGATGCTAGTTCTTCCCCTGAAACTTGTCTACCAGGGCCAAAAGAAAAAAAAAGAAGAAAGAAAAAGCCCCCCAAAAAGATTAGCACATGATAGCAGACTTAGCGCCCTGTGAGGTTTACGCTTGACAAGAGCTGCTGGAGTCTGTGCCTTATATTAGAGTGGGTGTTATGATTTTGTAGGAGAAGTGAGGAAGATTTAGGTACCGTGGTAGCCAGCGGTTGTCCCTGGTTTGTTGCTCAGCCAGCAGCCAATGATGCCACCTAGTGAACGGTCATTTTGCTGGTTCTGTCTATTATATCATATCACAGTAAATCATGAGTATACCATAAGCAGAATGACCACTCTCCTCTCATAATCAGATGTATTCATTCTGGCATCGAAGACAAAAATGTAATTACCCTCTTACAAAGAGGGATTACAAGACAGGCACACTGCACCTTGGCAACTATGGCTCATGTTTTAATTCCACATGGCTGTGTTCTTTCGGGAAAAATAATCTGATTTTACCTCTCTGAAAAATGACAGAATGACAGCCATAGAGAGTAATTAATGTCAGGACTGTGAAGTGGTTGCTGAAACCTATGTTGATTGGGACTTTCACTGCTTGCAGGATTTTTCCAGGACACTCTGATGGGTGAATTGTCCATAGACATGTAACGTCCATCCTGCAAAATATGAATTTGGCCAAGAGAAGGAAGTGTTAGAATCCCTGTCACACCAAGTGTTTCTGGACACCTCTATCTGAAAGTCACGTACCTGTGCTTAGAGATGTGATGGGATGCCCTTAGCACTACATAGGGTGAGAAAAATCACTGGTGAGCATATATAGCTGGTGAACATGTAAGCAGTGCTTGTACTTTCTCCGACACTGCAATGCAGACCCAGGCTTGATGGAGTGTGGTGGGGAGAGCCCTTGGCCTTTGTCTGTGAGCTGCTGGTGGTTGGTCATCTTTTTTAGATGTCTACATGAGGAAAAGGTGAGCTGAACTCAAGAAGTGCCTTTTTCTTTCTATTTTGACTGTAGAAGGAGACTATAACTTTTTTTGACAGAAAATGATAGGAGACTATCTTTTTTTTAATACTATCAAGTGACAGTATATCATTTGATAGTAATTTATACTATCAATACATCACTTGATAGTATAAATAAAAAACTAACTCCATAAAGTACTAGTAAATTGCACTGAATGGAAAGAGAACTGGCTTTAAACATGATTATCCGCAAGAAATTATCTTCTAATAGAGGTGTTAAAGCAGTCCTATGCCTAGACTCCTAATCAGCATGAATAATCCAGGCAATCATATAAAGTTGGTTGGGTCCCTGAATAATTGGGACTTATTTAAGTCAAATACATCTTAATACAGCCAAATGTAAAGTTATGCTTCTGAGCTAAGGAATTCAGGCTACAAAGAAATTATCTGCAGCCTGAAAAAATGCATCCTGGAAAGTGGCAACCTAACTAAGTGAGGAGAGTGACAAGTTCAGCATAAAGTTCTATTGTGATAATATGGAAAGAAGATCTAATGACAGTCCTCAGATTTTTAGATAAAAGAATAGCAAGAAGTAGTAGGGAAGTGATTTTATTTCTGGATGAAACGCCAATGAGAATGAATATTGTGTCCATAGTTCTATAGAGTATTGATAAATCGAAAAGAACTGTGGAAGTTATTCAAAATGTGCAAATAATATCTCAGAGTGAGAGAGAGTGCAAAATCTGCTTAGATTATCTTGAGAAAATTGAGCAGTGACTCTATTTAAAGTCACAAGTAGGAAACTTTTTAGAGGAAAAAATGGGTAATTAAGGTCTAGCTCATGTAGTGGAAAGTAAAGGAGATAGTGCAATGCTCCATCTTGTCTTATAAGCTTTGAATGTATAAAGTCTCTACTTTCAGAAGCAGAATCTGTTCTTTGTCCATTACAGCTATCTTTAGCAATCTAGATGTTATACATCTAGTCCAAGTTCTTTGGGTACCCCTACAAGCAGTGAAGAAAGATAAGTATCTCTAAAAGATTATTCATTTCCCCTTTTAGACTTTTCTAGCAGGACAAGATGAGTCACTATCGAAGATTCCTCTGCCGTGTCAAAGACTACATTCCTTGCAGAGTCATTGTGGAAGGCTAATGTTGCATGCAGCGTGGGATGAATCACAGCTTCATGCACCTGTAGCAGCACTTCAGGAGAGCCACTGCGCAGAGCAGGACTGTTTCTGAAGCATGTCGTATGACATGAATAACTCTTCCAAGGATGTTCTTCCAAAGGATGTTCTATGACATGGATAATTCTTCCAAGGAAGCACAACCAAAGAGACAGAACAGCCCTCACAGGCAGAGCAGCCAGATGGTGTCTTTAAAATATGGATGCATTCTGGCCCTATTGAGTTGGGGATCATCTCCCTAAAGACATCTGAGAATAAAGGAGGAAGGGCAGGATGAAAGAGATGAACAAAATAAGGTGAGGATGAATTGTTTAGAAGTCACAGGCAAGATCTCCAAAAGTGTCTAGTGATTCTAGATGTCCTAGATTTTGGGTGGCTAACTTTAAGGTGAATACTGGGAAACCATTGCATGAAAGTCATACCTTTGGACAGACAAAACCAGCACTGCATAGATCAACCACCAAAAAGCTTACTGAGTCAAGTCAATACCTACTCTGGAAACCAAGAAATATCTGCTGATATTTGGTTCTATTCCTTTTTCAACATTTATGTGGATGAATGAAGATTATTCTATTGACAAATGCAATGATGTTTTGATGACTAAATAATGCCAATATATTATCTGGATATCACAGTTTGCTTATGCTCTGGGCTTTGATTGATTTTGCACTGATTCAATGTCAACCCTGATGAAGGTCATCCAGATCCAACACTGTTCTAGTCTGCRTTTTATATAAAAAGTATTTGTGTTGGAAAACCCATACTTCTTCTATGTAGGTATGCTCAGTGTTCCCTCCTAGCAAATAGTTCATTTGCAGAAAGTAAGTTCTTTTTATAGTCTTTGCAATACTGATTATAGACTTTTCAGTTGCTGATTATTACAGAAGGTTCTTTCCAAGAGAAAGGCAGAGGAGGAGGCAGGCTGTACATTAAAGACTGTTGAAATCATAATACTGATCTTATTTAGCTGTTTTTTTCTGCTCAAAGATTGCAAAGGAAATGCTAATACTTGTTAGATCACTTTACTCTGTGGAGAGGAACTATCATTTCTCCTTTAAAGATGAGAGACACTTTAAATTTACACAAGATCCAACATCACACTGTTGTAAGGAACTTGAATAATACTCATGGATTTTGAAATCTATTCATCCATTCAAATCACTGCTCTTTGTCTCCTAGGTGATCAATATAAATATATATTTAACTGTTTGTTATTCTCTTCTTCCCAGGTGCATACTGCAAGTCCAGAAACATTGCTTCTAGGTTCTTGTTCTACCCAGGAAAGATCTCAAATTGTATTATTCAATATTGAGTCCTTGCAGACTGCCAGCTGACTGGATTAAAGATTGAGTAAATGTTGAAAGAGGATCTTGTTCTTTTGAATTTTGTTTTTTTCTTTTGAATTTTCAACTAACCATTAAGGTGAGCAATTACACCCTGTGCTCACTTAGTACCTCTAATTTGTATGTGTACTATCACAAGTGTTGGTGTCATATTATCCACATAAAATTCAGCCATCAGACGAAGAACTTGAGCTAAAGCTGAGCATGACCCGGATGATACTAGTTAAAAACCAGGACCATCTGAAAACCTTCCCAGGTAATGTTGGGAAAGGCTGAAGCCTTTCAGCCTTACTTTTAGTAAGGTATTGTGAAGACTAGCATCCTGTTTGAACCCTGCTCAGGTGACAAGGTCACATCTGTAGCTAAAATTTTCTTTTATTCATTTTCCAGTCAGAAACTTTGTCTTTCATCTCACCTGAGATGCAGGCCATTTTCCCTCTGCTGTTGGATTCCTGTGATTTATTCTAGCTAGAGCTAAAGACAATCCTGAAACACAAAATATGGTCATCCACATCCTCCTTGATTTAGGATCCCTCATCAGATGCAAGGATAAGTGTCTTCACTGTTTCCCAGGTATTATTGAGGGCTAGCTAAATAATACAGGATGACAATCAGGTCAAGCATCATCGTTTTTAAAGACTGAATTACAGCATAAGAGCCATCACAGACGTTGTGATGAGACAGAACACACAAGCTTAGACAAAGTGCCTGAAAGCTATGGAAGAGGCATTTTTGAGCAAAACTCATGGAGGCATTTGGATGAAACCCATCTGGCAATCTTTAGAGGAAGGGTTTTTGACAATTTAAAAGCTATACTGGATTTAAAAACTTGTATCCACAAACCAGTTACCAAAAAAAAAAAAAGCAAACAATGCAATACGCTGAAATGTCGGGGGTGGGGTGGGGAAGGAGGTGTCAATAAATATTTCAAAATACATGTTGACACCCTTTTGCACACAYATGCACACACACATACATACATACACACTTCCTAAGTAGAGTTTTCCCTAAGATTTCTGTTTTATGAAGTTGTACTCAACTTTAAAATTGCACTTAAGTATTGCTTTAGCTGGCAGCTTCACCAGACAAAGCATTTTAGGAATAAATCCTAATAAAGGCAATTGACTTCCAGCATTAGATCTATATGTGGCTGGTACAAGACACAAACATATAAGGAAAACAGTTGTGGAGGTTGCAAGGAGACATCTTCATGGCGTGGGCTCCAAGCATTTGTTGCAGCTACCTATTTTCACTTTGAAGGTATTCAGATACCATCATGATTGGTTTCAGGATAAAACCCTGAGATAGATAGAAGAGATAAATATCGTGCTTACACAGGACATGGTTTGCAGAAATGAAGTGTGGTTATTTACAGTTTTTAAAAAATTATATGTGACCCAGTTTGATTAACTGTGGGTTGTGGTTCAATATTTTAAAATTGGTTACTAAGAAATTATACTGCTTTAAAAAAAAAACACTATAAAACAGTCTTTTTTTGTGGTCTGTTCTCAAAGTACTARCATAGATTAAGCCACTCAGACATGTGTTCTGTGTTTCTGTAAGGTAAAGGTGCTGAAAATGCAGGTGGTTTAATACTACAGTTTTAACCAAAACATGCTATTATGTCACTTAGATGAATAAAATGAATGTCTCTCTAAAGCAGACATTAAAGCACAATTTATTCATTTGTCATGGGAAGACTGCTTTCATGTCTGTATGAGATTGTCTATTGTTGCTAGAGGAAGAAAGGCTGAGATCTCTGTTTTATGAATTTGCACTCAACTTTAAAATTACACTTAAGTACAACTTTAGCTGAGAGCTTTCCTTTGCATGGCATTGTAGAAATAAATCCTAATAAAGGCCAATGACTTCCAGCATTAGATCTATGTGTGCCTGGTGACAAGGCACAAACAGGTAAGGAAAACAGCATCTTCTAATCGTTACCAGCATGGTCAGACATGAGCAAATGACAGCTCTAAGTCTTAGCCACGCTGGTACTGATCAGAAATCTCAGACAGCAGCAGGTTGCTTTGGTGACCTTTGTTAAGGACAGTAGGAGTCACATCATGAGATGCTTCATGCTAAATGGTCGTGTTTGATGTTAGCCTTGGACTGAGGACTAGAAGGAGCCTTTGGGCTGGATCCTCTRTTTAAATCACTGGTGCCTTTCTGAACCTGCTATACCTACACTGGTTCACTCCAACAGAACATCAATTGTTTTTGTCTCCACACCGATTCACATCAGGTAAAGAACATATTTCATTGCACCAGCTTCATGTCTTTGTCTAAGTCAGAACCCTTGTTTCAAAGGCAGCTCATCACACACTTTGCAGGCAGTAGGTCACATAATGCAGGTAAGGAATCCTTGCTGGGAAAGTAAATGAGGCTAACTGTGTAAGTATGAGAAGAATAACTGGGTTCATAGCCTGTCAGGATTATTGTTATCACTCTGATGTGTTTTCGCTCCAGGGAATTCRGTTCCTAAGAGTAAAAAAGATAGAGTGGGTATGTGTTGATAGAGCTAAGGAAACTGGAAACTTTTGTGAATATTAGGTCAATGCATTTTTTAAAATGTCACAGTTGCCTCATCCCATTTACCTGTAGACTCTTACTCAGCAGTTCACAGTTCAGGGGACAGCAGCAAGTTCTGTCCACATCCCTACAACATTCTGAGTTTTGTTTTTTTTGGGGGGGAGCAATCTTGTATTTAATAATGCTCCCAGAACACACCCTCTTCTGGTTAACAGAATGGTCAATGCTAAACGAAACATTTCAGAAGCCCTTCTATGCAGAGTATAGCGCTTTTTGTCATGGTTTGGTATTGATTTTTGAAATCAGGGTTTGCTAAACTGATGTATTTTTTTCTAAAAGTTTGAAAAGTAATAAGCGGCAAATGTGTTGAACCGTCTGTCAGTGTTAAACATTTGCATGAGGAAAAGCATCAGAATCAGGATTCAAGAAGCTATCTATTAACGCAACAAACTGCCATACAATGAACAAGAAAACTCCATAGCTGATAGGCATTTTAAATCACTGTATTAATTTGGTAAGGTGAATGTGAAAAGATAGTAATTCTAAATGCTTTTGAGAAGCAAAATGCAATGGCTCCCAGGAACTGCTAAATATACTTTAGTCAAAGTATAATAGAACCTTAAAGGTATAAAATATCCATAGACATATACAAGGCCAAGTTATCAGTCTCATCTTAGCCTGATGTAACTTTATGAAGCAATTCCTATGAGTTAGACTTGCCTTGAAACTCTATCATGAACTTCTGGTCCTATTTTACCCCTTCTTTAGGTCTAAGCTCATGGAGGGAGGTTCAATCTCCTAAAATTTTTTTTGTGGGAATGGGATTTGCTCTCCCAGAAAATAAGACCCTCTTCAAACCTCTCCCCTTCAGACCCTCCCTAAAATCTTTGAAGAGTTAGGGAAAGTTTCTAACATAAACAAAATCTCCTTGTTCTTGATCATGATTAGGCCCATATATGAAAGAGCAGAAAAAAATGACAAATTTATTTCAAATACATCAGTCTCCTGCTCTGAAAAAATTGAAGTCATTTATTCCCTGAAATTCCTTACTTCCTCTAAATGCAATCATGCATCACTTAACTCTGAACTTGTAAATTTATGAGAGTCAGATGCTTTCCTTGAGTCAGTATTTTATATCTATAGACTAACTCTGTACCCTCCATTCAGCCAGTAAGTCTTCTTAGCCATAGCTAAATTTTCTCTTTCATAGGTACTAAAGAGAGAACGTATCAGTATGAGCAAGAATGTCATATCTTTTATCTATCATAGCAAATGTAGTTTGAAAACTCACTTTAAATGTGGAAGGAAYGGAAAGCTTTTCTGTACGTTTGCAATAAAGCTTAGGAGAAAAGTTTTTTWAAAAAATAAAGCCCAGATGTAGTTCCAGGACTTGAATCTCCTTAATAAGTGACTGCAACCAAATACATGATGATATAACTTCAAAAGTAATTGTTCACTCATTTCTAAAAGCTTGCTTGTAATTGCAAATGCATAACACTCTTATGTGTCTCTCAACTGAGAGGGTGAGACAACAGCGGATGGAGTGTAATTAGCAGATTTTGAAAGGTGTACAACAATATACACCACTGAATAATTTGATATGAACAGTTTTCAGTGCCAGTATTAAATAAACTCTAATTCATAATAATTTAATAACCTCCCAGGAACACTCAAGCACCACTTCATTTTGCATGGCCTCTCCATTTTTTATGGTATGTTTGCAAACCTAAAGCATGAAGCTGGGCTGCACTTGCATTAGTTTCTATTTGTATGAGTGTTCTGTTTCGCTTTTTAATCTCTACTGGGTGCATTTTACTATGATGCCATTTCGAAACTTTCATATGGCTTAGGAGCCTAAAATAGAAATGTTCTTTCTTTTTGCATGAGCGCAATATTTTGCAAGGTGCAAAGATGGATAACTCTGCAGCTGTGGCTTTGCTGTACAGAGCCTTTAGATGTATGATTTGTCTCCAAAAGGGACTGGCCTTTAGACACTGAGTAGATTTCCTGCCTTACAGAATATATGACATCCCAAATTAGTTTTGGTGATAAGGGAAGAGAGTGGGTGTTCACTGAATCTTCACTGATCTGCCTTGGTCCACTGGCCAAAGAGGGAGAGACAGGATGAAGGTGTGATGCCATTAACCTGTCCTTCCTAAGAAACAGAGAAACAGGTGGACTAGGGACTTGGTCTTTCTGTTGAATTTCTTTTTAGAATATGCTTAGCGTGCTATGTTGTGTGTGTGTGGTTTGCACTGCAGCTTTGTATAAGTGGCTTGAGTACCAAAAGAAACTTCTTTCCTTGTATGACTTAAAAAGTCACTTCAGAATAGTGGAACTGGCTTGTTAGTTTTTTATATACATATACATGTATATGTAGATATATATGTATATACATACAAAAATTCACATGTAGATACATATACACACACACATATCTATGAGAAGACTGATTGATTGCAAGTTTTTTAATTTCATTTTGTTGATACAGTAGAAGTTTGCCCTTTTTGCAAATGTTTTGTCCTTTTGCTGCTAGAAAGAACAGATGGGACCTGTTCAAATAGGAGGTGTGGGCACAGTCCTTTCAAGGGCTGTCCTTTCTGGGTTGTGGGACTGTCAAATGCCAAAAGCCTGAAATATTACACATTGTTCTAAGAATTTATTTCAAGAAACAGGACTATTTTTCATTGCCTTCCCTTGTTTTTATGAAGCTGAAGAAGAACTTGCGCCTGATATTTGACTCAAATCGCCACATAGAATTTTTGGTTTTCATTATTTTTCTTTGCTCCCCTTTTACCAAGGTACTGTCGTGAAGCTTATTTTTCTTGTAGTCCCATACCTCTGGAGAAACGAGATTACAGTTTTCACATTCTTGAAAAGTGTTATTACACTTTAGTTTGCCAGTGTATTRGTAACAAAAATTACACTTTCATTAACTAGTCCTTAAGCCAACCTTGTGACCACCTGTGTGCAATAAATGGCTTAACTGGGACACTTTGCATCTGGCTGATTGACTGACTATTGTACTGGGAGAGGCAATTTTAACTTTTTTCCTGCTGAGCCTGAGCAGACTGCAAAGAGCTAATTGTCTGCCAAAATTTTGAGTAGCTAGAAGTTAGCTCTTCAAACCACAACATCTGTTCAGCTCAGCAGGGGTGCTGTAGCATCAGAGGGAGAGCAAGCCTTCAGTATTGCCCGTAGTAGGTATCAGAAGATTCATTTCTAGCAAACAAGCTCATATGGCAGCCCAAGACTGCATGAATCATTGTATATGTGTTTTAATCTCCCACTAGAGAAGGTTTGGTCATAGGACCCTGGTCCTGTTTTCTAAGGCAGAAAAGACACAAAGTTCTTGGACACTGAATAACTTCGTCTTTTCTGTTATCTCTAACAAAATTTTTTATAGAGCTATTTTAATTCATTATAATGAACCCCAAGAATCTGTCTGAGTCAGTGTCTGAAAATTTTCCCGCATACTTTTCTCTATAACTGGACAGAAAATTGATTTTATGATTTTCTTTAGCTGAAATTTGAGTTTGCCTTGGGAGTACTTTCAAGAGCAAGAGGTCACCTCTGAAACTTGTTTCATATCAGAAACTGAAGAAGACAGCAATTTCTTAAGGATAAAAATAGTGCACAAAATTTGCATAGCAGCAAAAACAAGGCTTTGCTCCTATACTTTGTTTTGACTTCTACATTTTGTTCAGCAGCAATCTCAGCCCTGTAAACCATTTCAGCAAGGGACAATAGCCCCAAATTTTTAATCATAGAAAACTGCTCCAGAGTATTTAGATTTTAACTGAGGTATTTTTATTTTTAAAAGTATTATACACGAACCCCAGAATGATTTCGATAACTGACTATAAATGCTTTCTGATCAAACATTTTAACAGTACTGTTCTTGATGACAAACTTGTGGTAAAATGATGTTCTGAAAAATATGCAAAATTGTTTTTAAACAAATTATGAAGCAGCAAACTGATTTTTTGACTAGGTCATTTTAAGGATTTATATTCTGATTGAAGCAAGTTGAAATTTTGGGAAGAGAAAGGAGGAAGGACTCAAATATTTGACCAGCTTCTTTATGTTCATTTTCCGGCTATTACATAGTGGTCAAGGAGATGATTGAGGGTCAAAACTGCGTTTACATCTTGTTGGAATATAGTAAAAGTTATTCAAGATTTCTTCAATGGTTTTCATTAAAAGATGATGTTGCAAATTTCTAAAAGTGTAGCACATTTGTGATCTTTTTAGGGGCTAGAAAGGTCTGGCATTAAGGAAACTATCAGTTCAGCTACCTTTTAGAGACATAGGAAGCCATGGTTCCTGCTACAGAAAGGCTGTCATTTGGACCACATGTGTTATCAGGCTCTTTCTGATATCCCAAAAAAAGAAGAAACTTTCCAGATAATTTCCTCCCTTTTATTTGGGAACTACAGCAGTGGTTTCACAATTGCTGCAGCAGATAAAGGCTATCACAAGACTTGATTTAGAATTGGGAAGCCACATGGTTTGTATTTATAGACTGTTTATGGTATTATATTTTATGTTGCTATATTATTTTTATTTATTTTATCATATGCTATTTTAGTAGTTTAAGTTATTTCTCATCCACGTTGCAGTGGGGTTGAAGAATCTTAAAAATACAAATTGCTTCATCAGGTAGTTTAAATGTGACTTCCCTCTTCGGCTCCTCCTTTCTTACCTCCTCTTCCCTGGAAATATTTTAATATGCTGATGTTGATCCCATGGAAAAGGTAAGGTGGTTAGATCATTGCTAAAAGTTTAGCTGAAAGACATCAGAAGTCTGATTGTCATCCAGAAGCCAAGGACAAGCAACTTCACGATATCACATTTTTTATGAAATGGAATTGTTTTTTCCTGACCTGCCTGAGGACTGATTTGTGTGACAAAGATGCGTGCCGTGATCCAATGGCTGTAGCTCCGCTCATAGCCCCCCACTCTTAAGAGCTTTCKGGACTGTGTAAGAGCCACTCTTGAGTTTTAGATCTCTTTGAGAAAGCACAGGATCTCTTTATTGAAAGCATGGGGAATTTCAAATACCAAACTAAAAGAAAGTTTTGTTTTTTTTTATCAAGCCAAGCTTTATAAGCCAAATGTAGAAAATACTGGAACTCAGGATGCCCAGAGAGCTATAATTTGTCTGTCTCCTTCCCATGCATAATGATAATCTTTAATTAGATGCTAGTACACTTTTATCTCGCTCACCAGAGGCCTCCAGGTCATCCAGGGCCCAGGAAAGGTGATGTGCAGAGGAAGATAAGGAGTCATGTAGTGGAGACCCTTGTTCGTAGGATCTCTCCTTCATTTGTGATGAAAGTTGGAAGATGTGCAGCATGCAGAGGAAAAGATTTCAGAAAGAGAAAGGGTGGTATCCTGGTTTAGGCATCTTTAAGAACTACTGCCGCCAGACAGGTGAGTTGGATGGTAGGAAAGCAGCTGAGACCACTACAGAGCGCCATGAACCCTGGGCTGGTCTCTCAACAGACCTTTTTGTTCTCCCATCCGTGCACAACATTCACAACTGCAAATGCAGTGAAGCACTGTGATTTCATCGATTTGTAGATGATAACGCTTTGCAGGCTCCACGCAGCACAGAAACACCAAGAAAGCCACAAGTTACTAATAAAAAGATAGTACGAGGTAAATTACAAATTATAACTGTAACCACAGATATTAGATAATTACATTGAAACAAAGGTATTCTAGAACACGTGTTGGATGTACCAAGTGAGATGATTGATTTCAATTTCTGTTTTGAATAAAATACAGTGTGATTAAGGAAAGGGTGAATCAGTGAAGCTCTACATTCTCAAACTATTTTTCAGGTTGCATATTTTATACCAGCTTACAAACCTTTTTTGTAGTATTTGTTATGTGTCCTCATATTCAGTTGCCACTAGCAACATAAAAATAGTGATTCAATTTTTTTCTACAAGGAGACAGATTAGTATTATGTATACTATATTATACATACATACATACATAYATATATATAAAAACCATATAGATTAATCCATATCTTTCTTAATCTAAAATAAACATGGAGATTTTTCAAATAAAAGGAATCAATCCTCCTCCTTCCTATTCAGCTGAATGACTGTGTTATTTCTCTGTTTCTGGAACTGGAGAGCTTGTTTCCCAAAGTATATTTAGGAGGATAAGATGTTCTCTATCCAGTACATGGTCTATACACTGCTTGTTATGGCATAACTGATAACTTGAGCTGGGCAAAATATAGTAATATTTTTGACAAATGGAAAATTTTCCATTTTTTTAAATGAAAAATACAAATATTCTATCTACTGTCTCCATCCCAAACACATCTGCATGGGTGTGTGTTTCCAGCTTCCCCATGGGCACAGCTACCCAGCTTGGAATACCTTGCTGCCATTCCTGCTACTTCAGTTTCCAGTCTTCCCAGCAATGAAAGCAAGTACTGAAGCCAGTCATCCCAAAGAGGACCACTGCAGCCGTGGGAAGGAGAGGGGAAGGGGTGAAGCTCACACAGAGAGGGGCAAAGTACGCGATTGCTGAGCCTGGGGCCCAAGGCTAGCAGCAATCYCCTGCAGTCCAGCTCCTTCCCAGCAGCCGCAGCAGCCAGCCGTGCTTGCCAGGATTATCCCACAGGTCACTTAGGTAGCAGGGTTTAGTCGTTGTCCACCACAACCTTCTCTAATTTCGTCACAGATCATGGATTAGTAAAGACCTACTGCACAACTCTATGGAGACAGAGGACTATTATCTGGTGGCTGTCAAGGAATGAGCTTATCTCAAATGGCAGCTGTTGGCTAGATCAGAGTAGTACTGCCGGTGAGGAGATACGTCTTCATCCGAGACCAAAGTGAGGAGGAAGATCTGTCCACACACATTGCTCTTAATACAGCGCTCTCAATACTGATTCACATCCTGGCTGTGTCCATACAGCTTACTCATATGGTCTTCTTCAACATCTAACTACTCTTAAAAGGGCTCATTTCTTTCTGTTTATTCCACTGAAATGTGACCTAATGTTAACTCAGTCATATATCTAGGAAATCTGAAAATTCTGTACTTATTCTCCATAACATGTAAAGTAGGGTACTCTGTGTGTCTTTCTGACTTACTGAAGCACTAAATTGCATTAGCGTGACTGATTGTGATTCTTGTTTTGATATCTTACAGGAAAAAATCTTTATTATTAGGACACAACAAATTTTTCACTTTGACCCCATACTGCTTTGCATTGAAATGACTTTCTTTTTGTCTTTTTGTCTTTTTTGACATGTATTAGTCTCTTTATTTATCATACAGGATGCAATACTCTGTGCATCAATTTTCTATTTAATGTGGATTACAGATTAAAAGAGAGCAACTGGCCATCAGCATTAAATCATAGCAGATGATTCTTTCTAAATATGCCCTGATCTTTCCAAACAAACATTCTTCTCACATCCAAATGAGTCTGTCATGAAAATGATGAAAAAAATAGTTGCACAGAAATCTTGACAGTGAGTTGTAATAGGAAACAGTGCAAACTGAGATCAGATATCAGGACTTTTGCAAGCTGAAGATACCTTTGTCTCCTTTTAAGTCAACAACATGGAAATTATTCAGGGTTTGATTAAAACTCTTATCCTGTGCAGTCATTCCCCAGTTCTTCCTGTGGGATGCTAGTTCAGTAATGTTGCTGAAGAATATATGCTTTAATTATTGCACAAGATTTGAAAGAATATTAGTTAAATTGGAAGGCCAAGCATTAAAAATCTAGGAATGGCAAAATTAGAGTTGCCTGTGCTACCTAATCTTGCTGGATAGTCAGTATGCTGAAGTTAATGATCATACTGATTGTGTACCATGTGCCCCATTTACTCTGCTGGAGTCATGGTGCTCTTCTGGTAAGTAGCACTCAGCAGCTTCTTTGGTGCTCAGCACAGCCTTAAGCCATTTGTACAGCACTCTACTCAAGTCTTGCTATATAACCATTACTGCTAACATCTTCATTGGTTTCCTCCCACCCCCATCAGGACAGAAGTCCGTATTAATCCTAGTTTAAAACAAGGATAATGAAAAAAACAGAGATTTTATCCAATGGCAGTAACGGACTGTTATCCTTTGTGTGGAAGATATCTCCTTCACAGGCTTCACAGCCCTTCCCTGATAGCATAGGACCACCTCAGACGCAGAAAGCCCATCTTCTGCACTAGGTCCAAGGACCACATGCATATGTGCTTATCTGGACTCCTTCTCAGATCTGAAGGCCAGCTCGGGCCAGTGAGCTCGCTGGGAAGATAGTCGCTTGCCCAAAGGTCCTGGGCAGCCTTTTTCAATGAAAGAAGCAATTGTAAATCAGCAGCCATGGAGTTGGTTCTGTGCAGGCAGGTTCCTCTGAGAATGTGGGGCCTAAGGAAATCTATGATGAGAGTATACTTCAGGAGATTTATGCGGATCCGTAACTATCAAAAATTTGTAGAGATCTTTGACGGTGAGCAGCCCTCCAGTCAAAGTTTCAATCTCTGTTCCAAACTGTGGTGATATTGATGTTTTTCAATGAGATTGTTAAAGATTTTCTAACAGAGGCAAAATAACATTTTCCACATAAGTTGTTCAAAAGATTGAACAGAAAACATCCATTCTTAAGACAAAATAATAAAAACAAACCAATTCAATCTGGGGCAGATGTCTCTAATGAAAGGGATCAGACTAGGAAGTGAAGTCTGGATTTGAAAGTCTATAAACTAGAGAACCTTATGACAGAGTGTTTTGGAGGCCTCCTTTTAACACAGGCATTGTTAACTATATCGCATAGTGCAAGAACGATGAATAAGATTGCCACTCATGATACAATATTTAAAAAGTTACAGCACCTAGAGGCCAGGTGGACTTTGTCCTTTGGACGAAGGATATTGATTTGCTTTAGCTGAATACCAGCTCTTCAACTTGACCCCATCTCCAAGGTATTTCTCAAGAGGAAGACAGCTTTTGGAGGAAAGTAGTCACTATGGGAATTAGAGATTCAAGTTTAGTGCTGTTTTCTTGTACTTTTGGTGGTCAGCACTCTATTACTATCTAACTGCAATACACATAGACAGCTGCCTGATATCATATCTTGCACTAGCAGAGATACTATTTGGTGTAGAAAACTGTTCCAGGAAACATATAGCCCTCATTTTTATCTTGGTGCATTCTCAAGAAGAGTATTAGCGTGATACAAGGGTGATTTTGATTTCCTTAGAACAGAGCAACAAGAAGGGAAATAAACAATACTTTTTCTACATTGAGTAATTACGGATAACATAATCATATGTTATCCAAGAAGGGCACAGAAGAAATGTGACTCCAGCTTGCACTGAGTTCTGGTTATCACTAGATGTGGAAGGACAAACACCCCCAGTACCTGAGATTCAACATGACCCAACAGGATAAGGCACAAAGAAATTGTTTAAGATTTAGATTGATGACTTAGATGGTTTTCTCCACATGAGGGAGATTCTATCTTTTTGCTGAGTAAATTGAGTCTCATAGATGTGTGACTCACGCTTTTAATCTCTCTCCTTCTCAGGCAAGTTCTAGCTTCAGATGCACTCCTCTGAAATCAAAGCTTGTGAAGGCTACGTGTGCTGCTAGCTCCCTGCTAAGGGACCAGGTGTCCCCTTTAAAGGCAGCTCCAGGTATCACCAATCCAGCTAGCAACTGAGCTGTGCTGAGCCCCCTCCTGACTGCACAGAGGCAATGGCAGGGAATCGTCCTCTTCAGCATGTCGCAGCCTGTTTTTCAGATCAGGGATGTGATAGGTAGTTTTGGCTCATGACATCTCTAGTTTGCCTCAGTAAAAGAGCCCTGCACTTCTCTCTGGGGTTGCAAGCTTCCTGGGTCCTTGCCTGAAACTAAATTAGATAGTAGTGCAAGCAATTCCGGCAGAGGAAAGAACAGGTCATACTCGCCTTCTGCCTGGGCTTCMCAGGAATCAGGTCTTACTTTTAAACCCTTAAATAGACAACTAAAAAAACCCTTTCTTGAAAAGCATTGGATGTTATACAAGTTACTTAAGTAGTTTTGGTATTAATGATTTATTTCCTAATTGTGAAAGAGAATTATTTTTTCACTTTTCTGTCTAAAAGATGTAATAATGTTTTTGAAGATTTATGCAATGTATGAGAGCAAATAATGTGTACTACTTTTACAAGAATTTTGTGACAGTATGACAAATTGCCAGGCTTCATTGGAGAAAAATCTATCTTAAGAAAGGAACGTACTGAAAATGACGGCAGAGGGACAGACCATACGTGAAAAATGGAAAATGAGAAGTGTGTTGAGTTGGGAAATAATGTGCTATTGTTTGCTATATTAATCATCTTAGGATCTAATATTTCTCACTTAGCTTTTTAAGTACTACCAAGCCTTTGGGATCTATATTTTAGAAGGCTTAAAGCAAGGCATGTATCTACTGATTGATGAGGTTAACTTTTACCCAATATTTTTAAACCAAATGTGTATTATTTTAAAGTTTTAAATATGTTTCATGCCTTTTATATCAAAATTGTAATGTTTTTATTTCACATACATGCATATACTCATAGCAACCTGCTCAAAAATCCCCAGCATCAAGGAACTACATATTAAGCAGAACCTAAGTTAAGGTTAGAAATCAACAATTCTTCTTTACTTTCCTAGCCTGTGAAGCCTTGTGTCAGCAACTTCAAAAACATTCTTTATAAAGGTTCTCGGATGCATAACCTAGCAGACTTCATGACTAAACACAGCCTCCTGGGAATGGCCTTGCTGCAGAAGCGATTTGGTTTGATTGATCTTTATTACCGCCAGGGAGATAGAGTGGGTGCAAAACCACATGTAAAACTGACCTCACGGGAACTGCAGAGTGGTGCTAAGGGAGGTCCCCTTCTCACCAGGAAACTCAGCTTTGGCGGGCTCTGCTGCAGGCTCTCTGCCAAGGAGCATTTCTCTTTCAGAGGCTTTAGGTGCACCTGGTGACTGAAGCCTTTGGGAGCAGGCTGCGAGGTGAGAGCCAGCAATACAGAGCCACCAGAGCCTCTGAAAACCCCTATGGCTGTGCAGATCTATGGGAGACAGCTTCTCTGCTGACCCCAAGGAAGGAGCAGGACAGGAGAGCTACATGGCCCAACGCATGCCTTAGCAGGGGTATTTTTTTATGAAAAACTGCAAAATAGCAACAAAATAATCCTTTTTTTTTCTTATTCAGAAGCAGATAACTGATTTCAGCCATACCTTCCAGGTATAGAAAAGCACAGCTGTCATCTGCTTTTAGCAGCTCAAAGTCAAGTTTGCAATAGTTTTGCTATCTTCACCTTAAAACTAACCAGTGGGGTGCTTAGGAGTTTAAAAATTTGAAGTGAGAAAGGCACTCTGCACTCAGAAGAAGTGCCATCAAGAGGTTAATATTTGTGTGCAAATATTAACTTTCTTTCAAGATTACACATACTGAGTGCCAAAACAGGTATCATCAGCTTACAACACTGAATCTATAACCTAAGCAGTATCTGCTGGGCTTTGTCATTTCTAATGCCTGTCCTCCCACCAAGCCTGCTTAGTCTTATTAGTAAGCACCACGAAGGGTTAATATTTATCTCCATCCTAGTCTGAACTTGCATTTTCCGGGCCAGGTTATACCTTACTTTGCCCTGCACAGCAATGCACCATTCCTGGAGGATTTAAGGACTGCTACAGAAAATGGGAATGCTTTGGAAATATTTCTGGATTGGCACCACCCATGTACATCAAACTGTGTTACTTCTAGGTGAGGCCCTGCCTGGAGGCTCCCAGAGCTGACGGAGTGATGCAGCCGTGCCACAGCAGCCCTGCCAGGGTGCAGCAGTGCTACTGCCATGCTTAAAACTTTGGTGTGGGCACAAAGAAAATACACCTTATGTGTAAAGGTTGGAATTTATTGTTAGTATAATTGAAATCTTAATGGCGCAGTCAAAGAATCATTATTAACCCAGACCTAAATATTATGAAAAAAGGAAAAAAAAGAAAGCGAAGAATGCTGTTACAGAAGAAAAGTTTCAATCGTAACAATATGTTTTAAATTGCTATATACACAGCTCCTAGCACCTACCCTTTTTTCTGGTAATAAGTTCAGCCTTCTAGTGCCCCTCAATGTCCTAATGTTGGCGGCTTCAGCCTGTTGGGCAAAGGAGGTGGTGAGTCGGCAACATCCCAGGTTCTTTGCCGGGAGGTCAATGTCGATGGCTTCCTCTGGGATCCATTTGCGGTCATTTTTATGTCCTTGTTCATTCTTCACTGATCTGCAAGTCCACTGTGCATGGTGTATTTTACATTAGTTAGATGCTTACTTTTTTTTTTTTTAATCATTCCCTATTATCCCTAAAACCAGTTTTGCTCAGCTTCAGGCCTGAATTTCTGTAATGGACCACTGGTGACTGGTTCACAGCTGTGGGGTTTCCAGTGCCAAGTCTGTGCCCGAATTCTTGCCATCCCATGCCTGCACCCCTCTGTGCTGCACCCCATGTCCCCGCTCCTCAAAGCCCATGCTGTTGTACCAGATTTCTATTTCTCAACATCAAAATTGTTATGTTAGAGTCACAAATACCTTATTCTCCACAGAGCAACCTTTTGCTACTATTGTCAATATAAAACTACGGTTATATCACCTGAAGATAAACAAGTTAAAACAAACTAGGCATTGCCACCTAGTCAATAGAAAAATTGCTGTTACAGCTAAAACAAGCTCAGACAATGCAAGTCTTGAGGCCTTGCAAACTCAGAACAAAACCTGTGGCTTGTTCCTAGCCGTGGCAATGCTATATTTAGCAGGCTACACTGCCACAGGGGTCTGGGTACCAAGGCCAGACAAACGGTGTTTCCCCACACAGTCATGAACATCCTGAGAACAGTTTTGCTGTTACACTATAGCCCAAGAAATCCCATTCCTGCACTCCGCATACCCTCCTGAGCCCCACTGAAGTCACTAGAAAGACATCCACTTATTTCTGTTGGCTTCGTCTAGCTTTTGACACAAGCTTGGTGCAGTAATGGCTCTGGAACGGGAGCTGAACGTGCAGGCATGGCTGCGCGTCCGGCACGCGAGAGGCTTCCCTGCCGCTGCAGATATGAGGTTTTGCAAGAGATTGGAAAGCTTTGCTGTCCTAGGGCCCATCCTGTCATTGCTCATTGCAAAACAGGAGAACTCAGGTACAGTCACTTAAAAATCACAATAAAGGTGGTGATGAAGCGACTATGAGGGTATTTTCATCTTGCAGGAAACTACTGTCTTTCTGCAAAGATGAGTTCTGCAGCTGCTAACCAGTGGGTAGCTTTAGTCCAAAGTCTTTGAACTTACAGTGAGTAATTTTATTATGATGATGAGGCAGGAACTCATTTTCAGTGAAGCAGATGATGAGTAAGCTGAAGCAAGGCAGTTTTCAAGGAAACACCTTAGTCATACATGACCTGGTGCAGCCACGAAGTTATAAATGACTTTGCTGGGCTTCTCAACAAAGAGAAAAGCGTAACCACAGGAAGCATGCGCCCCATTTCATGTTAAAAGTTTATTCTTACTATGCCTCAATTCTTCTACAGATGAGGGGCACGCAGGTAAAACCAGAGGGTATTCTTTTCGCAGTGGGTTTTATTTTACAGTAAAAAAGGAGTGAGAAATCCCAGTCCAGCAGAACTGCTGTAAAACGCACGGGCCCTGCCTCTCTACGTTCTGCTGCTGCTAAAGTTACACTTCTTGCATACACCTCAGCTGTTCTTTTATCAGAAGCAAAAGCATTTGGCCGTGCACAAAAGGCTAGTAGCAACATGGAAAAGTCACAGAAGGAAATTATTCTTTTCATTTTAAAATTTTTATAGCATTTTTTTTGAGGCATAGGCTTCAAGCACATCCTCAGAAATTACTTCCATCCGCATGGCAGATACACTCACATTACTTCCAAAAGTGATTTCCTCCAATCAAGACCTCACAACCCCCATACTAAACCGTCAGGCCCTTTCCCCAGCGTGGCTCCATTAGACCTCCTAGCAGTTGCCATCGCGGAGGGTCACACTGGCATAACCAGGGCACCAGGCTATAGTGCCCGGCTGATACTGCCCAGGCGCCCCTTGCTTTCCCAGGTGCTCACTGCTCAACTTTCCATCTCCCCTAAGGGACTTCCACTGACATTTCACAGCTACTGGAGGTAGAAGTTTCTGAGCTGCTTTCTGCCATTTGGATGCTCACTGTAAAGCTATATCACGCTGGCAGAGGAGAAAAGCAGTGTCCTAAATTAAGCAGTGAGGCTCCCCTTCCATGACTTAGCTGTCACGCTGGCAAATACAAGCTTCTTTTCACCGGGGAAATTAAAAAAAAAGTTGGCTATCGAAGGCCTGTGAAGGGCTGGCATGATGGCCAGCCAAGCCTTTTGGCACAAGGGGAACATCTTTCAATTCCCAAACTTGTGAGTTTGAAGTGTCACCAGCTCTGGGAAGGTGCCTGACATGGTGGAGGGAAGAGGACACCTCTTGGCAGGTTCCTGGGGTGGGAGGTGTCAGGATGCTCTGCCCAGGGCCCTAGCGTTTTCGGACTGTGCCCACGCACAGGGTGGGGGTACCACTGTGCTGGGCACCGCGCTCAACCCTTTCGTCATGCACGAGCTCTGCAGGGCAAAAACCGTTCAATCTGAAGTGCTTCTTTCAAGGCTTTTTTACACACTTCCAGGTGAGCTTGCTTGTGTGAACTTGTCTTTTGTAATTCAGCTTAGTTGCAGTTTTTCATCTGGGTACTCCTTCCCTAACATGCCACCTCTGTAAAAGGTGATATGATGAAAATCTCCACCAAAGCTTTATGAAACTCCAGAAAATCAAATAAATTACCCCTGGTGACAAGTAGAAAACTCTTCATTCATTTTCCTTCCAGAGCAACCAGATAGCTTAAAATGAAAGCTGATGCAGCAGGTAGGATGTCCTTTACAGCTTTCCTTTTCTCTCCTAAAGAGGGAGCTAAAAAGCTGCTGCTGTTGCTTTTTTCCCCCCCAGCAGACCTGACTGCTACATTCCATTAATTTGACTAATTTTCTTTTTTTTTTTTCTTTTTTTTTAATATTGAGGGAGGCAATAATTTTGCCTCTCCGTTAAGTATTTCCTTTAATCAAGCTTTTGGCTGTCAAAAGAAAAGCTGAATGACCAAACGCTAAATAAAAACCATACGAATAGGTGTTTGATTTGTCTCCAAGCTCGACTTTAATGTGGCATATGTATTTTTCTGTAACAGATTTTATGTCTTAACAATACTGAGAAGAAGCAAGGAAAGCTTTCCTCAGTGCCACGCCAACATTCCCAATCTGACATTAGAGATCAGATGGTGCATTTCTCTAGCAATGCTCCCATCCCTGCACTACAATAATTCCCAGGCTCCAAGATGTCAGCTCATTGCTAGAGACATGAAAATCATACTGTGCTTTTATCTTGAGTATGGTACACAGTTCAGATCACTCAGTTTCAATAAAGCTGTATTAAAACTGGAACATATTCAAAGACTAGCTATCTGTGTCCATTGCTCATGAGCACAAAGAAAGGAAAAATACTATTTCAGCTAAGGAAGGTATTGGTAAAAGACCAAGTGAGTAAAACTGTCTTTAAATGTATTTAACTTAAAGATAATTTCTAAACATTAGAGCAATCAGGCTCTAGAATAGCCTTCAAACTGAAGAGCAGAGACAACATTACTGCTTCCAAGATGAAGTATCACCATTCCTAAGCCTTTGAAGGAGAAGACGGGTACAGTTTTCACCAAAACAGCCAATGACATCAGACATGCCGTCTAGTCCCCTACTCCCTAACAGGAGCTTTTTCAAAAAATAAAGTTACTGTTAGCATCAGGATAAATGAAAGTGTCATTCTCAAGAGCTTTGGTTCTTGATCTTCGAACCCTTATACAAAAGGCCGGTGGTGGAAGCATATGCCAGAGGTGAGCCCACCGTGGGTGGCTGACAATTTMTTTCAAACAAAACTACATCTAGGTTGTACTAACATCCAATAGCATGAAAGTCTTTTCTATGAATTTAAAGGGGATCTTATTAAAAAAGAATATGAACCATTTTAATTATTAGTCTTGTATCATCTGCTATGCTGGTGCAGATCATGGCTTTTAGTAATACAAGTGTCTGAGAGATGAAGCTAGGATGGCTAATACAAATATTATCAATTTTTATTTTGTTGTTCGTAATATGACCTAAGGAGGAAATGTGTAAGTTGAGGTTCTGGCCAGAAAGGGTCAGCAAACCTGCAGACCTGTTTTACTTGGGCTTTCTTCTGCTTCTTTGCCTAATTATTTTATCCTTCTGTGTTTCCATTTCTTCTTCTAAAAAGTAGGAGTAATAATCTCTACCATCTCCTGTAAAGTGCTCTAAAAACTGGCAAAGAAAACTGCTGTGTCTGAGTGAGGAGTTTCTATTTCCTATGGCATGTTTGCTTAAAGAAAATCCTACCTGTAAGGTGCTGTAGACGCAGCATCTGATAAAGAATTGCCAAAACTCTTTGGAATTTTAATGTGGTTGACCTTGAAGGAAATTAAGTGACAACAAAATCAACCACATTTTTAGGTTTCTTGAATAAGAAAGTCAAATACTGCCTCTTTCATGGATGCAATGTGAACCTACTCTTCTCTCTTTGAGAATCTTCACACATTCACCTAAAAAAAAAGATATGTTTCAACAACTTCTTCCTGTTGAAATTACCTGAGTTATGCAAGTATTCATTTAGCCCAAGGTCATCCAGATCACTTTCAGTTTCCTATTAGCCTGCTGGTAATTTTGCATTCTGTAAAATCAGCTGGTGAGGTTTTTTTAAAAAACAATCTTAATTTTAAACAAATACCTCTTGACACAGATACCTTAGTCTTGATTCTCACAAACAGTGTAGACTGAGAATATTAATGAAAGCAGTTCAGAGGATTTGTAAGTGAAATCAGATTCTGGCACAGTCTGTCTGATTCACAYCCAACTTGTGCCATGCCCAGGGCTGATCTGAAATATGCTTTCTGCTGCTCTTCTTCCCTTCAGGGAAACACAAAATCCCAGAATCCCAGAATCAGTAAGGTTGGAAGGGACGTCTGGAGATCATCTCATCCAACCCCCCTGCTCAAGAAGGGTCACCTAGAGCATGTTAGACAGGGTTGTATCCAGGCAGGCCTTGAATATCACCAGAGAAGGAGACTCCACAACCTCTCTGGGCAACCTGTTCCAGTGCTTTCTCACTCTCACAGCGAAGAAATTCCCCCTCACATTCAGGTGGATCTTCCTACGTTTCAGTTTCTGCCTGTTGCCTCTTATCCTTTCACATGGGACAACTGAAAAAAGTCTGGCCCCATCCCCTTGACACCCTCCCTTCAGGTACTTACACACATTGATAAGATCCCCTCTCAGTCTTCTCTTCTCAAGGCCAAACAGCCTCAGCTCTCACAGCCGTTCCTCATAGGGCAGATGCTCCAGCCCTCTGATCATCCTCGTAGCCCTGCGCTGGGCTCTCTCCAGTAGCTCCATGTCTCTCTTGTACTGGGGAGCCCAGAACTGGACACACTACTCGAGATGAGGCCTCCCCAGGGCTGAGTAGAGGGGCAGGATCACCTCCCTCCACCTGCTGGCAACACTCTTCCTAAGGCACCCCAGCAGACCATTGGCCTTCCTGGCCACAAGGGCACCTTGCTGGCTCCTGGTCAACTTGTCATCCGCCAGCACTCCCAGGTCCTTCTCTGCAGAGCTGCTCTCCAGCAGGTCAGCCCCCAGCTTCTACTGGTGCCTASGGTTATTCCTAGGACCCCGCACTTGCCCTTGTTCAACCTCAGGAGGTTTCTCTCCACGCAACTCTCCAGCCTGTCTGGGTCTCTCTGAATGACAGCACAGCCCTCAGGTGTGACAGCCACTCCTCCCAGCTTGGGATCATCAGCAAACTTGCTGAGGAGGCACTCTGTCCCCTCATCCAGGTCATTGATGAAGAAGTTAAACAGGATAGGTGGGACCCAGTACTGAGCCCTGGGGGACACCACTAGCCACAGGCCTCCGACTAGACTCCATGCCACTGATGACAACCCTCTGAGCTCTGCCCTTCAGCCAGTTCTCAATCCACCTCACTGTCCACTCATCTAACCCACACTTCCTGGGCTTCTCTAGGAGGCTGTTATAGGAGACAGTGTCAAAAGTCTTGCTGAAGTCAAGGTAGACAACGTCCACTGCTCTCCCCTCATCTACCCAGCCAGTCATGCCATCCTAGAAGGCTAGCAGATTGGTTAAGCAGGATTTCCCCTTGGTGAATCCATGCCGGCTACTCCTGATCACCTTCTTTTCCTCCATATGCCTGGAGATGACATCCAGAGTGAGCTGTTCTATCATCTTTCCAGGGATGGAGGTGAGGCTGATTGGTCTGTAGTTTCTTGGGTCCTCCTTCTTGCCCTTTTTGAAGACTGGAGTGACATTGTCTTTCCGCATCTCACCATCTCAAAGCCTAAGTAGGAAATGTATTTTTATTATTACATTTTTATTTATTATAGAACCATAATGAAATATGATTTTCCCTAGGGTGAGGCTGTGCTTACTGCTACTGGGACAGTAGCAGGGGACATAGCTTGAACTCGCATAGCCCCAAGGTGGCACTGAGGTGCCCAGCTCCACAGGCTCTGCCCGCACATGGACTGGGCCGACCTTGGTGGGAATGGGATGCAGGTGCCACAGCTTGGATTTGCTCCCCTGTTCCCTATGCCTGAGCAAGGGATGCAAAGCAGAGCTCAGCGCTTCACTCAAAGCACTTCCCTGGAGCCCCCCGCCGGCCTTTCCTGTGGCCACCATCTTGTTTGTGGCTCTCTGCTGATCACTCCTGGCATGCAGAACATTGCCCATGGAAACACAATTCTCTTTCCTGCAAACTTCATTGAAAAACTCTTGTAACCTCGACACCAAGAGAACCCAGCCACATTTTGTTTCAGGAGGATTTAGTCAGAAGGCATTGAAGCTATTAGAGCTCACACAAGATACTTGAAGTCTTTTGCAACTCAGCTAACTTCTCTAAGCATTTATCTGGCAGGCTTTGTTCTCTGTAAATCTGTGGTTTGCACTGTCTGATTTTATTTACATTCAATTTACTAGAGAGTGTATATCTCTCAGAAAAGCAATATTCTAACATAAAAACAGTATTTTGCCAAACATTAATTGCTTTACTTGACTGGAGAGAAGCTGTTGATAAGTGTAGGCATAGAATTTTTGTCCTCTATGCCTAGAATATAAATAAATCTGTTAAATTTAGAAATGAGTTGACTTTTTTTACATTTTTCTATCATAATGTCCCTGTTGCAYACCTTCATTATGGACCTGACTCAAAGTCTACAGAAGTAAATGGCTCTCTTTCCATTGAATACAGTAGTAACTGTATCAGTCCCTAGTAGATTTACCAGACATGCCAGACTCTTTAATAATATTTAGCAAAACTAGGTAGCTACCATGTATGTCTTTTTGTGATTAATTTCCATGTACTCTTACTGCCACAAAGTATGCTCAAGAAAAAGTCTTCTTTTTTCTCTCTCTGACAAATGAGCTTCTGTACTGGAATTTGAAATTCTACTTGAAGATAACTGGAAGAGATTTCTCCTGGTGACTACCATGGCTGCGGGCAATTTGCCCGTTTAAAGCAGCCAAAGAATATTAGAAGTATCTTCCTCCAGCTGAGAAACTATCTTTTACTTGCAAATTAACTCCTTTACTCTAATGAAGTAAGAGTATTTGTACAGTACAATGCACTACCTCATATTAATAAACAGAGAGGGAAAAAAAAACAAAATAACTTAATTGTTAGTACAACTGTTTGATGATGTGAAAAAGCAAAGTAAAGTAATTGCATTCCAATTCTTCGTGGGGTAGGGGCTTTTAAATATTTAGATTTAGAAATCCTCAGACATGTAGGAGATGGGAATGCTGAGCTCATTTGCAAATGAAAAATGATTTGTCAGTCATGGAGGGAGATCCCYAAAGGCATGCCCATTTTAGAAAAGGTCACCCTTCACATTTCTCATCCCCTTTGGCTGGCTGAGCCTGATCCTGTGATCAGGTGGCAGCTGTGGTTATTCTCTTATTTATAACATTTTTTTAATGTTTCCTTAAAGAGTATCTTTGAGCTGAGTAATCTTATCCGGCTAGAAAAATCAGTGCCTGCTTTTGCATGGCAAGCATGTTTAGTGCTTCTTACCCCCTGCAATTCCTATGCATCTCAGCCTATAGTATGCTGACTCAGCTAATCGTATCTGATGTCCTTACAATCACAGTATCATTCTTCTTAGCATTTTTCTGAGATCAGGTCTGCTGTTGCTTCTCAACTCACTAAGGCTATTGCTGTTTCCACAGAGCTAGTGGGAAAAAATGTCTCCAAAAAAGATGAACTCAAGTGATCTGAGATTTGTGTAAGCTTATGAAAGTGGGGGATTAAAGCATCAAGAAATCCTGTTTTCCACTGCTGGTAAGCTGGTACATTGTAAGTAGCCAAAACTAACGTACTTTTGGGGGGAATTTTGCATTCCCACAGTCTGTAATGGCTTCATGAGACTGCTGCCAGCACTTCATGGTTGCTATTGGACGAAGACTTGCCCGTTGTCCATCCTGAGAGCTCTCAGCCCAACTCTTAGTGATTCTGTGCACCTGGGTTCAGATGTTTTGGCTGAACACAAGGTCTGAGGTGAAATCCCTCATGCCTGATCCCTCCAGCAGGAGTTTAGACGTCATTTGGGCATTCATATCCTGAACACATCTTTGAATTCTGTAGTCTTCTCCTTTGCCCTTTTGCACCCAAATTCTTGCCTATTCCAAGACAAGTGTGGGTGGGGGAAACATAACTGACCCCTCAAAGGCTGTTGCTCAGGGAAGAGGCCATATGTGTTTGCCGCAAAACTACCTCTTGGGTGAGATGTTGACGAGACAGGGGTGATTCATGCAACTTAAATAGCAGTGTAAACATATCCCAACACTTGGCTCTAATACTCCAGTGAAGAAGACAGGGTGAGATTACTCTCCAGACATCTAAAAGAGGTCATAGGAATTGTATCTCCCCTTGCTATAGAGTAGCACTGATACAGATGCAGTAGGTTCCTGCAGTGAGGTGAGATGAACCTCAAGTAGTGTCTTCTCTCTAAACAAGGTTTCAGTTTAGTACAACCCATTCTGACCAAGGCACAGACAAAAATCTGCCAGAGAGAGCAGACTCCTGGATAATCCTGAATGACTTTGGAGAATATAGCAGCCCCAGCAACAAGTGAGGGAGAAAAACGATAATGTTCACCTCTCCAAAAGCATCCACACGTTGGCTCACCATCCCAGCACTGTGCTCCTGCCAGCACGACTGCATCCCATGGCTCGCTGCCATCCTGCATGCTCACCCCCTCTGCACCCTGTGGCCTGACCCAGTTCTGGTCCCCATACACCCAAGGTTTGCCCACACTCATCAGCAACACTCCAGGGAGATTTAGCTTGCAAGTGAAAATAAATTAATTGACTAACCAAGGAAGGAGTATAACAGTTYGTGAGAGAGAAATAGGAATGCAGGTTGTGTGCTACTTCTTAGCTCTATCTTGCAATAGAGCGAGAATTCAATGTGGGGATACCTTAACATAAGATTGTTTCACCAACTTTGGGGGGTTTCAGTTTGTTTGTTTATCTTTTTAAAATTGCAACATTTTAAGCTGAATTCATCTTCTTTACCTTGATAAATATTCTCATCATGAAATCCTGAAGGGTAGTTTACAAGGTTCATAGAGGCCATCCCTGAAAAAGTAAGCAAACTAGCAATTTTTTAAGGATAAACAACAGGAAATTTGTTTTTCCCTCTCAGAGTTTTCCATTAGGAGAGTGTGTGCTCAGGGCCTCAATCTGTATTTTTCACCCCTCAACCTGGCTTTAGCTCAGAGGGTCAGCTTTAAAAGCRCACCCAACATTTTTGTACTTTGGGATCAGGACCTCAAGCACTTAGTAGCTTGTGAGATCTGAGAAACTGTGCCTAAATTAAGGGTCCCTCCCTCTCCCTTTCATTKCACTGTTTATATTAGCAGTTCAGATTATTCAAATGGCCAAAGTGATCACATTAAAGAAGTCAGAGAAGCCCTCTGCCCCAAGGCTTACACTTAGTGTGACACTGAGAAAAACACATGTGAGTGAACATTGCCAAGCAGGAAAGCAGCAGGTACAGGCAGCAGATGGTGGAGCACTGGGCACTACATAGGAACTACCTTTGTGTTCACCCATGCAGATAGCATGTATAGTATTTGCATTTCACATGGGGGCACTTTGAGCTACATAAATTAATTTCCTACTAAATTAGTCTCACGGAGCTGCTTTGGGGTGGCACAGAGTAGCTCCCAACAGGCAGGCAGCCAGGTGTGCCAACAGGCTCTATGCAGAGCACGCTTCGTGCCTGTGAGAGCACAGCCCAAGCACGTGATGTGACAGAGAGGTGAGGAATGGGTTAGAGAGAGGGAGAGAAGCGATCAGGCAGGAGGAGATGGATTACAGTCATGGAGCAACTACTGACCAGCCTTTAAGGAAAATATCACTTTGCAGCAGGGGATTGGGAAAACTTCATGTCTGGAGAAAGGCTAGTGATGAAAAACTGATAAAAGAAATTATTCTGAGGAGAGTACAGGAGGCTRCTGAGCACTTGACACATACAAGGACAAGCTGTTTTAGACATAGTGGATGACATGAGAAGAAAGAGGCAGCACAGTCAAAGCAGAACAGCCAAGGGCATGGTAATTAAGAGTGCAAGCAGGCATTTATGAAGAGAGTCATGATGACCGGACAGTTTTGCTTGCCCACTGTCACTTGTGGGTGACAAAGAGAGCTCTACAGTCACAGCACTGGTAGAGGAGCACTTTCGCAGCCAAGCAGATCAACGTGAACCCACCACACACYGTGTGAACTTGAACTTCAGCAACTGCCTGAGTTTTCAAATCTCATGCTTTTCCCAAGGATCAAAGAGAAACTGTATAACATCCAAAACCAGGTTTGGTGTCCAAGTCTAGATTTAGAAGATATGTTTTGGTTTTAGGCCCCAGCTCTACAGCTCTGCTTCTTCCTTCAGGATAGCACCATGGCGCTGCGGGGGTTGCAAAGGCTTCAGGAACAGCACTTTATAGCCGTTGATGGAGGGATCCCTAGCTGAGCCACCTAGCTCAGCCTTTTGCTTTGTGTGCCAGAGATAGGATACGCCCCACCAGCCTACAGAGCAGCAAAAAAAAAGCATCACTTTTCCTGTAATTTATCTTCCTCTACCATATGCCTTTTTGCCTGTGGGTATTTCATTAGAATGCATAGCATTGGTTTGAGGAATAGTGCAGGTTTTTCTCAGAGTCACAGGCTTAAAAACCTGTGGTAGCATTAGGCAGGTTTATTTCCTGTCATTTATTACCCTGCTAGTATGAACACTTATTTTTTCTAAAGTGTGCATCTTGTGGTCAGCTGCATCTGGTGCTAATACACAATTACGGTAAATTTACATTTTACCACTTGAAATTTCCTGTAAGCCTTCTGTGGGCTAGCAATACAAAATGAAACTAAGCAAGCAACTCCGAACAGATGAGAAATATTACTTGATTTGATTTATTTGTTTTTTTCATAGCAGTAGCTGGACTAATTGCTACCTGACTACAACTACCAGCAAGCATGAAAAAAAGTATGTGGCAAATAATTGTTTTTAAGATGTTTACAGGCATTTTCCTCCGTCACAAAAAGACCTTGCTGCTCTGCGGGGTGTGATGGGTGGGGATGTTCAGCAATCAGTCAGCTCTGGAGGAACTTGCAAGAGACGTGTTTTGCTCCGTGTGTAGTTCTAAGCCATGCATAAGAGTAAGAACCTCACAACTTCCTACTTGCAGTCTCACACCGAGGTGTGCAGCTCCTAGTGGCACATCCCCAGATGCGGAGGGGCTTGCTTTGCACTACTTGAAAAGAAGCAGACGGTGCCATTAGGTGTAAGTTGTTTATGGTAGGAATAACTATTAGATCATGCACGTCGTTCAGCATCTGTTCTGTCGGATTTCAGCTGTAACTGGAGATTCCCTACGGTGATGCAAATATGGAATACTGTTGGTAAAGGACATTGTGTTTTTTCTCCTTTTCCAGGGGAAAAGGGAGGTAATCAGAACTAGCAGCATCCTTATTAGTTGATCTTTCCTATGCAAAATGCTTCCTCCATATGTCCCCCCAAAATGTCCCGCATGTTATCAGCCCTTCTAAAAGAGAGGAAAAGCCAGTTTGTTTGACACTTTGCTATCCATGCATCAGACAAGCCAGGAGATATTCAAGAACTTCCCCTCAGCTAGCAACCTTTTCCCCTAGCTGAGTTTTATATACTCAGGCAGAGGAAGACCAGTTGTAGTGCTGGCCAGGAGCATACCCCCACCTAGGGGTGGCATCCTAACAGCCCCCCAGATCCAGCACCAGCTGCCCACATGTGGGGAGCTGGGGACCCACCGTTTGACCTTGCACGGCACTTTGTGTTGTGGCTAGGTGAAGTGTGTGRTATGTGCTCATCCGGTAACCACGTGTGCAGGTTTGTCTCACTATTGCCTAAGCGGGGGAAGACACAAACTGCATGCCACTGGGTAGCCTCACTTCTCTGCTGTGCAATTTGCTTATGCTTGGAGGAAATTACTTCTGCAGTGCAAAGGTCCCTGAGAACACAAAATATTTCCTTTAATTGGAGGTGCTTCATTAGGGGAGCAGAAAGTCACTTGGCAAAGGCACCAGCGACCTTCCAGGCAGGCTGAAAGGAAATGGGGGGGGCGGCAAGCAAAACTTTCAAAGTACAAATTTCAGGGGTATATTTGTGTTTAAATATTTTTCCAACCTGACCTTTTGAAAACCAGCTGTTTGCACATCCCACACACAGCTAGATCAGAAAGCGGAGAAACAGCCACAGGCAGGATATAGCGATATGGTCCTCTGCCAGTGGCACTGCCCCGCTCTCCCAGCACCACCACCTATTGCCCTCTGCCCAGCCTCTCCAGGCCAGCGTCAGGGGTCACCTCGGTCCAAGGGTTATGCGACTCCTGCACTTTCCTGGGAGCATTCTGAATTTAGGCACCTGTCACTGGTAGTGCAGTTCCCACAGGATCAGCAGTCCGTGTGCTGAGGACATGGGAGACCTTGAGGTCGGGGAGAGGCCAGACAATGTGGACTTCATCAAAGTGTCAAAGATGTCGTATTTGTGAAAGAGTTTTTGCTCATAAGAGCCTTCTGTGGTTTTACTGCATGCCTGAAAGCCTGAAGACAGACAGACAGATAGATGGATAAGTATGCATATATGTGTATGTATGAGTAGCACAGACTCCTCCCAAACCTTGCAAGCAGTGAGTTTTCCAGATGCAGTTTCCAAATTCTTACTGTATTGTGTTTCCATAACACCACACAGGAACATCTCTGGCTTTTCATAARGGCCCTACCAGCGTTGTCCAACTGAGTGAGAAGTTATTACCTAGGTAACTATTGAGATGCTTCAACAAATTTTGCTTACAGGGGAAAATTTCAAAGTGGGAAATGACTATGGACATTTAAAATCCAGCCTGGATTAGGACAAAGCTAACTCCAAAATTTGCTTGGTCTTCAAACTCTTTGCTTTGTTCAATGTGCAACCTGTCAGCATTCAGAAGACCAGTGCACATGTACAAAGTCGTCATCGAAAAAAATCTACAAATCCAATTACTCTGGATTTGAGTGGAGGTGCAAATAGGTAAAGTTGTAGCTATATTTTTAAACACTAGTCTAGGAACAGCTTTATCCATCAGAAATCTTTGAAAATTTTTAGTGGTTATTATTAAAAAACTAAAAGTTGATACTAACTAGAAAATACCGCATCTTTTTTGCTGGGTTTGAAATCTAGAAAGGATGAAGCCATATATTAGCCTTTATGAAACCTTTCAATGTCTGAAATCATGTAGCACAAGAATAGGATTAATTTGTTGGGGAAGATAAACTACGTGAGAGCATGTTAGGAAGGTCATGCAATAAAAACCAACACGTCATGAGGAAAAGGCCCAGACAGGAGAGACAGAAGGTATCTCGTTATTAAAAGCAGAAAGACATGATGGTCTATGAGCAAAGTTGAGAGCTGGCAGTGGTCCGTTGGCTGCCAAAGTTGGAAAAGACTACACAATATCATGTAGAAAGTGTTCAGTAGTCCTTTCTCCTATTCTGCATGAAAAAATAAAAATGAGCTGCTTGTGACTAGAGAGCACAGGTATTTGCATTGCACCACATGGAGTCTCAAAGGAACATGGTTTTGCACTATGCCAACTGGCCTCCCCTAAACACAATTCAGTGTTCAGCATTACATCAGAAAGCATTGGTCTGTCATTCGAACGTAGATCTACAATTAAAAAGAACTAGAGCCAAGATCTAGCAGGGTCCCTGGGCCACAGGCTAGATGTGCAAGGTCAGACTGACCCTTAAAAAGTGGAAATAGCAAATGTGATCTGATATAGCAATGTGTTCTGATTATACTAGTTCCGATTTTCAATGGTTTTATCCTTCCCCATTCAGCTTTCATTTTCACTCACCTCAGGTGATTGTTATCATTCATTCTTAGATTCTCTTTATCTGATACTTGTTTAGTCATACTCTTTGCGTTGTTTCAAGTCACCTCGGTTAAATTCTTTGAGGGYTGATGTGCCTGGCTTAAGATTTTCATGAAAAGACAACGAAAGAGGTGGTACTATCCATATTTAAAACCCTTTGTTTGCTTTGGAATTTCCCACTTTTTCAAATGATAGACACTGTCCTGAGTCATATTCTGCTTCCTGCATTCCACTAGAGGGACCATTCCCAGTCTTTCCTGACTTCTCCTCAGCCACACTTGTAACCAGTATCCCAAACCTGCCCAATACAATTTGCTGCCATTTTAATTCTTGCTATCTGTTGGGATACGCAACTTTCCCGACATAAAGATTCATCTGTTTTTCAGACTGAGGATCTTCCTCATAATCTGCTCCAGCTTGCTGTGGGGATTTCTCCAACTATGCTAGGGACTTCTTTCTTTCTCATTTGGAAGTTTACTGCCCTCACTCCTGATTCTTAGTAACCTCTTTCACAGGCGTCCTTTCAGCTGTTATATGTGTGCTGAGGAATATCCACCTCCCCACTCAAACTTGTCTATTTTCTCCCCAAACTAAAATGTTTGCAACCTCTTTGTGAGTGACCAGCATCAGCTGCAATTTAGTACAGTCAAATGGAATCACAATTTTCTTTCTAAATCCAGAAAATTGGCCAGAAAAACCTTTCCTCAAGCATGTAAAACAGATATCTCCTTCAGATCAGCTCTCTTTGGGTCCTCACCTCTGAGCTGTCACTGAGTCTTGCCAGTTCTGCCAACACAACACCATCAAGATCACAATTTGTCTTCCAACTATGCAATTAAATTTAACTGCCAGGTTTTTATTTTATCCTCACATTCGTTTTTCACCTTATTCTGTTTCAGTACCCTTCTTCTGGCCCTGAGCAAGGCAGTCTTGCCTTGTTTGTGCTAGTTCGAAATGTTTCAAGCTTAGTTTTCTCAGTGTGTCCCATTAACCATGCTGTCATTCCCACCGCATCCCTCACCAGATTATCCTTTCTCCTTCATGTCAAAATCTACCTATATTCATTTGTATGGCTGTTTATCCTTCCTCTTGTCTCATGAATGTAGTAGAGATGTCTCCTACATGGAGACAGCTGCTGAAGCAAGTGTCAGTAATGTGCCAGCTCTGAAAACACTGACAACGAAAAAATTCCAAGCCTTTCTCACCAGTGATATTTCACTCACAGATAGAAAAGCTAATTTTTCCTTGAGGTTTTTCCCATCTTCTGCCTAAGTGAAAGCTGCCAGACACGAGATGGGACAGGACAAAGGTAAGCTCTTGCTAGAACATCCATTCATAATTATAAAAATTTATAGATGTCAGTAGCCATCAGCTCTGACTAAGCCTCTAAGCTCCCCCTGCTTGCCTGCCTGTCTGCTAACTGGGAATCCTTGGACATGCCTAGATTTTGTAACCCAAGAGATATGGCTAAATCACACAGAATCTCAGAATAGTTGAGATTGGAATGGACCTCTGGAGATCATCTCGTCCAACCCCCCTGCTCAAGAAGGGTCACCTAGAGCATGTTAGACAGGGTTGTATCCAGGCAGGCCTTGAATATCACCAGAGAAGGAGACTCCACAACCTCTCTGGGCAACCTGTTCCAGTGCTTTCTCACTCTCACAGCGAAGAAATTCCCCCTCACATTCAGGTGGATCTTCCTACGTTTCAGTTTCTGCCTGTTGCCTCTTATCCTTTCACATGGGACAACTGAAAAAAGTCTGGCCCCATCCCCTTGACACCCTCCCTTCAGGTACTTACACACATTGATAAGATCCCCTCTCAGTCTTCTCTTCTCAAGGCCAAACAGCCTCAGCTCTCACAGCCGTTCCTCATAGGGCAGATGCTCCAGCCCTCTGATCATCCTCGTAGCCCTGCGCTGGGCTCTCTCCAGTAGCTCCATGTCTCTCTTGTACTGGGGAGCCCAGAACTGGACACACTACTCGAGATGAGGCCTCCCCAGGGCTGAGTAGAGGGGCAGGATCACCTCCCTCCACCTGCTGGCAACACTCTTCCTAAGGCACCCCAGCAGACCATTGGCCTTCCTGGCCACAAGGGCACCTTGCTGGCTCCTGGTCAACTTGTCATCCGCCAGCACTCCCAGGTCCTTCTCTGCAGAGCTGCTCTCCAGCAGGTCAGCCCCCAGCTTCTACTGGTGCCTAGGGTTATTCCTAGGACCCCGCACTTGCCCTTGTTCAACCTCAGGAGGTTTCTCTCCACGCAACTCTCCAGCCTGTCTGGGTCTCTCTGAATGACAGCACAGCCCTCAGGTGTGACAGCCACTCCTCCCAGCTTGGGATCATCAGCAAACTTGCTGAGGAGGCACTCTGTCCCCTCATCCAGGTCATTGATGAAGAAGTTAAACAGGATAGGTGGGACCCAGTACTGAGCCCTGGGGGACACCACTAGCCACAGGCCTCCGACTAGACTCCATGCCACTGATGACAACCCTCTGAGCTCTGCCCTTCAGCCAGTTCTCAATCCACCTCACTGTCCACTCATCTAACCCACACTTCCTGGGCTTCTCTAGGAGGCTGTTATAGGAGACAGTGTCAAAAGTCTTGCTGAAGTCAAGGTAGACAACGTCCACYGCTCTCCCCTCATCTACCCAGCCAGTCATGCCATCCTAGAAGGCTAGCAGATTGGTTAAGCAGGATTTCCCCTTGGTGAATCCATGCYGRCTACTCYTGATCACCTTCTTTTCCTCCAYATGCYTRGAGATGAYATCCAGRRTGAGCTGTTCYATCAYCTTTCCAGGGATGGAGGTGAGGCTGATTGGTCTGTAGTTTCTTGGGTCCTCCTTCTTGCCCTTTTTGAAGACTGGAGTGGCATTGTCTTTCTTCAAGTTCTTAGACACCACTCCAGTTCTCCAGGACCTTTCAAAGATGATGGAGGAACAACATCCACCAGCTCCCTCAGTACTTGTGGATGCTGTGGATGCATCCCGTCCGGACCCATGGATTTGTGGATGTCAGGTTTGCCTAAAAGATCTCTAAACWGATCCTACTCGACCAAGGGAAAGTCTTACTTTCTCTAGACTCTCTCTCTCATCTCCAAACTCTGGGATTCCTGAGGGCCAATCTTAGCAGTGAAGACTGAAGCAAAGAAGGCATTCAGTAATTCTGCCTTCTCTGTATCCTTCCTCACCAGGGCCCCCGCCCCATTCAGCAGTGGGCCCACATTTTTCCTAGTCTTCCTCTTGCTTCCACTGTATTTGAAGAAGCCCTTCCTGTTGTCCTTGACATCCCTTGCCAGATTTAATTACGAACGTGCTGCTCCAAATTCCAGATTTCCCTGTGACTGCACACAGATCTCCTGTTTATTCCCCATGCTGTGTGCATTGGTGTACAGGCATTTCAGAGAGGTAGTTGTGCACAAAGATTTCCAAGGAGGGGTGTAAGCGGATCCTCCATAGCCATGTCTCATATGCATATCCCCAGCTGCATGGACCTGCTTGAGGCATCCCACCTTGAGCTGTGTTTTGCTGACTACCTTATCTTTATAATTCTCCTCTTCCCCCATCCTACCTAGGAATCTGTGCTTCACAAACTAAAGTGATAGGTTTTTTTTGCTTAGTAAAGTCCAAATTTCTTACTTCAGAAAACTGGAACCCTAATAAACATTGCTTTTAAGGTTTTAAAGAACTGTTCTATAGCTGCTGCCTTTATGGTTGATATTCAAATGGCAAAAACATTTGAGTTAATTATTTCCATTTTCCTGAAGTCGTAATTCATGCAAGTCTCCCTCTCTCTCTCTCTCTCTCTCTGTGTGTGTGTGTGTGTGTGTGTGTGTGTGTGTGTAAAAGTGAGAGAGAGATCTGTAGCTGAATGCATAGTTGCTGGATCCCAGTATTATAACAGAATGGAAGAGATCAATATTGTATTTAAATTTTTTTTCTTGTAAAATTTCTAGAAAGTTTTGGTAGCAGCTCCCTGGATAAAGATTATGGCTATCTGAAGCATTGGTACCGAGAGGCAAAGTCTAGTCTCTGGTAAGTGCCTGTGACCCCACAGCCTACGCTACATGCAAGAGTCAGGAGCAGCCTGTGGTTTCACTAGTTACTTTTTTCTAACAGAAAAACCTCTCTCAGAACTGCAGCCTCCACTATGGGGAAATTGGTTAGCCTCATATGGCACACCCTGATCATGTTTCCCAACAGCATAAGGGTGTTCCCAACAGCATAAGGGTGAAGCATACTACTAGAAGATTTAACAGTTTCTAACTGGAAAGTCTTGTGTCTAAGACACAAGCTGACATAAGCTGAGGCTGCCTGTGTGAGTGGTGCGCATAAGGCCAGGCCTTTTGTTGCAGGAATTCACAAAGCACTACATAAAGGTGATTTTTTATAGCTATAGAAATAGCCAGTTCAGGAAATCCATGATATTTTCTGTAACTTTCTCATTAAGAGGAGAGTAGAGCAGTCAAAGTCAGACCTCACATAGGTCCTTTTGGACCTATTTATTTGTCTTGTAAATGATCAAACCAGCCAGGTTACCTTCACTTTGATATTAAAAAACTTTAAAATACTGTAATATCAATGAAACTATTCCAACAAATTCTGGAGTCCAGTTTGCTATCTCTTGAGATTCCTATTTGCTTGGCAAACAGGTTTATTTTGCATTGTAACCCCAAGACTGCATTCCTAATGGCTCAAGATCATGAAAACAAGTTATTTCCAGCCAAAATGATACATTTAATTACTGCTCTGGCTTAAAGGCAAACAAGTAAACCAGCTTAGAAAATTAAAAGTTAATTATGATAGAGACACAAACTAGTTCATTAATGCAAGATATTAAATAGAGCTAAGCCAATAGGTACTGGTTTCTACTTATAGAAGAATGCTATCTTCCTCAGAAAACAGATGGCGGCAGGAGAGGAAGGCTTGAGGAGCTAGGTAGAAGCATTTGGTGAGCCTTGAGCTTCTCTGGAGGCGGTAGGCACTGAAGCAGAAGCTGCTCTGCTCTACCCACCCTCACTCTTGGTCCTCAGCGTCAGCCTGGGAAGCTGAGTTAACGCATACCTCGGACGTCGGGCTGATGATTCAACCTGCAACATTAAAGAAGAACATGGCAATCCCCTTCGCTTCGGGCTATAACCCCCAGAGTTTCAGATCTTCCCCCTCTCAGCCCCTGGGAGATGGGGGCACAGACCTGTCCCCTTGAGGGTTCCCATCTCCGGGCATGCTCCTACATTCACTTACATCTGTGCAGTAAACACGCAAAATCATTTTGTGCTTGAGCATCTATTCAGCCTGCCTTCTTCGCCTTCCAGCTGCTAAACACCTTTCCTCCCAGCCACTTTTTCCTTCTTTTTCTTCAGTTGATAGAAGTCGTTCCCATGACTTTCGTTTGCTTTGCCTGTCTGCCTCTGCGGTACAGATGTGCCAGTCAAAAATTGTAGAATCATTCTAATGTAGATTCTTTGAAATCTGATTTTTTAAAAGAATATGAATCGTTAATTTTTTTCTTGTAAAACATTACCAATTGATAGGTGATATAGTCCATGAATTATGAAATATTAATACTCCTTGCAATAATAATCATCCTTGGCTTCTGCGTTAGCCACTCCTTTCTACTCTTCTTTAGTATCTTGGAAAAGTAACTGTAAACTGTTTTTCTTGTCCATATTCTTTCAGTTACTTTATTGTCACTTTACTTTTATGAGTCAGCTATATGTTTTGTCTAATAGCCTTGTGATTAATTTATTGACTTCTTTCTACAAACGTCTACACTAAAGAGCAGATAAATGAGATCATGTAAGTGCTCCTTTAGTGTGCGGGTTTGAACTCTTTGCTCCATTGCTGCAAACTGTGCTCACTGCCTAGTTTTGACCACAACTGAGTAAGACCATGATGGTATACATTCACCTTCTTAATAAAAGCTTGTTCACCTCAAAATTTGTCACAGCAGGCTTGACCATCTCTGCTTGCAAGCAGTCCACCAACAGCAGGTATGTAATGCTATATATTAGAGATATGCAGGAAATAATGACTCCCTGAGCCATACATTTCTGTAAGCAGTGGGACACTCTCCATTTCACAAGGGCTACGATTTACTTTTCCATTGTTTTAGTTGCCTGTGCAAGCTGTGTGCAAGGCAGAGATCTGAGCTGAGCTGTGTGCAGTGTTCCCAACAGGTCTATGTCGGAGGACAGCCCAGGGGTGAATTTCTGTCTGGATAGCTCAGTGATTTTCAAAGTTGTTTTTCTGAAGGAAAGAAATTTTGACTTGCCTCTGACAGGCTGAGGCTGAATCCAGATAAGATGAGATGAAACCAAACTAGATATCAGACAATGCTACCATGCTGGATCTCTTCTGTATTTTATTTCAGACCTTTCCTCATCACAGACTTCTCCAATACCTGAAAGTTAACGATTCCTTTCCAATTGTTTTGTTTAATAGTTAAACCCAGCTGCATAATCCAGGTGCTAAGTACAAGTGAATGAATTCTGCTACAGAGAAGACATTTTTCATGCAAGTTGTGTGAGTTTGTGCAGCATCTGAGTAAGATAAAATGCTGTGCGGCAGTACCTTGTGGAGGCAAAGCAGGGTTGTAGTCAAAAGAAAACTCATCTTTCTTCTTGTACTAAAACTTGTGCTAAAAAAAGACACTTATGAACTCCAGGACACCTCAGTCCTCTGTGGAGGAGAAAAACAATAACTGTGCTCTTGCTGACATGTCAGAATAAAAAAAAAGCTACTCAGATGCTGAATTTACTTTATGTGCCTTATATATTCCTGAACAAGGGGAGGTGTTAAGCAGGAGAACTCCTCTAACTCAGAGATGAACTAAGAATAACTACCCAAGAGAAAATACTTACAGTAAAAAAGTAGCAAAACCCACAGACTTTCCTACGAAGATAAAACCAATTAGCCACAGCTAAGAAATAGCCAGGCTAGAAGTAAACCTCCCACACTTAATTGTCAGACTCATTATTTCTTATGTGGGTGAGGAAGAATTTCTTCAAATAATGGATACTACTGAAGATGAAAGGGATAGGACATAACTATATCAGTTGACTAGATTAACTAATAATATTTGACAGTAGCTCATAAGGTGCTTGTCACAGCTAAAAGCTATTAAATCAAGTTGCATAAAGTGAATGTGATCAAAAGAGCTCTTCCTCACAACGAGAAGTCAGATGGACCATCCTGTATCCTCAAAAAGCATCTCTTGTTTGAGATAGGACTTTCAACTAGGTCAATTCCATGGTACTGAAAATGTCATTTTTATAAAAAGGGAAAATGAAAATATGTTTAGGTTTCCAATCATTTTAAAAGGGGAACTGCTTGTGTTTATATATGGCATGATAAATGCTTATTTGGATGCAACTTCACTCCTAAATGGAAACAATTTAGCAGAGATGACTTCCACTTTTCACCTGAGACTCTGGTTCTTTTTACACAGTCTAAAAGGTACCTTTTCTGACTGTGAGTGTATGGCTTATTTTGAAGATACAAGCACAAATGCATGGGTATTTCTTCTCTGAATTATTGTCCTCTCTCTAGAATATATTCATGTACTATTTGTGCAGTCCATATATGATTTTAGAATTCAAAAGAACACTGTGAAAATGAAGAGCCAACTTAATTAAAAGACTAGTTCAAGGTTTTCAGTTGACTGGATTTTCGCATTCATATCTGTGTCATTAGCTACTCATGATAAAAGCCATCTCACGAGCATACTAAGATTTTTTTTGCAGTGTTCAAAAAGCGAATACTTTTTACTATGGAAAGTAAGTCTATGGAAAAAAGTAAACATTTGCTAGATAGGTAGCATAAGCTTCATCAGCTGGATAGCATGAGTGGACTTTCATCATTGCCAGTTTGTTTCAGATAACAAACCACAAAGATTTGTTGAGTTCATACGCTGTTTTTCTTGAACTCCACAAGCATATGAACAACATAGGGCAAATGGTAGTTTTATATATTTTTTACAAATCTCTGAAAAATACTGTAGACATTTTGAATTTAGTTTTTGCTTGGTATTTTATGCCTTTTTGAGAGTTTTGTCATTTACCGGTAAACATGGCCCTTCGATGAATTCACAACCGTTTTATGCCAAACATGCTTGTGCAAGACTAGAAGAGGGAATAGAGTATATTTATTTATGACCAAAACCAAAATAATTTAGCTTTAGAAAGAGAAATCTTTCCAGAATTAGGTACAAGGTACCTAGGTAAGAGAAGCATGATTCAGGAACCTCAAGACTGAAAGTCTGGACTGTATGAATTAAACAGAGTCCATGATGTGTAGAGATTTTCTGATTATGTGAAACTAGTCACGTACTTCGTACTTCTAAAGAGTATATACTAGGTCAGATCTGAAGAATTTCGAGAAATCTTTAGGGAAAACAGGAATATTATCCTTTGCATTAAGTGGTTGTCAATTTGCTTGTATTACTTGTGAAATACTGGATCTTAAAAAAGCATGGAAGTGCAAGCAACAAATAATATGAACATTGGCAGTTATTTCTGATACAGAAATCATGAATGTTCAGAATCTATACTGAAGTTTCAATCTTTTTTACATTCTTTCTTTTAACAGACTCATTTTTGTGGGCTCACTACTCAAAGGAAAGAAAGAGCTTTACATCCTATTCGCCTAGAACTTGATTCAAATCATTTTGTAATCAAAGCAAATCTTTCTGTTGACTTTAGGGAGCTTTGAAATCAAGCAACCCATAACAGAATCCTCAAGTGGAAGAAAGCTGCACTAGGAATTATATTTCAAGGGAACAGCATCAAACTAGCTTTTCACTAGTAAGGCTGAGTTGTTTGTTTAGCATTTTTTTAGCATGGTAGCTGAATTTCCAACTCATGTATCTATTTTACATGTTAATTGTACCACTCAGTTTAGCATCAAGCTTCTCTGAAGTAATGTAGTTGTGTAAATGTAGCCCAAGTGGGGAGGAAATACTTTAGAGATCACTTTAAGTAAATTTAAAATTAACGGAAAAGGATTATTTGCAAAGTGTTTCTGTTCAGTGGTCCTTCTAAAGAGAAAACTGAAAATAAGCACCCAAATCTGTTCCAAAAAGAACATAAATCATCAACCTCTACAGTCTCTGAGGAAAAGAGAAACCTGTGGAGGAGAGCGCAAGATCCCGTTACAGGATCAGCGCTATAGATTACTAAGGCAGGTAGACATGAAAATGGACTGAGGACAGAGCTGTGCATGCCGTAGACAGAGATTTGCCAGTCTGCAGCATTTGTTGTTTGACCTTCGGGAGCTTACAAGAGGGGTAGGTGTGGGGGAATTTCCTTACCGCTGATGACATTTACAGCCTGAGGACAGCATAAAATCGTGAGTTCTGGAATGACTTTCCTTCAAAGTGTCACCACTTTGGGGTTCATTGTATATAAACCTATGGGAAAAGGATGATACACTTTTTAAGAATACTTTTCTGTGGAAATGATTATGCAAATAGACATATTTTCCTGCATGTCACTTTACTTACATGGTACCATCTATGATGTGATGAAAATACCTGAGAAGTGCTGAGCACTGTTAATTCTTATTGATAGCATCTTCCAGAAAACTGTCCATTCCTTACAAGGGTGAACCTGTAGGGAACACGTGGGAAGAGTAGTGTGTCTGGCTATGAATACAGAGAAATCCTCAGCTATCCTCAAACAAAATATACCTAAATGTACCACTGATCAAAAACTTTGCATCGTGTCACACGTGCATGCTGTTTACATCCTTGTACTCAGCAGACAGGTGGCTGAAAGGCAGGCCACATTCTGGACGGGACTCGGTCTTGTGAAATGTTGAATGCACGCCTCCAAAAGCTATTGGAGGGGCAATCACTCCCCACCCTGGGCTGCTGGACAGACCAGGTTTCTCTGACCTGTTTGTTTTCTGTTTTCTAAGATCCAGGTCATCTTAGACCTGTGATTTTGGGGGAAACTTTGCTGAGGACACCTGCTTACCTGCAGGATAGCATTGAGCATGGAGTGGCATGGCAGATTCTTTCTCAAATTGAATAAGAGGTAATTTAACCCTCTTTCCTCCTGGGCTCCCCTGGCATGACACTACTCCTACACAGCTGTAGCCATCCTTGTCACTGATCAAGGCATTACCCTGCTTACTTCTGCAGCTAAATTTCTTGCACAGGCCTCCTTTACTTTTTCCCAGGAAGAGTTTGCTCGCTCTGAGTAGGAACCTCAGGAAGCACAGAAGAAAAGAGGGAGCTGGAGGAGGTGTAGCCTTATTTTCCTATCATGCGCCAGGACCAGGTGCAACTAATACACCCAGAAGTCATAGCTGTTGCTGCTGCCAGGCAGTTATGCTGCTCCTCGCCTACTTCAGCAGCCTACATACATCCTATGCATTGCTGAAGTTGCTGTTACCACTCCTCTGTCCTACACAAGATGGTAGACGGGTGGGAGTTTTTCCATGAATAGCTATTTGGGGCTGAAAACCTCACACTTGTCTGTCAAAGCCTTCCTCTGGGCAGCAAATCTCTTAAGAGGCTTTCTCCCCTCCCACCCCTCCTCATCTCAGGACTCTTTAAAATTTATTAGTCCTACTTCCTTCTGAGCAAGAAATTCATTGGTTATCGCCTGACCTGTGGAGGAAGGTGGACAGGTTTGGACAGCCAGCACTCACCCCAGAATCTTACAGGACTCACGGGTGAAACAGCTGAGTTGATGACCATGGGACGCAACCTGGCGTCTGCCCCCTTACCAGGGATGCACAGGGTGGTCTCATCTCTGTGAATTTTCTGAAAGGTCCTGGGGGAAGCCCAGAGAACTGCAAGGCAGTAAAGCTGACATCCGTACGAAGCAATACCAATACAGAGTGGGCCCATCGATGAACACGGTGTACAAGAGAAGAGTAGAGGTGACATCTGTGAAAGGAAGTCGTGCCGCTCCACTGCACCAGCCTCAGGGAGCATGTAGGCAAGGGAGAGCCAAATAACATAGCCAGCTTTCATCTCCAAAAGAATCTCAGTAAATCTGGCAGTAAAGCCTTTTCAAGAAGCGACGCTGTCACATGGTAAGCAAATCCTCACATAAATGTGCAGATGGTTAAAAGGTAGGAAATAAGGGGTAAAAATCAGCGCGTGGCTTTTGCAGTCAAGCAAGTGCAGCTGTGAGAGGGCTTGTCCAGGGCCAGGCCTTGCAACGTCCTCATCTGCAATCTGGAAAACAGGGCGAATTGTGAAATAATGCAGGCTGCTGACGTACTAATGTGCTCAGGGTAACAGAAAGGGGGTTCAGGTGGAAACGACTATAAAAGGACCTCAAAATGCAGGGCCGTGAGGCAATAAGATGGCAGATTAAAAMCAGCGCCAGCAATTGTAAAATTACGCACATCATATTAAAAAACAATCCTCATTTTACATGCAYGGTGATAGGCTCTGAGGAGACTAGTTTTCTGAAGGAACAAGACTTCAGGATTGCAACAGCTGGCTCTTTAAAAAGATTGGCTCTGCTTGGCAGTGGTAGGAATGTCCCAGAGAAGGCAAGGAATGGGCATTACAGTGCACGGCACAGAAAACATCACTATGCCACTGTACAAACCCAAGGCCCGCTTCGTCTTCGAATGTGGCACTATCTCCCTGTCCCCAAAAGAATATAGGAGACCCGAAATAGTTTCAATAACCATGAGTAGAAAACAGCAAAGGTTGTGGCATGGCTTCCACGTGGGCTCAACTACCTAACGTAGGCCCCTTTGGACTGCAAAAGAGAGAACCGAATGGGGATAAAAGAAGTGTCCCTAGGTGGACGCATGGCAGGGAGTAGGTTGAGGGTGTGTTCCTTGTCTCTTCCAAGGTAGAAATGTGATGAACGCTAATTTTTGATCCAGCTACTCCAAATACTTGAACATCTGCGCCTCCTTGCCTGTGAGCAGGAGAGAAGAGGGAGAAGGTGAAAAAGCTATGCAGAAATAGAGAGTAAGTGCAGAATAAATGTGCTGCCCATAAACCACAGAGACTTTCTGAGACAATTTTGTGTTTTCTTTTGATTTTCTGCTTTTTCTGTTTCTAACAAACAGCTTAACTGTTATATAGTCAATAATATATTTTTACTCACATGCATACACAACTATTAACTCTCTTCCTCAAGCGGCATAGCTGGAAAAATTTGCAGTGACCATCAGCAAAAATGTTCAACAATTTTGTTATTTTTCTGGTTGGAAATAATCAGGATAGCCGTTAGAATTCATTTCACACTAAAATTTAGCTTAACCAAAAATGTTCTTGTGCATATGAGAGAGGAGATGACAAGCTTTCAGCTTAGAAATGATTCACCTTGATTGTTTGGTGTACAAYTGAGGGGAAAAAATAAGTGGTCTTGTGGAGTCTGATTTTTATGATGTTCTTCTCYAGCTCTATCATCATATTAACAGAGCAAAGCAAGGAATGACTAGTTCAGTAGCTGATCTTATGCACCCAGTAGAAATGGGTCTCACACTGGATAGGGAGGACCTGGGGTGGGGGGGAGGCCAATATCTGAAACAAATTATTTGGGTTCTTTTGAGCAGTTATACAACTATGGCAGTGCTTGGTGAATCTTTGCAAAATCTGGTGTCGTATAAAAGGTTTGAAGATGCTTAAAAACTTTCCAATGTGACATAAGGGCCCTTTTAAGTTAAGGAAAAAAACACCTACTGAAATCAGGGTGTGCAAGCACTTTTTGGCAGCAGTTGTTATTACCTCCCTACATCCCCACCTCTGCGAGGCAGCACTAGCACAAGCAGCAGCTCAGCAACAACTTCCCCCCCTGAAGCCCCGCTGTTTCGAGCCAGACCGGAGCCTGTGACTGGCTAAGCGGGTCCAGCAGGACTGCCTGGGACGGCACAGCACAGACAGCACCGCAAACGCGGGAACATGCACCTAAGGCATGATATCCTTCAGGACAGGTGCATGTTTCTGCTAGATGCACAGCAATGACTTTAATTATTTTTCCATGTAGGCTGAGAAGTAATAAAGGAGGCAACTTTCCTTAGAGCTCCTAATTAGTCCTGGCTCTGAATTCCAAAAATAGAGTATTAATTCCGTCAGGACTCGTGTGGAGATTCAAAGACACTTTAACCCTCCTTGCTAGTTTTTGTTTGTTTTCTTTTCTTTTCTGGTGTGGTATTAAGAAACATCAGAATAGCAAGCTGCCGCACTGCCTTTGCTTCCCTGGAGGGCAGCTTTTCCCTTTTAAGCGGTGGCTCGTGAAGCAGCCGTACGCCRAAGGACAGGCCGTCTATGCTAAGTGCACACAGGGGCTTCTTGCACTTAGCCCTGGAAAGGGAGAAATCCTGCAGAGCTATTTCGCCTGTAATACATGTATGTCTGTAATGAGTACAAACAAGAATAGCTGTTTCCTACAAAATCAGTTCAATTCTCCAGGATTACTGAGTCACTTGGTTTTGACTGCAAAAGGAGGAGATGAGCTCAGGTGCCTTCTTCACAGAGATTCCAGTAAATAAATATTCAAGCACACTTTATTTTTTTTATTTATTTTTTATTGAATATCAGCATTTTTAAAAGCATTCATTGCAAAATCCAAAGTTTTAAATAATATTCAAGTACAAAAATATAATCCCTGAGATAAAGACTTCCATACTGCTATCTCCAAATAAATATAATGACATCAGACACATTCAAATGATTTAATACAAAAAAATACAGAACTTTTTAAAAAATCAGTGAGTTGAAGTAAAGTCAGTGCATTACAGTCAGTCACATTTCCTGGAATTACTGTGTAGCTTAGCCTCCTAGTCACTGCAGTGCATAACAGTAATCAGCATCAGTAAGTCATCAAGGCCCCAGTTCAGAAAAGTGCTTCAGCATTTGCTTATCTTTAAGCACGTTTATTTGCTTGAATTAGATTTCCATATACTTAGAGCTAAGCAAATATAAACACGTTTTCCTGGGTGGAATTACTTCCCCAAATTAGTGCTTGCATTTTCATGCCAAATACGTGAATGATGAGATTGATCTTATGACATCCTTATATCAAGACAGCAGCAGATAGCTAGCTGGGGACAGTATCATGTCAATTCAGTATTTCCATGTAGAAACTGGGTAAACATTGCCTTCTTCTGTATTTTCCAGTCAATAAACATATAACAAATAGACAGGATTTTAAGACAAAATCATTTCTCACATAGCAGTAGGAAGTATAAATACTCTGACTGGTGTTTCTTTATAAATAATTATTTAAAATACTTAAATATTAATAAATAAATGTATATAAGAGCTCAATAAAAAAGTTGAAATAAAAAAAATGTGCATCATAATGCAATTTGTATATTATCTCAGTACAAAAGGCCATATGATGTCATTAACAATTGCATCTCCTCTGAGACTGGCTCCTTTTCCRTTTGAAAGAAGTTGGGGTCTCCACTAGTGTTTGTAGGACGCTGAACAGCTCATTCACGGCTTTGCGCTGGATTTTCAGATCACTCATCTGTTTTGAGTAAGAAACAAACAGAACAAAGATCACGCCCAAAGCTGCCATTACTTAATGCTCACATCCTACAGGCTATGCTGTTAACAGGGGAGAACAGAGAGAAATCTGCAATTTTCAACTAATCTACTATCCCGTTCCTACAACAAGGAGCCACTTTTTCACAAATATTGKTTTTTTTGTAGTTTCTGTGATATCCTGCAACATGCCACAGCCCAGCAATATTCTGTGAAATGGAGCTGCTCAATGATTATGGATATGTCGTGAGAGTTTCTGAGCTACCCACAAACAACTAAGTCAGGCGGAGTACTGGCTGCAAGCCTCTGTGAGGGGCTTGGTTAGTTATCATTAGTGTTCACTCCTTAAGTCACTGTGTCTTCGAAGCTTACAGAGATGTGTTGCAACTAACAGCTAATTTTCAACCTGACTTAGATAACAAAAGGCTCTGAAATAGTTAACATTTGATTCCAGGTTAAGTTTGATAAGCGCATRGAATGACTTTTAAGTCCTTTGGTTTTTAGACCGTTTAAACCCATAAGCTGGTAATTTTGTGAGTCCTTCTAAAAACATAAGTATAAATATTAGCTATAAATATGCTCTGGAGCATGTAAGTAGTATGTGTAGTATGTCCTTCCATTAGGGAATTTAGAGTGTGTCTGAATGCTTACAAACCATCTTCATTGCATCAAAAAGCAAAATAACTCTGCACTTGACAATTCCCACTATAATGATTTCTCTCATTAAACAAAGGGAAAAAAATAGAGAAAAATTGAGCTGAAAAATATGATTTTTTTCTTCATCTAGGGAGCTGAACCCCAACCTTCATTCTAGATTTTCTCTCCAATTTGGTATTTTGAAACCACTATTGCTGCTAAATGGAAAATGAATTTAAAAAGCTTATTTCTGGCTATTAGTACAGAATAGCAGATGAAGACCCAGCACACCCTTGCTGGGATCTGTCCTACCTGGGGTTGGAGTTTGTTTCTCCTATGCCCCATTAAATGCATACCAGGGCCTTGGGCAGTGCAAGTCACCATGCATGTCTCACTTCTGTATCCCCGTGCATAATGCAGACACCGTGGAGGACAGCAAGAATCGAAAYTGCTTTAGGCTCTGCGACCACCCCACTGCCCCTGTTCCTGCCCGGGCCGGTGGTAGGTGTGGGCAAGACATAGCAGCGCTGCACCACAGTGCCGTGCCAGGCACCAGCAAAACCCCAGGAGATGAGCCCCAATGCTAAAGCCCCACACCGCAGACCCACTTCCGCCTCTTCGGCTGGAAACATCACATTTTCCCATATGAACTAATTCGAGCCAATGAGTGGTTACCAGGCTGATTAATGAACTGTTATTGTCTTGAGTCAGACTCGAGCCTGAACTGGAAAATGCAGTTACACAAGCCTTAGAAAGGGGGAAAGTTCCTTACCTGAAGCTTTGTCAAGTCCATGAGGTCCTTCAGCTTCTTTAAGCCATCAGGAAGGCTCCTTTTCAAAGTGAAGAGCTCCTCAGATATGCGTCTGACATGTGCCTTTGACTTGTCAGCATTTTCAAGCATTTCCAGGTACATGGAAACAATCTGGCTCAGTATGATCCTTTTTTCATTTCTCTGTTGAAAAAATCAGTCAAAAGGAAAGGACTGTAAGCACTCATCAATAGGAAAAGGATGGAAATTAAAATCCAATGTTTAGGGGTATTCAGTGCAGCTCAGAGCAGGATCATGTTAAAGATGCTTTAACTCATCTCTTGGTCTTGTCTGTACCCCTGGATAACCTCATGGTGTGGCATAAAGCACCTTGATCTTTATGGGGAGCATCTTCATGAGAAAAGCTTCCTCTCTTGCAAGCTACTGAAGCAGCCCCTGCTTGGGTTCGTTCTACCCTGGCTGATTACGCGGGGCTGGGGAGTTGCTTCATACCAGAAGTGTCTTGCAAAGCCCCTGACATGCTTTGTCATATTTGATTCTGACTCACCTCTGTCCAGTTTTTCAGTTTCTCTGTAAAAATAGGTCCACCATCAGCTACATCTGAAAGACTTGCATTCTGCAAAGGACAATATACATATCTGTTAGGTAAACAATGTTTATCACAAGGCAAATAGCATTCTTTGTTCAAATAAGCAAATATATTACTGAAAAACACATAAACTTGTTTTTTTTACACTACTGGCTTTCAGCTATTACAATGCTTTTACTTCTGAGAAATGTGACTATCTCTTAGTATTAACTCACATTGGATGACTGCATAGTACCAGAAATGGCATTAGTGTGCTTTTCAATGCCTTCTCCACTTATAACTCATCTGAATAGAGACATTTAATACCCTGTATTTTACCAAATGATCTTTGCAAGTTTTGGTACTGACAGTTGAAAATACATCTTAATGGGCACCACGACTGGCTAGAAATTTGTTAGATGTAGTCTTGGCATGTTTTCTTATAAGTCTAAGCCCCGCCAGCACTCTGTGGCCTCAAGTAGTTGTAGCAGTGGTAGGCTACAAAGAGGCTCGCCAAGCCCACATTTAACGCTCAGGTGTTGGCTGCACACTCTAGCAGATTGTAGGAACCACAGAGCAGTACAATTCTCCTACAAAGGAGAGGTAAAGTGAATCATTTCCTTTTCTCTCTCTCTCTCTCTCTGTGTGTGTGTTTTTGTATACAATAGTCACTGTTTCCTTTTTTGTCGACTCAGTAATTTAAATATATGAGTGTAATGGGAAAACTTGCAGGCTGGTGGAAGCCTTGTAGGCTGATTGGCCACCCATGCTAAGCATCTTGCCGAACCTTGTTTTGCAGCTCTGAGAGATGCCAAGCACCTGCTGGGGAGCTGAGTTCTTAATTTCAGTGCAAAAAGTTCATCACCTCTCAGGATCTGTCCAACTTAAGTTGTATTTCTGGAGAGAATCCCTCCAATATACACTAGTAGCAAATTTATGATATAAAGTCAATATTACAGCCAGTCTCCTAGCAGTCTGAAAACACCAAAGAAGTATCGCACTAGGCTTCTGAGGTCATTTCCTCAACTACTATGCTTTGACTTTTATATAAACAAAACTTCAGGAGTGCTGCAAATAAGAGCAGACTCTTGTGGTTACTTTAATGCATTTAAGGAAACAAAACCCTATTTTGAGAATAAAAGCTATTAATTAGAAGCAACAATATTATAGATCTCTTATCTCTGTGGCTAATCCGAGCTAAAGTCTTCTAACTGAAAAGAGCTGAGTTAATATTAGTTATCAAAATTCAGTCTGAGAAGAGGTAATGTTGCTTCATATTCCCCCAGCATGAAAGCAGGATGGGTGTAAGATGCTAAAGAATAAGCAGTATCAATCACCTTTGAGCAACATGTTAATAATAATTATTATTAGAATGTTAGATAATTTAATTAAATATTATTGCTAGTAATAATAATAATAAGCACCAGATGCATCTGTTAAAGCAAAAGTCCTTTCTCTATTCTGGTTATATTGGTAACTAATACTAACTACCCCACTAACCTTATTAACCTAAAACTAAAGATGTTTCAGTAAATTGCACCTGAATACTTCAAATTTTTCTTCTTATAAAATAGCCCTTGTAATCAGTGGCTGAGTGGAGCTGGGAGAAGCTCTTGTGAAGAAGGAATGAGTGTCCCTGAAATAGACTCATGCTATTATGTTAGTTAGCAGTACTGAAAAAGTGAATCACGGTAGTGAAAGTGATGAGCAAAACCAAATAAATTGTCTATATTCTTGTAAAAAAGTGATACAGTTGAAAAATTAGTCCTATGATTACCCTCTACTGATGTGGTGCTGCATTAAGGTCTATGACAAGCAATGTTCAAGTCTGGATAATATCTAAAGCATAAGCAGCAGGAGAAAAGAAATGCAATAGAAGGCTATACTTACAAAGTCAGCTTTCAGGTCGTATATATCATTTTGTAGATTAGCAAGGATTAAGCTATTTCCAAAACGTCCAAAATAAACCATGATAATAGACAGAACAAACAAGCTGCAAGTCTGGGAAGTCATCTTCTCAATGCTGGTTCAGTTAAAACGATCAGATAATTTCTGGGAGATATCAGACCTAAAAGCAGTGAGCTTCAACTTCTAATAGCTTTATCTTCTATTAGAAGAAAGTAGACGAATGAACTTCATCTGCCTGTCACTGGTATTTATACCTGATCTTGAAATTTTTTATTTCGTCAGCACAGGCTGTGTATATTTAGACAAGATAGTGTCAGATAAGAACACTTCGTTTTTGGCTAATCGAGGGAATCCCTCGAAAGTGTCTTTCTGAAAGCATGGTCCTGGAAAATTTTTAAGTGGTTCATCAAATGGTAACATTTACGTGACAGATTCTGGAGTTTCTTTTACATGTGATTGGGGAAAAGGGGGAAATTATGAGATGAGATGAGATGAGGAGTATTCATTGTGGTTCAAGCATACTCTTACAAGCCATCTAAAGAAAAAGTCATATCATGTGGTTAAGGGGTCAGTACAACCTCTCTCTGGCATTCTTTTAAAGTAACCGCTGAGGTTACCACTGAATTCTTCATAGTCACAAAGAAATTTAAATGTTTTCCCTACAGCTGTCCTTCTGTGAAACATCAATTGCTTTCTTTTCACAGTCTAAAAGGTGATTATGCCTCTTTCTCATTCTTCACCTCCAGATTCAAACTCGACTCAAGGAAAGTGAGGCTCCAACAACTGATGCAATGATGCATTGTGTTAGGCCTTAGCCTCTGTAAATTCTTCCATGGTTGTCTATGCCCTGCAAGAGCAGAGTGTTTAGTACTCAGGACCCTGCTCTGTGCTTGGCAGTAATTGATGTTCCCCATCTGTCCATTCATTTGCAGTTATGTGTGTAGAACATGGCATCAGAAAGACAAGGATGGAAATAAGCCCAGTGGAAAGAGACAGAGAGACGGGATGGTCTCCAAGGGTATACAAACCCCTTCAACAACTCTCTTTCTGGGGCATAGTTGAGAAAAATGTTGTTATAGAGGAACTGAACCCTGTTTGGTGGCTATTATGGGAAAAGAGCTCACTGCAAAGTTTTGAAGAAATCAAAGTAATTTTAGGTTTTAGCACACGAATGTAAGGTAGGCAGGAGGCTCATCAGGGAAAGAAGAGGAGGAGAAAAGAGGAAAAATGAAAGACCAGAAAGAGGATGGATATAGGCTCAGTTCATGGAGATTAGAGTGGAGGACGTCTGTAGTTCATCAGAAGTAGATGAGAATCAAATTATCCCCCAGCGAGTGTGATTTGAGCTCTCCATCATTGTCTGAGCTTTCAGGTGTTCCTTGTGAGAGGGTGCCCAATTTCTCAGCAGCATCTTCTATTTCAAGAAACGACCACTACCTTTATCAACAGTTTTTCATCTGCAGCTTGAAAGAGGGATTCCATCTACAGAATAGGTCTAAGCTGCTACTACTGTTGCAAACAGGCAATTGTCATTTTGCCATGACTACAACAAAATCTCCCCAGCAATTGCAGCCCCAAAAGCTACATGATAAAATTTATTGGGAATAGAAGCACAGACAGATGGCCCACATCACAACAGATGCAGCACTGCACGGAGATTATGGCTTACACATTTAAGTGTGCTTAGAGTAGAAGCTCTATACAATATCCATCTTGGTTTTAGCTAGGAAAATTAAAATCCAGTTAAGCAATGACTTGACTGCTGGAAATATTATTGCAGAGGTGAGAGGTAGTATTCCATGATGCTTCAAAGCACTGTAAAAGATACAAAGTCGTTGTACTAGAAATTTGAAGCAAACTCACAGATGTGCAACACAGTGAACAGCGATACAAACCTATCAGTGACATGGAGACAGGTGGGTTGCTTTGCAAGGCAAACACAGTCAAGCGGTACACTGTAGTAGGTAGGCCAAATGTAGGCTTATACATCTACAAAAACCCAGAAGATTTTATAAGGTGGGAGATGTGCTGAGGAACATCTACTRGCTGTGAGCCCATGGAGTCAGGCAGACAGAATATGCAGTTCCAGAAGCTAAAAGATGAAGTCAGCAACACTGTCCTCTTTTGCAGAGAGCTGTTTGTCCATAATGATTGAGCCAGGCTGACTGTCTTGTTAAGCCTATCTGACATGCATCAATCAGCTGCAGCAGCTTGTACCTTCACATCAGTCTCCCGTTACTGTACAGAAATGTTCTGCAAGGCTTTTAAATATAACAGGAGGTTGAAATATCAGAAAGAATGGATTTCTCCACCTCAGCTTTTGTAGATGTTGATTAAGAGCAAATTCATTGCTTTGTGAGGTGGGATGTCATATGGTGCATTTCATCACTAGATCTCATCTTTCAGAGGAGGCCTCTGCTAGGCATCCAGTTTTGCAGATAAGAAAATGGAAGCACAGAGCAATGGGGTGATTCATGATCATTCAGCATCCAGGAAAGACAAATCTAGTTGCACAAATGAGGTGTCTGTTGGCACATGCTATCACCCTTCTCAAAATCATCCTGAAACTAGGCAACAGCTGACAGCAGGTGACCAGAACATGAGCATCCTAGTGTCTCAGGGATCCTGCTTTCCCCCTAGTTGTGTTGAGCTTCCCATTCCCTGCAAAAGTGATGAGACAGATCACCATTGTCTAGTACAGGTCTTGCTGCCCAAGAACCGCAGACAGTCAACTTATGAGGACCATTGAAGTTCAGGTAGTTCCTCTAAGCTGCCTTTCCTGGTGATTCATCACAATTACAAACAAAATAAGGTGTATCTTGCAAATGTCTCCCCATTACTAGACAAAGCCAGGAGCCTAAGAGCATCCAGTTCTTCTTGCTTGTTCCTTAGTACGTATCTGCTGAGTGCACATTGAATAGGACTGGGACCAGCAAAACAAGCTCTTTGCCTGAGCAGTAGTCCTAATACAGCTAAAAGAGATGTCCAAATACAATTCAAATCTTGTGCCATGTATCATTTGAGGGGTCCTTGTACATGGCTCAGCTGTCACAGCTGGGTTGTCATCTGTTCCAAAAGCAGTAGGAAATGAAACCAAGGCATTTTTTCATTGTGCTGCCTGGAAGTCAGCTGCGTGCTGACTGTTCATGCAAAGCAGAGGTTTCACACCTTTTTGTTCAGGCAATACCTTACACCAATTACCCAATGATGTTCTTGCAAAGTCATGTCAGGTTTCACTGTGACAGGTTTCATTAAAGTTTTTCCCCTTTCATTTTTTATTTTATGAGAATTCTTGAGGGTGCTGGCTGGGTGGTAGCTGGTAACTGCACTTAGCAGTCCGAGAGATCTCTTCCAGACTTTCATTTCTGTGAGTTGCAATGGCTCTCTTATCGCTGCCCAAGGAAAGCAGATGTAGCAATTTTTTCTCTTCCTCCTTCACAGTCCTGGGGTAATTAAGGAGTTTAAGAGATTAAAGCTTGCTTAGCACATTGTAGCAGTGCTATGTAATTGGTGAATATTATTATTCACATTACAACTATGTGCAAAGTAGATGTCTTCAGACTTCTTGTTACTTTGTGACTTTGTAACTGACCCAGGTGAACACACAACATGATGAACACTTTTCCCCACTAAAAAAAAGACCGGTTGTCCCCTRTAACTGTGGATATGTTTCACCAGTACCATACACAGTAAAAGGTGGAAGCTGTCTACCCCTTGTAACCACTGGGTGTCCATGATTTAAAGGGTGTTTCCAATAGCTAGACTGAATTTCTTTAGGGATAATGTTAAGAAAACAGCTATTTTGTTTTATAAGAAAACATGTCAGTTACAAAATGTGTTTTCTTTATGAGGCAGACAGGTGGAGGTTTGGGGGAATTCTACAAATATTTTTTCCATTTGAAAATGCTGATCCCTTGAAACAGAAACTTTTCATGGAAGAGAATTGATTTAATCAGCCTTGCTTTTTATTATTTTGGGGGATGGCAAGGAAGAAGGTCTGAAAATCTCAAAATGATCTGTTTTGACGTTTTCTAAGCAAAATGTTCAATTCTGCCCATTCCAAGCACCTTGTAGTGATGTTATTGTTTGAGAGAAATGGAAAACCAATTCGTACCAGCCTGAAGGTCCTTTGGCCTCTATTACACACTGTTGTTCGTATGCAGTCAGTAATGAGAAGACATATATTATAGATTCCTCTTTCCAGTCACAAAATTCCATTCGACTGGTTTTTCAAAGATAGGGAAGAAGGTGGTAGACACCTGGACAGATCAATGTTTGAAGAGATAATTAGCTAATGGATTCAACTGGAAGTGGTTAAAGTGTAAGATCAAAAGTATTAAAAACATGATACTCTGACTGATACAAAGCATAATTTTCACTGTTCTCCTTCAGAATTTCAATTTAGTAAGCCTGTATGGGACAGAAAAAAGTTTATGGGATGGGAAAACCTTGCCACACAAAACACTAATAACTGCTTCCTGAATTAAGAAGAGGAAATAACTACCCCTTCAAGGTCTGGGTGTTCATCCATCATGTATGAAAGACAAGTTCGATCCTTTGTCTTGCCGGGTCATGTTCAAACCGAAGACCTGAATATGCATCTTCTTCTTCCTGAGCAAGTGTCCCTGCCATCTGTGAATAACTCTTCTGGGTTCATCTTTCTCACACACTGATGTGGATCTTTTGACTACTTCAAAATATATCACTGTCACTTCTGTATTGCCTAGAGAGACCAGTAATAGTATTATGTGCCTATTTAAGACTCCAGTACAAAAAAATTTTGTGGAGTGTGTGGAAATGACAAGAAAATATTTATAGAGATGACAAGAAAATATTTATCTCAGGCAATCTATCACCATTAGCAGCAGTTAATTGCCTCATTTATAAAAATAATATTTCTTTGAAAGACCCTTACACTAATGCGTGTGAGGAATTTGGAGAATTGAAAGAGGGATGTATAATATACGTTTTCTAGTTGATGATTGTGCATGGAGAGGAACATGTGATGGAGAACAAAGGTTCTTCTTTGTACATTGAATCATATTTCAGGTTGGCAAAACTGTTCCTTTAGCTCTCCAAAAAACACCATCTGGATGTATGAATCATACAGAGACTATGAGTTACCAGCATGAGMTAGCCATGAGAAAGGCAGGTGCAAAACTAAAATGTGACTTTCCTTGTAGTAAAGTAAGAAAAACAATGATGGCATTGTAAAAGATAGTGATGGAGAAACATTATTTGAATTCTTACTCCAGATTTCTATCATTTTGAGTATTTTGGCATATCTCGCTCCTGATTAATATGGAAGAAAATTCCAAATATTATTCAATTTTAGTTAAAGATGAGGTTAATGGAAAAGCAGCACTATTGTTGACACAGCAGAAGCCTAAAGCAAGGCTAGCATTGCATAAAATACCTCCTATGCTATAACCACAGAATTTCTATGCTTTTTCCACATAAAACCTCCCATTTTCACCAATTCTTCTTCACTCTTTATTCTTCCAAGAAGAATAAAATGCTTACTCTTGAAAGTTTTCTGTTTCCAGTACCATAACATCCTTTGAAAGTATTAACAGTTCTGAATATTGTATTATGATTATACAGTATTTGTTTCCTTTTCAGAGTCTCAGCTTCTTCCATTATGTGATTTAATGTACCTTGGGGTATATTTTAGAGTTTTGAGGGTGGGATTTTTTTTCTAATCACTTTCTAATCACCACAATTGTGGGGAAAAAGATTGAAAACAAGAGGCAAATAAAGCAAATAAAACCAATAAGGCAAATACAACAACTRAATTAGCACTTAAATAAGTATTTTGAAGGTCTTCCTAAAGATTTCTGAACACTTCCAGCTGGGTTTGTAGGTAGTAATGGCAGCTACAGCATTAAAATTTTTGTTTTTTAATATGATCCATAATGCTATCTATGCAATGCTATCAGTACAATTTACTGACTTAAGATAAGGGACTTTATGCTTTGAGGGATGTAAAGTCTTCAACAAAAGAAACATATATCTTATAAATATATTTCTCCTCTAAAAGATCTTCCAAGATTTTCTGGTTTACCCCTAAGAAGCTTTTTCCAAATAAGACCAGTATTTCCATGAGTATTTCCACAGATTTGTCCATTAGTTTTAAGGTAACATTTTAGTCAATTTTAAGAGAGCTAATTCATGGAGAACCTAATTCCACTGTAATTTGGCCTAACTCTGCTCTTTGGTTTTGACTGCCAGCCATTTCCTCTGAATACATATGCATATGTCTATCTTTGCTGACGTTAACAGAAAAATTTTCTCGTAAAAATACCTATCTAGGTGTGTATATGTGCGTGCGTATGTGTGTGCATGTAACTCTACATGAATACCAATATGTATTATATTTATGCTTCTTCCTGCATCTGTAAGAACAAAAAATCCCACAGAAAGGAGTGGGCCAACCAGGAGCAGCAACATGGTTAGAAAGGAAATGACCACGATATCAACCTCTGTCAAAATAGGAGTCTAGGTTCCCCCAGGAGCTCAAGGCCTTTTTCTCTGATTCCCAGTAAACAAAAGCATGCTTTCCACTACATGCTATTTCTCCTTCCAGAGACGTCTCTCGTATTTTCAGAGTCTACTATTCAGTTTCATTTTCATAGGACCAGGTCCAGTTTCAAAGGAAACTGGAAAGCCATTTGAACTTCTGTGGCCAAGCTTAAGGCCACTACCTTGCTGTGCCTTGGCTAAAGGACCGTGTTGYTTTTAGAGAGGGAGAACCAAGGGATGCAAATCTCTAACAGTCTGTCAGTCAGTTATTGTGTGCACTGGGTGAAACCAACCAGGGGTGTCCATCAGTCTTGTCGASAGCTGGCTTACAAAGCCTCCCAAAACAGCAGGCACTCTTCTGAAAGTTCATTGCAGACTGAGCGGGGAGCTATGATTTCCAGTGCTATCCATCTCATATTTTCCATGCATTCTCAATATTCCCTCAAAATGGCAAATTTTTTCAGACTTTCCACCCGTCATCAAGGCAGCCCCATTCGTCTTCCTATTGTTACATGTTTACTGACTTGTCTCCATGTGTTGTTTTTTGTGATTCATTCCTTCTTCGTATGTTGGTTTTGTCTGTTGCTGGCTTTTTTGTGGTGGGATTTTTTAGTTTAAGTTTTAGCAAAAAATTCAGGTTCTCATTGTACGGTTACTTTTTTTCCACAGTTTAAGCATCTTTATCACACAGACATGTTTCTCGTTGAAAATTAATACACATGTTTAAATTTGGGGTAAAATACTAGTGAAAACAATCCTATAATACCTTCATTTCTTRCTGCATTTTCTAAGTGGGAATACATGCATTTGGGGCTCATACCTGATCATTTTCACATGATAGCCACTACACAGMTTATAACAGTTAAATAAGATTATATAAACATAAGCATAAGTGTGTAGGTGTGGGCGTATGGTGGAGGTTAACTCAACGATCTCTTGCAAGCATCAGTAAGAAAATATCCATGAAATATTTGAAAACAGCCTACGGAGTGGGCATTTCTTGTCATAACCATTTGGAAATGTCCACTGGAGGTTTTTGAGCAGAAACCTGCTGTGGGACGTAACCCTTTCTTCTGAAACGTTCCAGGAGACTTTTTGGCGGGGATTCCCCTTGCCCGCCATACTCTTTAGCACCATTCATAATCGCGTGACTAAGCAAACCGGTCATCTTTACTCACAGAAAAAAAAAAATGTAAACCAGCATGCAGATTTGGTCCTACCTGTTTCTGTCCTGCCTCCAGAACACTTAGGAGCACACAAGAAAAGCAGTCGTACAAGCAATCCATTCACAGATGACACTTTACTTAAAACTGGGAACGGTTTGGTTGCAAAGATTTTCCAGTTAGATTCAGAATTTAAAGCTGAATGAAATCTGGAAGACCTTTGCTCTTTAGAAGCTAGAAAATAAACTGAAGAAATGCTTCACACGCCAAGTGCGTTTCCTCTTCATCTCCACAGGAAATAAGACCGCCTATAGCAAAACTACTCTGTGTCGTGTGTAGATGCATTTTATTTTAAAGTCATACATCTTATTTTTTCCAAAGGCCTAAACTAACAAATACAGAGTACTCTCAACAGACACTTAATCAGATTGCTTTATGAGATGTGAAGATTTAATTAGTAAATGGGCTAATAATAAATATTTTAAAAGCTAAAGAAATGGGAAAAGTAGTATTCTGTTGTTTTTGTGAAGATGTTATTGGGTGTCTGCCCCAATCTAAAACAAAACAAGATTCTAAAAGGAGAATAAAAGAAACAAGGATAGGAGAAAAATAAAATACAATCCCAAGTAGCGTGTTTTAAAATAATCAAGAGGCAAGTAACGTGGCCTCTTGGCCAACCTTGGGTTGCCAACCTTGTTCCTAAAGAAATGAAACCTGGACAATTTCTCTAACTCTCTATCAACTCCTTCTTCTCATTAACTTTTGAGCGCATTCAGTAATTTGCTCAGAATTTGAGAAAAAGCAGTAAGTCTCATCACTGTTTTACCTCTTTATTTATCACTCAGTGCGAAAGTTGGTCCCTCAACCACACTGTTTGACTTACAGAACAGCTCCTACCATACTGTTCCTCTTGCTAATGCATCTTGCACAACTTCTGGTGTTGCTTTTTAAAATGTTTTGCCCTGAAGTTGAAAGTTCCAATGAACAGAAAGCAAGGAATTAAATAAAATATATCCTATACTAGACCTTTAACCAGAGTAGTCAGATACAAGTACACAGAAAGGGACATAGAAATTCACAGAAGTGACTGCATACTTAAAAATAGTTACTTTACTGAAAGTCATGAATCTTCTCTTACTTGGCTCACGTAGAAACCTATTAAAACACTTCTATAATCRCTATCATTTTATCTTGAATTAAACTCATGAGAGGCTGTAGTGGGATGCATCTGTTCCTCCTTCACTTCCAAGGAAGTTCGAATGTGTTTTTAAAGGGTCAGTGATAATGACATGTAAATCATCTGAGTAAGGAATAGATTCACATGGGCTTTCTAATCCACTTGAATCACAGGGTTCTGCTTTGTTGGGATTCACATGTTTGTGTAGTCGGTAGGTCTTTGAGAAAGTCAAACAGGCTGCAAGAATAATGAAAACAGAATAGTAAAGTAGTAGCCATGTCTGCAACACAGATGACAAAGTTTAGGAAAAGCAAGAGTAAAAACAGAGATGATGGAGAGATTTTGTATGCTGCTGAAGGAATGAATAGTCAAAACATCAAAAGGAATATAATGATAAAACAGAACGGGATTGTGTGAAATGGTAAAACAGAGTCCTCTGGAGTTGCGTTAGGAGTCTGATATTCAATTCCCTGGTTGGATGAAGATAAAATATAATAAAATAATAATATGATTTAAAAGGTAAATAGTAATGGGAAATGTATCATTATGGGAGACATTATTTCTCTGACTAAAGACTGGATAACAGCATGAGTTTTAACTTTAAAGGTAGGATAAGTCTGCAGCAAAGGCTTTTTATTTCAAAAAGAAACATTTTGATAAGTTAAGCAAACTCATCACTGGGTCTGAAAACTTAGGAAAGTGAATGTGAAGCAGGCCTTGAGTTTTTGCACATCAAAAATGCACAATTCTTCAGTAATTGCATCCCAAGTAAAAAAAGAAAAATGTAACTGTTTGGGATGTAGCTCTACTGAAAAGGACCTAGGCATCCTGCTGGTCGGCTGAACATGAGTGGGCATTGCATCCTTGCAGTAGTGGAGGCAAACTGTCCTGGGCTGTATCAACAAGAAGACAACCATTAGGTTACAGGATGCAATCACTCCCACTCTGCTCAGCGCTTGTCAGGCCATACCTGGTATGGTGCACTCAGTTTTGGTCCCCCTCAGTTCAAGAGAAACATTGAAGAATAGGAGAGGGTCCAGCAGAGGCCCACCAAGGTGATTAGAGGGTTGGAGACCTCGACATATAGAGAAAGGTTGAAGGAACTGGTTTTGTCCAGCCTTGAGATGAGAAGACTCAGATGGGATCTAATCACAGTCTTCAACTACCTGTAAGGTAGTCACAGAGAAGAGGCAAAAGGCACAAGTTGCTTCAAGGAGACCTTCACCATGAGAATAATGACATATTGGAAAAGGTCACCTAAAGAAATGGTGGAATCTCCCTTATTGGAAATAATCAGGACTCAGATTGACAAGGCCCTGGATAACSTAACCTGAGGCTTTGCTTTCAGCAGATGGTTGGACCAAATATCTCCACGGTTCCCTTCCAACCTCAGCTTTTCTATAATCCTATTTTGATGAGAGCAGCCAATTCAGATAGCCAGCCCCTAAAGAACAGCAGGAAACAGCAGAGCCCTGAGGGACAGAAAGGAAAGTTGATCAGTAGTGATAACTCCTTCTTGGATGCCAAAAAGGGGTATGGGCAAAAAGCTTCCCAAATTCACACTAAATTAACCCATGTAAATATAGAGGCAGAAAAATAGCAAAACATGCCATAATCATGTAAACAAGATAAGGAAAGAAGTGAAATTGGCACAGTATAAGTTTAAGGCTGGGTTGGAAGATTGTATATAGTGTAGCCCCAAAATTATAGAGATGCTTCTTCTCTATGTTTAATACAGACAGGGATGTTAAGAAGCACTGGCAAGGATAGCAGATGGGCAAGATGATTTTGACAGTCACTGTGTAGAACATGGAGGCAACATCAGGATGCCTGACAGTGAGAGCAGTGGAAATGATCTCCTTTGAGGCAACAGCAGAAGCAAAAAGGCAGAGTCAAAGCTTCTCCCATTGAGGAAGCAAACTGAAAAACTGGGCAAATAAAAGTGAAACTGCAGTAGGAAAAAATTTTAATCAATCTGTCAAATGAGGAATAGCACCGTCAGACTGGAGAACAGCAAATGTAACAGCTGTCACTAAGGAAGGGAGAAATAACAAGTTAGGCAGCTATAGACTTGTTATCTGACAAGAGTGATGTGTGAGTCTTTAAAGCAAATTATGAAATAATCAACTGTTAAAGCCATGGAAATGAAAGGATAAAATATAGCCTGGGTTTATTGAAGATGGGTTGAGCCAAGAACTTGATTTATTTGAGAGTGGGATTAATAATACTTGAGAACGGGATTAATAAAATAGGAGGCAATGGGATAGTAAGAAGTGCAAGGTCAGGCATGCGGACTCTGCTTGTGAGAAGCTGGAAGCACGTCCCTTGGAAGATGGGAACAACTCAGGTGTGCTACTAGCTCTTCACAAGAAAAGTCTATCAAGGCAGCGTGATAGAAAAAAGCATTGTGAAGGTAAACTGGGCAAGATGTTTCCAGGACAGGGAGGAAGGGAATAATGTCGATGTACAGTTACGAGTTAACACAGTGCCATAAAGCTGAGTGCGATGAAGAAACAATCCAGAAAAAGAGTGTTGTGGTGAGCAAGGGAATTGAGCATCTATATTGTAAAATAAGTCTTGAAGAGTTTGGCTGGTTCAGCTTCAGAAAAGAAAAGGCTGAGAGAAGACATAACTGTGGTCTAAACTATTTTAGAGTGGGAAAACAGCAAAATCGGTAAGGCATTTAAGCTAACAGAATAAATGGTTAGTAGAAGAAGGGGATAAACTGGTCATGAATGAATTTATACCAAAAGTTAGAAGAGGGTTTCTGGCAATCAGAATATGAGATTCTGAAACAGTCTTCTTATTAAAATAGGAAAGGATTCATAGATTAAAAAAAACTTCTGGAGCATCTTGCTTGGCTTTTTCATAACATCTCATTGCACCACAGAGTTCTGCCTCTTGTGGTTAATGTAAAATAAAGCTTGAAAGAAACAGATAGTTTCCATTTACAGACTTAAGTAATAATTTATACTAGTTGGTCTGGAGCGCTGCTGTCTTATTTCTAGTTCAAGGCAAACTGGATTTTCTGATTTTAGAAACAGCACGTAGATCTTTATTGTGCTTTTTTCTGTCTGACCGAAGAATCCTGCCATTTCTTTTAGTGTAATTTTTCCACATAAACTGCAATCTAGTTGGGTTTTTTTCTCCCTTTCATAGGCTTAATGTAGTCTTTAACAGTCTTCAATGTTTTGCTTTTACCAAAAGGCACATTTTCTTATAATTGTTCTTTAAATTCTTTTCAATATTTCAATGTTTCAAAGAAATGAAAAGTTGAAGCAGACTCAGAAAATCAGTAGTGAAACTACATGCAGAATTTATAACTTTCTGCTTCCACTCAGTAATCGTCATTAAGGGATGAGTTTAGCACTTGTTTTCACTCTTTTTGCCATAGTACGGTACTAACTGTTTGTAATCATTTTCATGTCTTTTTACAGTCACAGAAATACTAGTCTTAGATTTTCAGATCTAAGAAGTATTTATTATCAGAATGTAGACCCCCAGGAAATCCATGTGGCCTCTAATCTTCCAGTTATAAAATCTCCCCTTAAGAGTCATTTCTTTTCCCTCTATATAGAGGAATACAAACCATGATCTCGATTTTGGTAGCCTAAAARCACCTTCTGTTTGCAGTGAACATCAACTGTGATCAGTTTCTATCCTTACTCATCCTCTGGTATCACAGACCTCGTCCATACCCATTTTGAATTTTCCTCCAAATCCTCGAGAAAAATAATTAAGGCTGTCAGAGAGCTAATCAATAACCACAGATAGGTCTGCATGTGTTGGTATTTCCCCGTGAGAAGTTGAGTGATGTGGTCAGTTACAAGCTTACAGGTATAAGAGTATAAAATCCATTGCTGGTCAGGAAGTAGGTAACAAAATTCATTTTGGCAAAAGATGCCAACCTGTTGAAGCACTTCACCAGAAGGTGCCAAATGCTGCAGACGCTTTACTGAGAGTGTGAATTTAGGATGAGAATAAAATCTGTGGTGAGATATCACATTAGGACAGGTGATGCAGGGGGCTCTGGGTCTCAGAAAGGCCAARCTGCTGACTTGGATCACAGCCCCAGCTCCTAGGCTCTGGCCCCTCTGTCTAGCCATTTGCAGCCAGGATCGCTGTGGTTTTCTCCAAACTTTTTGTGCACGACTTTGCTCAAGTAGAATGGGAAATTTTTCAAAAATCTCCAAATATTCACATATTTCAAATATTCACTTCCATTCCACCTGTAGCTGCAAATGAGCCCATAAATGACAAAAATACAGAGAAACAGGGAAGTGGTGTGATAACCCGATGACCATCCACGTCACGGTTTCCCTCCCTGTAGCTGAGGAAGGAGATAGAGCAGAGGAGCCCTACCAGGAACGGGGGTGATACTTGTTATCTGCCTAAAAAATTCTGAATTTAACACTCACGTAGGCTGTTCTTCTCCAGTCATCGTTCTAATTGTCCGCTGGCTTGGAATTCACATCTGCGAGTGATTATACAGAATTTTACGTAAAACACCCTTTCCTCTGCTGCGGGTAGAAAAACAGACTGCCTTTTCCACTGACAGTGTGTGGTTTCTCATTCACAAAAAATTTTTCCTCACGTATAGAAGGTTTGATTGTAAATACTTTATCAAGTGAGTAATTTACCACACCTGTGGTTTATCTCTGTGAGCTTTCTTCATCACTTGGAAAGTGCTACTGGTTATTCCCTAGTCATTATACAGGAACAGAGAAAAGCTTTTGCACTGACACAACAAAATTTGTCTAGGAAACATAAGTCACTTCTTCGCTCGTGGTTAGGGACAACAGGCTGGGTTGGCACATACCATTTTTTCTTTTGGGGGGAGGGAGAAAACAGGAAATAATCGGCRACGTTATATTAACATTGGACACGGGCTATCGAGCTTCACCTTCAGTGATAAATTCAGTCGCAGGGTGTTTTACTGTAACCTACTGCTGACTGGATCACTAGGAGAAGCAAAATAACTCCCATCGTCTTTGTTTCATTGAGGAAGTTATTTCCTTCTCATCAGTTCAGTAGAAAACACAGTTGCACCAAAAGTACCAAGATAACTTAGATGAGCAGCGCTGGGGGGAGGTGGAAGGAAATGTATCAATCAGTTAATGTTAGCAAGTAACGCACGTTAATAAGCCAGACTCTGTTATCACATAAATGTGTCGGAAAGTCACAGAGGCCTTAAAGAGAACAAAAATATCATGATCTCCTAAAAGGCCATTTGAGAACCAACAGCAAATAGGCATATCCCTCCAAGAAAAATTAAATTCTGCATGCCAGGTTGACACTGGACACCAGCTCACCAGGTAACTGTTCACCAGTTAACTGCATATGTTGCAGATAAGATGTTTGTATCGTTCAGCTTAGTCAGTTCGGGTTTTGGCAAATACTGCATCCCCAACAAACAAACCTGCCTTCGTGATCAGCTGCAGGACGCAAGTTGGTGTTGGGATGTGATACTGTAGCCAGGAGGTGCACAGCTGTCCATCCCGAGGTCTGTTAATACCCCAGTGGGACTCCCTTTCTTCCTTTTTCAAGGCATCCTGACCTGTGATTTWGGGGAATTTTGGAAGACACTTCATTTACCGGTGCTGCTGATGCAGAAGCAGAAAGCATGGCCAAAGCAAATCTTCTCTGTGGTGACATATCTGTGGTATCAACGCAAATCTCAGCTCCTGTTGTGATGCCTGTGATGATATTATTGAGAGTTTCATTGAAGCTCCTTATTTAGTCATGCAAACCTTGTCCAGTGACAMCACCACCTTTGCCAATTATGACCTTGTCTTGGAAAGAAAGCAAGACTGCTTTTTGATGCCATTGCCTCAGTGCTTGATAAAGAGCTTGAAAGAAGCAAACTGCATGGTCTTCCTCCAGAGTTATCAGCAACATTTATGTGTGGTTCAGAGAGAGTGAATTGTCATTGACAAATACATGCGTTTCTGAGATAATTAAAAGCACACAAAGTCAATCATTTCTAGAATCAGAAAGGGCAAGAATCTCCCCACAATGTCCCTCAGTTTCATTCAACAGATTTGCATTAATTTTATCCCTTTCATAAGAAACATTTTATTTCCCTCTTACTATTTGAAAATTGCAGGGCCTAAACATTATCACAATTATAGACTATCCTGGACAATGTTTTTGTAACAGGAATGAAATTAATGTCTTTATGCAACCTCATTCACAAGCTGAGATTGAATTTTATTCTTTTCTCCACAACTGAAAGATTCTGGAAGATTCACTCCCTGCTGCCCTTTAATCAAATTATTCTATGTGCAAAATACAGCAACCCATTAAGGTTAAGACTGAGAGCTGAATACTCCATACTCATGTAGTCAACTACTGTCATTCTTGTTCTTCTGTACATCCACACTGGCTTCTTCCACTTCCACCTTCCTAATAAACCCTCTCTCACTAAACAATGTTAAAATTTTCATAGATTTTCAAAGGATTTTTTTTCTGGTGGATGGATGGTAGGGAATGGAGGACAAAGTGCTTTTATTTTAGGAGGCTCTCAGCATATCGTCGAGTATTCAAAAACAATGGAATAATAATCAGGGAGCTGTTATTTATTGCTATTAAAAAAMTTGAATTTTCAACACATGGGAAAAAAAGGCATTGCAAAACGCGACGAGGCAGTGAGGCACTGTGGTGCTTTGGAGCAGTGTCTCCATTCTTGCTGTGGCAGTGGGTGAGCTAGCCGGGCACACGGGCACTATCCTGCTTCCTCCCTGCCATCACGAAGCACCCAGCATCACTGGCAGAGGAGCAGAGAGTTTTGCCCGGCCTGTTTACAGGTTGCACAAAGAAAAACTCATTGGTGGTGCCCACATTGCAAGGTGAGGAGTTGGAGTAAGAGCAAGCCTAAATGTGCTGTTCTCCATGACCCCAAGGGTCTCAGACCACATCCTTGACTCTCAGACCCGCTGAAAGGGGAGCTCAAAGGTCTTTGCTCAGTTTCTTAACTCTAATATCGCAGAGATGGCAGCCTTGGCATGTGGTGTTCTTGATGGCGGTGTTGTTTCTTTGCATCTGTATTCATTTTGGATGAAAAATAAAAGCCTCACTGTTACAAGTGAAGTAACTGCTATCTTCTCCAGAAATAACTTACTGAAACAGAAATGGCTGCAGTTTCTCATCTACTTTAATTTTATTTCATAATTCRTTTGGTCTTTTTTCTCTTGCGAAACCAATTTTTGCTAGATGCACTCCTGCAGTTTCTCTTTCACCTTGCACCAGCTTTTTATGGCAAGATAGTTACATGTAGTTTTCCTTTCTTTTATGGGAATAAAGCTCCTTGTCCTTCAGCTATCTTTTCAAGGAGCTGCTGAAGGCCAACAGTGATCACGGGACCAGCTGTTTTTGATTTAGTTAAATCTGGATATGCAGGTGGGTTTTCCAGGGGGAACGAGGGGGCTTCTGGGTATCATGTGCATAGTTTGGTGGCAGAAGAGCATCTCTGAGGCTGCACAGTTCCACTGCTTGCAGTGTGGCTCTTCCAGCTCTATAATTCTTTATTCTGYCAATAAATGAGGCCTTTCAAAGATAGCCTTTTATGGATCAGTCTTCGGGGTTTTCAAGATACAGCTACATAAAACCCTTTGCAACCTGGTGTGACCTTGTAGYTAACCCTGCTTGGAATAGAAGGTTGGACGAGAGAGCTCCTGTGGTACCTTCCAGCCTGAATTACCCTGTGATTTCAGGGTTACTGTTGCCTTCAGAGCTACATTCCTATCACTGGAATTGAAAAAAAAAATTATCCATGTTTTGCACATTAGCATTCAAATCTTCTCTAGTCACATGTTGCCAACTTTTTGTATCATGATAGTCTCCAGCTTTCATCAATAGTATATTCCCATTGCCTTCCTCTTCCTTCCAGCAAAGCTTCCCATGGATTTTCATATTTCCTAATCTCTTTTCCATTGGAGCCAATAAAATAGGAATACTGAACTAAATACTGATTTTAAAATGAAAACTGGATGTAAGGCAAGAATGTTTTCTGCACATGCTCGTGGAGAGTGTGTCTCCTATAGCTCCRTAGCTACTGTTAGTTTTCACTAGTAGGTACCACTCTAGCAGTCTCTACCTTCAGTGTAAAGAACTTTGCGAGATCACTTGCCACTCACTGCAAACTGACCACAGTGCTTTCTTGCAAGGTAGTGTCRCCTTTCATTCCCAGTAACAGCCCTGTCTGAACAGACACGCTGCCTCCCTGCAGCATTTTCCCATGAATGCATCATCCTTGATGACGTGTGCAGTASTTGGGCTCAGTGGCTACAGCAGGCTGCTTTAGGGAGCATCTTATTAACCATTAGACCAAATGGTCTTTCATTCTCGGTCACACATCTTCACAGTCATGAAGTCTGCTATTAAAGTCTCTGGAAGCTAGTTTCTACTGCAGCTTGAAGAAATGGTGACCAAATGGACAGATCTAACATAAGTTACCTCAGTGTCCAAATCCCATTCTTATTCCTGTGTTTCAGGAAGAATTATCTTCCTTCTACTGCTGTCTGAAGGAAATTGTCATGATGCCTACTATGGACTACGTTATGATACCAGCTCACAGCTCCAGCTGTGAGGAACTTGCTGTGAACTGTTCTGTTTACAGCAGAGCTTACTTATTGAGAGAGAGTCTCTGCCCTGAGGAGTTCTGCGCTGCAGAGAAAAAAAGCATGGAGAAAATAGAGAAATTTTGTAATTGCCCTTATCTTTGATGGAAATTCTATTGTCTTTGCTGACTGTTGTATTATTTATTTAGCACCAGAGCTATGTGTACAGCTGCCACTTTCCGCTAGGTCAGTGTTTCTCAAGAAGTTCTGAGCTAGTGATAATTTTAATATACAGTCATGTTTTTCATTCTTACTTTTGCAATAACAGAAACACAAAATACTCTTTTTTCTCTGTCGTAAGAGTCACTATTCCAAAAAGGCAGTGAAATAATGTGATAAAACAAGCCATGCTTAACAGTATTGACAACAATCAACAGCACACTTATTCATTAATTTCCTTTTGATGATTCTGGTACCCAAAGCAAAGATAGATTAACTTATGCAAACAGTAGCTGCTTTTTCCRTTTTCCAAATGAGAGCAGTGCCTTAGTGAAATGACTTGCCTAAGATCATGCAGGAATTCTGCAGCAAATTGAGGGACTAAGTTCATGTCTAATACGTAACTCCAGTCTTCGGTTGTATGCCCATCTTTCATTTCCTGCACTTAAAATTTCTCTTCTAAGTAAGTTTGTGGTAGTTGGATAAAAAGACATATCTATCTCAGTTTTACATTCAAAAAAACTACTTATGAAACACAATCTAACACTTTCTCCATTAACTGAAGAACCAGATGTACGCTGGGACCAACCTGAGTCTTGTTTTATAAGAGTGACACCTAGAGTTTCGTCTGAAAAATTAAAAGGCTTTTCTTTACTTGTCCAGAGATGGCAATAAGATTTTGTCTGTACTCATTACCTCAAACTGTCAGTTAGTTTATTTAATAATCGTTGTTTTGCTGTGTTTTTGTGAAGATACCACACAAAATATATTTGTAAGTGGGCTGTATAAGGCATCTGTCATTTATTCCCTATTAAAGATTTTTATTTGAAGGCCCCATATTTTGCTGGTCATTCAAATGTTTAATTGCTCTGGAAATGCTGATTTGTGTTACTGCATGAAGGCACACACCATGCCCGGAGGCATTACTGCTCTCATTTTACAGACAGGGCAACGGAGAGTCTGCGACATGTCTCAAGCCATACAGAAAATGGGGGCAAGAACCCCCATGCCCCGAGTTCTCCTGCAGCAGGACAACCTGATTTATGTGTCAGACAGACAGAGGTGAGGGGACTGAGTCCACCTGCAAGCTGGTATCAAAATCCTCAGCTCTGGAAGGTCTGGCTGGCTCGTTCATGGGGCAGCAGGGCTCACCCATGCTAATTCAGTGCAACAGCCACGTTTGCCTTCCCTCCCCACGTTGCTGAGAGGCAGCACGCAAATCTCTAAGGGAGAAGGCAATATTGTGTGTTGATACATAACTAAGTGAAGCACCTAAGTCCAATTGGCATCTGTAGAAATTAGGTATCTAATTAATTTAGACTCTTTTGGAAATGCCTCTCAGTGTTTCTTTGTGTGTCACCTATGTTAAGCTGAAGTGCTCGTTATTTTTAGTCATTTCGGCATTTTAAACAGCTGTTGCTATTTTGTTCCAGAAACTTCTTTTTGACACCAGAGCTGARCATGAAGCTCATATCCATCTTCACTCCTTATTTCAGAAGAAAATGTAAAAAAGCTGCACCCAATCACTGTAGAGGTCTTCCAGAGTTTTTCAACTCAGAACATCCATGAGGGGGAACAAATAACAAAAATAAAAGTCYGCTGAGTGTCTGTGATAGCACAACAAAATTTCCACAAGAAAATCTTCAGAAATCTGAATAAACTGAAAATATTGCCTTTGGCTTCTCCAAATTAAAGGCAAAAAGTTTTTTTCTGATTGCARGTGTTACTTGCTCTTTTATACTACAAGGAGCAGTAATTGCCTTTCCTGCTATGGCCCTGGTGGCCTCTGTGCTGAGACCCCAAATCCTGGTTACTGCCCCCCCCCAGGCTGCCTAAGTGCCCTCTGCCAGCAGCAGGGATGCGATGGTGATGACTGATGAAGGCTGAGATGGTCATGCAGTTTTCTATTCCGTACACCAGAGTTTGGAAAACAAGCATTGAAACAAAAAGCGAACCTACATCCACAAACCAACAGATGAGTTTTGTGGAAAAATCCATGAAAAAGGCCACTATTTTAGATGAAAATTATGCCTTGAAGAGTCGTGATGTTATATGTGCCACTTTTGCCATTGTCCCTCTAATTAACCATTTTCTTATTAATTGAAAAGATACTCTGTAAGCTGCAATCCTTGTGTTAGCTAGATATTAACTGGGTGCTAAAGCCCCAAACTTGTGGATCAATATTGACTACTGGCTTTTGTTAGACTCCTCAAGTACAGTGGGACTTTCCCACTCTGTAGGATCAGGCAAACTGGAGCTGCTTATTTTTCTTTATTTTTTTCCACTGCCCAACTCATCTTGAAACAAGCATTTGTGTCTTGGGAAAAATTTCAGGCTCCTGCTGTAGCTGTGGGTGGCCTGGGCTGGATACTGCTCCTTCAGGCACTGGAGTCCTGCATCTGCCCCCATCTTCCTCTGCAGCCTCAAGTTAATTAAAGGGCTGCTGCTGAGCCCTGTCCCCACCTTGCCTGCTCCTTTTCCCTGAACATGCCATTTTGGCAACAAAACTTAATGACATCTAAAAGAGAGAGTTCGGTTTTCTGCATTTCTGCCTCATTAACCTCTAACATGTCATCTTAATGTAAAAGGAGAGGAGTGTTCCAAAACAGCAAAGAAAAGGAAAGCCAGCAAAATATAAATAACCTAAATTAATCTCACAAAATCTTCTCACTCTCCTTTTTTATCTTGACATTGTCACCTGGGCAATCTATTCCCAAGCTGTCCTTCACCTTCTACRGCTGTGGAAGCTGGAGGACAAAGATAGAATGAAAATGTTGATACAGATGAAAAAATATAAACGCTACATACAGAGGTTTTCAGTCACCGTCTGACTCATTTTGTGAGAAGACATTTTCTTATTTTTATCTCATATTTTCTTGAGTCTGTGTGCCTGATTTTCTACCTTTGGAACATTAATGAGAAATGGAATTTACCTAAGAGTCATCCACAGTAGATACTGTAGGATTTTTTCCTTCATATTCTCATGTTATCCATACCTTCCACCAAGCCTTTGGGATATATGGAATCAGATGAAATTATGATAAAGGAAGAAAATAGTAAGCAAATGCATGAACATTTATTTACACAGCTGTAAGACTAAATGGGCCTCCGTGTTTTTCATGGGTCAACAAATGTGTCTAATCTGCTCCTCTGAACTGGGATGCTTAAAACATGATGACTAAAGTCAATCCAGGGACATCAGGAGGCACCTGCAAAAATGTGTACCCATATCATGACACTGAGAGCTAAATTCTGGAGTAGACTGAGCGAGTGAAATGCACGATTAGTTCTGTTTCAGCACCTCATTCAGTCAATGCTATTTCCCAGGAGCATTCACCACTGTACTTTACCAGAAAAATATCCTACATTTCAGCATGTAATAAATACAGCTTCTTCGTGTTAATTGCTAGAACGCTAGGCTAACAAGCCAATTCTATGGCAGTCCATTGCCCGTGCTGAAAGGTTCACGTCTTCCTTCCATGATTCTTTCTATTAGACTTGAATATGAAGAGATTGAAGAGATTGTGTCTGTTCTCATCTAAGATCAACACTTGCATCTCTTTGAGATCATTTGTTGTAATAAGCCCTAATGATTAAAAATAATATCATCAGAAGCTGCTATGGCTGAGACTTGCTCAATGCCTTGGCAGGCTCCCAGAATGATGGCCTTTTTCTTTCTTTTCTTTTTTCTTTTTTTTTTAATAAGTAAAGGGTACTAGTGTCTAACTTGAAAAATTGCAATTTATTATTGCCTTTCTTTGGCTTTTGTCACTTGTGGTCAGTGTTTATAATTGGAAAATCCTGCTGCTGCTGTGTGTTGCCAAGCTGTTGAAGCAGCTTGGAAGAGGGCCAGCAATGCTCCAGGTCTCCAAGTCATCAGAAAGGACAAGGCAGACACAGTTTGCTCACCAGGGAGGGCTGAGATGGGGCTGTGGAGCCTGATGGTGCTGCATGACACAGGGCCTTGACCCTGATGGAGCAAGGGCTAGCAGGTAGCCCTGAGCCCCCTAGGTGCAGATCACAGGATGAATTCACTCCTTGCCTCCTGCTTCCTCCTCTCCAGAGTGCTGCGCAGTGGTTCGCAAGTTTAAAGCTGAGACAATGCTCTCCTCATGTCTCATCAATCATTTACACCTCAGCTGGAAAAAGATTAACAATCTACTGGCAGCAGTTCTGGCCTCGTAGAGTTTTCAGGAGTGAGGTAGCCAGTTCATCTCCCCTCACTCCATTACATGAAAGATCTTTTGCAAACCACTACCATTATTTGAGTAATGATTTCGCATAAACCTCACTGAAACCATTTCACACTCCCAGTCAATTATACTATCCACTTGTTGAGTTTTCTGTATTGTGTGATCTCAGGTAGAGCATACAACATCTGAAGGATTATACCAAAGTTTTCTCATTAAACAGAGCATTTTTATTAGATATCAACTATTACCTTAAGTTAGCAATAATGATAAGCAACATATATTTAATTTTCTTATTTATATATAGAATGGCTTGTGTATACTGTTATATATCTATAGTAAAAACAAAAGAAATATAGCATAGAGGGAGGGATTTTTAAGTGTTCCATGTTGGTTTGAACCTGCATTTAATAGAATCAGTATCTCCACAGTGTGTAAACAGTAGACCTGAGAATACCTCGAAATTTTGTGTCTGACCTGTAGGGTTGCAGATTTCAAGTTACGTCACTGCCTGCAAAGCAGCGAGGAGGCAGGCAGGACACTAAGTGCATCGTGCCCGTAGCTGCTCTGGAGGTCGCTCTTTCACTGCACAACAGATGCAGCTGACACACCAGACCAACTATGAAAGCCCTTGAAAATCCCTCTCTTTATGCCATCCTGGTACAGAGGCTCTCCTTCAGTGTGACGGACTTACATCCAAGCCAATTGTACATCCATCTGGCTCCCAGCTCATTTTAAGGTCTTTTGGGTAAGGATCCATTCTTAGTACAGAAGCGGCTTCTTAGCTGTCAAATCCTTGCTCTTCATATAACAGTTTGTATGTAGGCCTGAACCCAGGGAAGGAGAATATCCAGCTCATGGACGGCCTTGTAGATTCCCTTCTCTCCAAGCTGTCAAGAAGACAAAGACGTTAGAAAAGAAGCTGCCTACGGCTCTTGAAGAGTGCAGCTGGGAGCTAACTCTTCCTGCTCTTACCTTATGAAATGTTCTCTTTATGTTTTTGACAGCAGAAGTTAACCTTGTGGATGGAGCACATGGAAGCTGAAGGGATGAGAAGAAACCGAAAGAGCTTGTTGCAGCAAAGATGCTGGTGAAAAGGCATAGTGATGGGGGAGAGTTGAACCTATAGTGTGACACGATTAGGACTACTGGTAAAACGTGTGCAATCACCATCGTGTCAGCATCACAGATGTTTTATCTTACCTGTGTACTTACTGGAAAGATGAGTTCACACCACAGAAAACTATAGAACTGGTTGCCAATAATTTTTCTTATTAGATGCTTTTTATTTATCTCAGGGAACCTCGTATCAACTGCAGTTACATCATTTGTACAGTGCAGGCTTGCTCTAAGTTTCAAGGTCATTTAACTTGGAATATTCCGAAAAAGCAAACCTAAAAGCAACAGATCTTTGCAAAGTACAGAGGACATTTTTTACCTTTCCAATGACACTTTAAAAGTGATTCCAATCTGTTTACAGACTCAATGCTTCCCCCTGTTCTCCTGCCCATCCTTCCACTCTTCTTAGTTAATTCTACACCCTTTTATCAAGCCAAATTTTCCATTAAGATCACTCAGAGTTTTGCCTGCAGGACCATACCCAACTCCCAGTCATCCCATTCAAATACTTCACCAATGTCCTTTTTGCATTTCCATTTCTTGTTTCCCTCTAGTCCTGTGACGGTATCAGAGTTACAAGACTGTGTTTTCACTACAAGATTTCAGTTGGAAAATGGTTTGCAAGAAGGAATGAGAAGAGCTATATGATTCAGCTCCTTTTAGAGAAACTGAAGGCTGCAGTTCAGGAGAGGAAGCTTGCCTGCAGCATCGCTGCGGTTGCTGCGGGGCCCCTCAGCAGCCTGCAGCGGGTTGCAGCGTGGGTGCCCAGCCTGGGCAGCAGTGGTGGGAAACCGTGGCAGCTTTGCACTGCCTTCGCCGTGTGGCGGCAACGGATACAGGGATGCAGTTTTAAACCAGCCAGCGGCAATATGGCTAGCTGTGTTGCTAGAGCAGCGCAGGCACTGTGCCGCAGTGCCAGGGGCACACTGCCAGGAGCGTGGCTGTGCTTTTAAGCACAGGAAAACCTGCTGCAGCCTGCGCTCTTCAGGGGAAGCTAGGCTAAACAAGTGTGTGCCAGTCAAAAATGAAAGGGGCAGGTTGGCTAGGTGGTACCCGCAGATTTCAGCCTCAGAGCAAGGTTATTCAGTAGGATGAAAAGCTGAGTTTGGACATCATATTTCAGAGCATTAGTCTGACGTTCAAGGAGATGTTCAAGAGCCTCTTGATTCCCGCAAGAAACAGGAACACCTGCACCTCCCTGCAGCAGTGACCCAGCCAGGGAATCCCTGCAAGGTCCCCCCCTAAAATAACAAATATCCCCGTAGATAGCAAGCCCAGGAGCAGGGRAATGGAGGAGCAAAATGCAGCTGCATGGCAAGCTGCCGGGCAGGAGAGCACCTCACTGGGGGATGCCACCACCCCACAGTCATCTCATAGCCCAACGGGACCCACAGCCCCTTCAGAGCAGGGTCAATGCTGTGGGCCATGTCCTATGAAAAGCGGTGACCGTACTGAAATGGATGGTGCTAGTCCTTGCTTGTACCCCACACAGTGCCTAAAAAGGAGCACAAATATCTGTTCTGTCTTGCCACTTGTACCTTTTGCACTCACTAATGTCACCTTGCAAAAGGAAAATAGAAATAAAAGCAACTTTAATTTGCTAACCTTTCAAAATCCTTTATCTGGGACACTTTGTTCTGACTTGGGGCATTCTTTAAGGTCAGCTTGTGTGAGGCAGATTTCCACAGAAATAATTTAGCAGCAGAACTAACCTTAAATGACGATGATGTCTCCAGAGTTAATACACATTGCAAACTGCTCTTCCTGCATAAAAATCAAGTAAACAAATGAGCAAGCAAGCAAGCTTGCTCATTTACAGCTAAGCTATGATCTCTGCTAACGGTCTACAGGCTCTGTCTAAAATGATAGAGCAACAATTAAAAATCTTACGATGGATCTATCAGCTGGAGCACACCACTCATACGCAATTAAAAAAAAAACCCTTCCATAAACTCCTATGGATGCAGGAGCCTAAATCTGTCCTCAGAAGCAACTTCACACTCTTCCTGGCATGATGATGATGCAGTAGGGCTCCTGTGCAAGTAAACAGGCTGTTGCTGGGGCCAGAGCTGCTGCAGGTGGATGCTCCCAGGGTCCAAAGCAGCATGTATGTATGTTCACTTTACTGTGCAGTCATACTACAAATCACAGACTTTTCATTGCAGGAAAGGGACATGATGGAGTTTTTAGTATTTGCTTGGACAAAATTAGGAACTGGCAGAGTGAGAACCATAGTGGTGATGATATACAAAGACGTTGGAACTTGCTTGTTAAAAATTTTAAATAGTATGCATTCCTCTGTTGCTGGCTGAATTAGAGCCAAAGTTCATGAAAAAAAATATGTATAAAAGGTGTTGCTGTTTGCCTCAACTGTCTAAAGAACTTTGCCCTTGAAAGATGATAAATTCCTCATGTATGTTGCCAGGGGGTGGAGATCCTTTCTGAGAAGCAACTTACATTTCAATTAGATAATAAAACCTAAGGAGTTTATGTGACTGGAAGAACGAATTTTCGAATTTAGTGAGGAGTAATGCGATGGAGCAATCCCAAGCTTTGAATTAGCAAAGGATGCATTATTTTCTATCTATTCACAGTTTCTATTAACCTTTCATGTGGTTCTATATTGTTGTTTCTAAACTAATAAAATGATTTAAGAAATGCAACAGTTTCCAGAAATGAGAAAAATAGTCTAGACATCTGACAAGTCACCATTTATCAAAGAGCTATTGTTTTTTTACTGTAAGAGGAAGTCTTTTCTCTCCCACCAATATTTTTTCAAAATAGAGAATACAGAAATTTAAATTGTAAGATATTTAGAACTGTGTTGAGTAAAAAACTAGCATTAATTGCAAAAAAGAATACAGAAACTTTGAGAACTCCACAGCACTTTGCCTCCAAGCAGCACAGAAGTGAATATAGTCAGTAAGTTAGATAGCAAGCTCCAGAAAATAGTAGTACCACAAAATAGCTGATATTCTTAATTCTTTCACAGTTAATATCCTGAACTCCTCAATATGTACTAGCACTTGTGTATGGCATAATTACTTTTTCAGACAAGAGCGGGATCTATTTAAATTTAAAGTATGTTGTAGCATACAATACCTGGAATTTTGATAAAAACACCAAAAATTACAACAGTATATTGAATACATTATAATGTCTGTAAGTTGCAACTACTTAGCATACCTTTAAATGTAGAATCTGAAAGCTGGTGGGACTTTCTCCCATTGAGATTTGAATCTTTTTACATTATACAAATATTTCAAATGTGTTCTGAGCTCTAAAACGGCAAGGAGATCTCTAAAGCTGCTTATTTCCGAATTGTAAATATTTGTGTGTATGTAGTCCTAATGTCCTCTTCTTACATGCTACCATGCGGTTCAGATGATTAGACAAAATTTTACTTCAATAACATTTCTTTGGCTTCTCATCTCACTTTCACTCTTTAAAACTACCATAGACATTTGCCTGGACATTCATGGTTATCTTCATCCTAAATCTTGTGACTCCGCAACTTGTGAGGACAGAGGGTCTCAGGGAGAGAAAAGACAGCCATGGGACATGAAGTTTTAAGGCATACCCTTTTGTCATGTGCCTAACCTTAGAAAAACAGCCAGGTGGTAGGACCTGGCATTGGTAAGGGGTTCTGCTAACTCAAGGGTGTGTGGCAAGCTTGGGAAGAGAAATGACCTGTAAGTGACAGTGTTGTGTTAGCATTACCCTGTAGTCTATATGCACATTTGCATGGGCAAAAATGTGCTTTGTCTGCTGTCCTGATCTCAGTTAGTGGGTGGGATGGTGATGGATATTGGTAAAAATGCCTTTTCCCTGGGACACTTGGATCCACCCTGGGAACCGGTTGCCAGTGTGCAGTGTCACTACCTGACAACCTGCTCCTACTTCGGACATAGCGGTCGCATGGAAACTGCTCCAATTTGCTTTATAACTGCAGTCACTGCTTTCTCATGAGACACCATTAGCTCTTTCAAAATTCAGGATGGTGGAGCAGAGRTGACATGTGAGTTAAGATTACACATATCCGATGGGTATGCTGTTGAAGAAGGAAAGTATAACAAGCATTACACCGTGGAAATACTAGGAGTCACTTTTCTCCCTAAATTTGCCCTGCCTCTTTGCAGCTTGCTGCTAAAGGGCAGTACCAGACTTCAGCACCAGGAGCAACAGTTGGGTTATTTCCAAGGTACCTCCACTGTCTTTCACACTCCCCTCACAAACTCRCTCCAGGAGGAAATGAGTGGTGAGATCGTCCCTGGCTCAGTGGTGAAGCCCTGGGAAGCTCTGTCCTTTGCAGTGTGGTGCACACTGTGGCTCTGAATCCCTCTCTCCACCTGCTAAAACAGTATGACCTAGCCCCTCTCTCACCTTTCAGATAGACAAAGTTTTTAGCTCTCAGGAATATACTCACACAGGTGCTCAGGTTCTCTTGAAGGGCCTGGAAGGCACTAATAATGCACAACTTTTCACTTCCTACTCCAAGGTGAGTGAAAACATTTTTCACATAGAATGACAAGAGCTGATCTCGAACACTGCAGTTTGTCTGAAAACAAAGCAGGGGGAAAGTTGCCTAATGAAAAACTCAGAAGCTATGTTTGGTCTCAAATTTCAGCCTTGTAAAAATACTAGTGTTTAGAAAACACACAACCTATGAAAATATTTTCATGAGTTTTAGTATCCTATTAGATTGCTTCCTTTGCTTTTYTTAAACAGCTGAATGTTACACTTTGGTTTCTGAAGGGAAAACAGGAGGATGCTGTGCTGGCATGGAAAGGAATACTGGCAAGGCTAACCACAAATAGAAGTAACAGCAACACATCTATTTAACATCAAAGCATAGAAGAAAGATGAATAGGGGAATTAAGTCAGATCATCTTGGGCAAATTGTAGGTATCATTGTGAAGGTAACAGAACAGGCTGAGGGCAGAGAAACAAGAGGCCCAGTTCCTGCACCATTTGAAATGCTGAAGGATATCCCATCTGTCCCACAACCAATGTTCCAGAAGAGACCCTCTATGTCCTGTGTCATACCTTCCAGGTCTGGGTGATGTTTTGGATACCCTAAGGTATTTCAAAGGGTTATACACCTATATTTAGGCAATTGAACCGAGCATTGAGTGTGAAATCCCCACAGCAGTAGAATTCAGCTATGGATTAAGTTACCTGAATGGGCATATCCACATGTACATGCCCACAGGCATCCTAAGAGTCAGTGCTCCCAAGGTGAACAGTGAGATCCAGTGGAGTCCAAAGGCAGATTTAGGCTGACAGGCCTATAGATCTCTACTTAAGGGCAAACTGACTCCATCAGAGCTACCGACTAGCTCTCCATATAAAGGAAGCTGAAGTACCTCATACACTTGTAGCCACCCAAGTTCAGTGCCTCACTCCCATGCTGAATTACACTGGAGGACTCTAATTTCTCTCTTCCAGGCCACTGGCAGAGGGCAAAACCCAGAGCAGCTCTTTGGGCATCTTCGATGCTCTGCGGCGTCATTGAGCCATTTGCAACACTGCATGCCCTCAACTAAGTGTGTCTCAGCTGCTATGATATTGACTGTGGCCYTGACCCTTGTGCAAATTGGTTAGTCCCCAGAAAGCATTGCTGATGAAGATCGCACATGGCCAAGCTCACATGGGAGCAGTAAAGGCTACCATGAGCAGGCTCTTCCACRACATGGCAAATGTCCTCACCCAGCTCACGCAGAGAGCACCACTGCTACCACTTAGAGATAAATGCCACCAACCGGGCTTTCCACACCCACCACTTTTTGCCCATACCATGCTCACCTGTCTCTTAATGGCTTATAGGAAAATCTCTTATTGAAGGGTAAAGGTAATAATGCTCTTGCTCTAAGCAGAGGATTTGATTAAGCACATGACCATCAAAAATATAATATCCTTCACAATTAAACACAGCTGACTTTTGTGTTGGCTATGATTCCCTTTGATCACACATTCATATCTCTACAGACCAAAGGAGAAACAAAGTAAGAAAATGGAAAACTAGTTGTATAACTCTTACCATAAACAGCATTTTTGTTGTCTTTTTTAGAAGTCTTGTGTTCTTGATGAGATCCTTCTGTAAAATACAATGTACTAGTATTAATTAATCTTTGAAAAGGAAGGGATTTTAAATCTGGTTTGTACAAAACTTAGCTTTGTGCAGTAGTGATTCATATCTAGGGTCACAGGTATAATAGTAGTGACAGCAACGGTAATAATAATCTTATTCGGATGTACAATGAGGACTCATCAAACCTGTGTTCCATTCCCAGCCTAGCTGCAAACTTCTTCCATGATCTCGGCAAACTCACCTCACCACTCTATACATCTTCATTTTTCCATCATTAAGACTGGAATTGCAGCATACCCTATCTCTCAGACCTGTAGCAATCATTCAGCTGTTAAAGTTTCCAGGTACTCAATAATGAAGTTGCCAAAGAAGCATCTACAAAGAAAATTAACTTTTCAGCTGGTGGGATCAACTTACGGGAACAGATGATTTTAAACTAGTTGCCTTGATATACAAGTTCTCTGTCACTTGGAAGAGGAATCCTTTCCGGCAGGTATGCTTTCCTGTAGGTGACCTTTTCCCTTCCACAATGAAAAGACAAAGCAGAACAAAAAAATGCCCAGATCTGAAAATAGAATATACTTTCATCTTCACTCCCAGATCTTCGTGCCTCTGTTACAACAGCGTTATGTGATACAGCAAGACCGGTAGGATGACAGAGGTTAACCTAATTTTGTTAACCCTCAAAGCAGCTTCTGCGCTGAGATGCTCACATAGATAACCTCTTGCTTATGTGCTGGCTGATCAGCATTGTTGCTGTGCTTTTTTATATATCTTGCTCCACTTTCAACAAATTTGACCACAGTCATCTGTGACGTTTTCTAAACGATAGCTCCATATTTACTGGCAACAGGGTCAAGGTTTCCAAGAAAGAAGAACTTCCCTCTCATGTGAGAAGCCTTCTTTCTTTTAAGTGGTGGTCAATGAAGAAAAAGTAGTTAAGCTGGTTAGTTTGGTTTTGTCATAAAATATACCAAAGACATGAAATCTTTTTTGATTTTTCCACAAAACTTTATAGCAGCACTTTTCTTAAAGGTAACAACCCAGGGGAAAGAAAAGAAAAGAAAAGAAAAGAAAAGAAAAGAAAAGAAAAGAAAAGAAAA
>NW_028186801.1:4721082-4741964 GCF_003343005.1 Rhea americana | reverse complement strand
GGGGAAGGGGAAGGGGAAGGGGAAGGGGAAGGGGAAGGGGAAGGGAAGGAGCCACTTTGCTAATTTGCCCTAAGAAGCTTTAAAAGGTCAGTTATCTATAAGGAAATTGGACTAAAACTGCAATTAAAACTTCACTGTCCAGTCTTTGAGAAGATAAGTGTTTTGTTTCAGGTGCACAGTAGTAAGTGTCAAAGGAGTTTGCTGCCTATTTTGGTCTCTTTAGAAAGTCTATTGTCAAAGCACAATTTTCCCCCTGTAGAAGCAGCAGGTTGTTGAAGCATGAAGGGGAAGACTCCAGAGAGGGCTCTGGTCAAGCACTGGGACTTGCTGGGTATCATGATGCGCCCAGAGCATCCTGTGAGCCAAGGCTCGCTGAGAGAGGACACAGAAGATCCCAGTGTGCGCAACACAGAGGTGGTAATATTAAAGTTGTGGAGTCAGAAGGTCACTTTTCTGCGGGGATGCCTGGATAGGGTTAGTCAGTCTGTGTCTTTGGCCTGCTTTTGATCCGTGTAAATGCTGAGGGCTATAAAGCGGTCTGAAGTGAAATTGGAAGAACAGGATAAGCCATCTCAGGTACAACTGCATATATGCAGCAAACGCTACTCCAGGGTTAGGCTTGGAAATCCTGAAGTGACACCGGTGATGTGAAATTGTTAAGCCAAGGAAGAGTATAAGTCAGCTGTCAAGACTCCCATGACTGGCTGAGTTGCATGCGAGAGCAGGCAGCAAGTAGCTCTTTGTCAGGCACAGCAATACTTCTGCCTATAGTGATACCATTTTTATTGGAAGTAAAAGTAGATTCTCTAAATATTGGTGCAGGAAAGAGTCTTTTTGTTCCTCTAGTGTATCAAGAGCAACAGAGAAGGGCTGAGGCATACCAGGAAAATGGTTTAAACTACAGCTGAGACCCCTCAGGGAGATATGGAGTTGCCACTGGCAGTGGAAGACCTGCAAGCCATTGCCCAGTTGTGCAACCACCATGGCACTGCCAGGCTGCCCCAGGAGCAGGGATCAACCAGCGCCTGCCCGGGGACCCGAACCAGCTCTGGGAGGAAGAAAAGTGAGAATAATTGGGTCATAAACCCATCTCTGCCTTGATCCAGCTAGCCATTCGCACAGGCAAATGTGTATACAGCCTCCAGACCAAGTTGGACTCACATCTCAGGTGTCCCACCCATAACAGCTGTGGCAAATATATTTTATCACAGGACCATCCACACATCCCAGACGCTTCTCCAGCACTGTAGTGCTCACGGGGTCCAGGACCAAAGAGAATTGCTAAGGGCTGGGAGGAAAGATTAAGCATTTGGAAATGATGGTTTGAGGAGAATGAAGAACTGTGCATCTTAGTGCTCATTTAAACTATTGTCTGTGCCTAAATCCTCTAAATACCATTACATTTACTAGATGTGATGTACCAGAACTCATTATACAAGGTATGTGGACAGTAGATTAGCCACTTACTCCTAGTTTGTTTCTAGAAGGGGAACTCTGACAACAGCCAGAACAGAGTCATAATGCAAAACTGCCTGAGGTTCCCCAAGATGTGGTACTCCCTGATCAACAGTTTTCCACAAAAACAAATGGGCCATGTAGCCCAGATGTAATGGCTTTTCACAAGAAAATCAATAATTTTCAACATCTTTGAAACTTCCTATGTTGCTGGAAAACCCTTTAGCCCACRAGTTTCATTTTCTCTATTCTGTGAGTTCCTATCACCATGCTTAGAGGACTATAGCAGTAATTTCGTTACACTGGGCTCTGGAGAGCTCCATGTGTGAATCAGCAAATATTCTAGCCATAATTAAAAAAAAAATTAAAGGGGGACTAAGGCTTCCTAAGGTTTTCCTGTCACAGAAGGATCATGGGCACCATTTAATATCATATTTTGCAAAATCAGTTACACTTTCACCTCTGTTGAAATGGTGACTTAATTACTACTCAGAGAATAACTACTCAGCTTTATCCTATAAGCTTCTCAATTTGTTACATGTTCAGAACAAAGACATTTTTTTCTTTGGGGTCTCATTTACTGCTTGGTACACTGGATTTGACTGCCCACTTTGGCACACAGGCATAATTATGGTGTAAATAACAAATAATATTGAATACCAAAGAGCTGGGATTACTCAGTGTTTAAAGTTATATGAAGCAGTGGAAGAAACGAATTCAAGGTCACCCGCCCATTTGGCAATGCAAACAGAAAGGAGCTGCAAAGCTTTGTGTGCACACTAGAGTTGGCATTCCCAGAGCCAGACAACAGCAAAACACACCAAGAAGCCTGTTGACTTTCACTCCCAAGTGGGAACTGCAGGAGTTTAAGGAGTCTGCCCCAAAGGAACTGGCCTCTTGCAGTACCGAAAAATTTAAACATACAATACCATGAGTAACTAGGGAACCGATAACACACGGGAAGTTCATATGTTACGGTAATATAAAATGTGTCAAATCATGATCATGAGAATGAAAGAAAAAGAAAAGAACTGTGAGAAAATTGTAAGAAGTAAATTTAGAATTTAAATTTTGCTTCAAAGACCACTAACAAAGTAGCCAACTTATTAAAGAAGAAAACCTCATCTAATGCATCTGGGCTAGAGATTAAATTTCAAAGGTTGTATGTGATCTGCAACTGAGAAGCTCCTATGAGCCCAGCACAAGAGACCACCAGCTTGGAGAATAATCTTTCCTTCATCACCTTATCATTAACACGGAGTTGCCTTGATTTATATGAGTTAAGTAGATACTACTAAATCAATCTACTAGGTCAACTATCTTGATCTATGTAAAATGAATAGATAAAACTAGTGCTATCAGAAAATTGCATTAGTCTATATAAAATAGCAAATATACCTACTGGTTGTTTTCCAACTTAGCTAGCTTTCTGATCTCTATCTGAAAAAAGTCTTAGCTCATTTCTCACTTCTGAGACTTTTCACATTTTCTGGTTGTTTTATTTCCTACTAGAATAACTAGAACTAAATTGCTCATGTACTTCCTATAAACATTACTTGTATTTGCTTAGCTTCTGCTAATATTCTCCTGTAGTATCTCTTAAGATTATTATTTACTATATTATTGTTCCTTTTTCCTGTTTAATATAATTAAGTCTTCTAAAAAACAATAGGTTTACATGAAGAGCTGAAGTCTTAGGGCTCAGAAATATGATTTGATGAGTAATGATGCAGTCCAGTGGGATTTTCCAAAAGCTGTGGGAGACAATACCCATCCTACCGCATGACACAAAAACTGAGAGGTCTAGTGACAGTGTCAGTCTGGTGCCTTTCTCATCCCTAACCACGTAATCACTGCACTTGTTCCCATGGGGCACCAGTGCTGCAAGGTGTTTGCCCAGGTGCTTCTGACCTTGCATATACCCACCACGAGCAGATCTTTTTTACTCTGTGCCTAAGATAAACTTCACAAAAATTCTAAGGCATTAACTAGAGCAGAAATCAGACTCATACCTAGGAAAAAAAAATTACATTTCCTCTGGGGATTTGCATCTCAGCACATTATGAGTAACATCTTATGAATAGTCCTCAAATGTGAGTTGCTGCTGTAAAACATCCTAGTAATCTCTTCTCATCTTCAGGGRATAACACAGACTCATTCAAGTGGCTGGTGTCCCTATTCTACCGGTCTGGTTTTGTCTGTGTTTCAGTTTGTTAACAGATTGCCAGCAGTTGCCTGTGAGACTAGTTTTATTTCAGCCACCTGACAAGAAGATCTCAGTACACTCGGTCTTTTCAAAGACAAATTATAGAGCATTCAGAGTCCAGTTTGGAATCACCAAAGCAGCAAAACTAAAACCTCCCTTATGTGCACAGAAAATAGACAAGATTTAAGTTTTCAAAGCAGTAGTAATTTTTACGGCCAAGCACCATTGAAAGAACGCTCAGCACTCCCTGAACATCTCAAGATGCCTTTCAAATGTCTCCAGCTGTGTAATTAAAGATCCTTAATCATTTCGTGGCTAGACAAAGATTTGAATTTGACATATAAACCTTTATACAGAGAGAAAGAGAGAGAGAGAGACTTTACTGGTCACACTCTTATAGTCTGATGACTAGGTCTCTGTTTGAGAGAAGTGGTTATTGAATATGAAAAAGTGTTCAAGCATGTTCACATCATTTCTGTCAACCAGTTAAGTCATCACACTGAACTACAGTGATGTAGTTCTTCAGCTCTTCAGAAAATGTTACAGTCTGCAGCCACCAAGCTCACATTAGGAAACCCCTGTACAGAGGTATCAGGGCAGCATTTACAGAGATACTCTGCAATAACAGCTAACTCAGCTTCCCCACATGCGCACACGGCTATTCCAAACTTCTTATTTTCTCTTACGAAAGAGAGGAACGTTCAAGATGCTGTGACCTGCTTTTTCTTGTTATTTCATCACAGCTTTATAGAAAGCTACTGAAGTCATAAAAGGAAAAAAAACAAACCGCATGGAAACGCAGGCACAGTTCTGGGGAAGGAAAATGCCCACAGCTACTAGACTGGTAGAAGTGGGTCAGTTTGCATGATACCACTTTTATACCAAAAAGCTTCTCGCTCCTTCCACCTCCGTGCCCCATTTTTCACAGTTTTCTCTCTCCCTCGATTTTTTTTACCCTGCTCACTCTGTTTTTCACACATTTTAAATTGATTTTTTAAAGGTTTTCCCCCTTCAGTCTTTTATCTCAGTATGTCCCTGAGCAGCTTGGCAATGCCAATGAAGGATGTCTGGATGGCTCCGTGATTAATGTCAGCTGGGAGCTGGCCTGGAAGACTGTGAAGCTGCAGGAGCTGCAGCCTCCATTCTGGAGAGGTTTCTTCGTGGTGGCAAAGAACAATATTTAAGATATCAGTAGAGTAGACTTTGCTCAGACACTGCTGATTGGGTTGGATTCATGGCCACTGAGTGGCCAGGAACTGAGGACTAGACCATCTTTGTACCACATGAGCAGAAAGTAGTAACCATCAAGCTGAGTAGCTGCCAYCACAAAAGGTCCTCTAGACTTACAAACATCTCACGCTTGATCCTCCAACAGTAGTGCCAGAAAATGGAGACAGGAGAAGCAACAGCTCAATAGGCAACTGGATGTTTTTTCTAGAGCATTTTCCTGTTTTCCATTTCATTTTTCACCTCTCTCTGGTGATTTTAAACCTGTTGGTAACAGCCATGATTTCCCCAGTTGCGCTCCGCGGTGCCCTTGGAGGCAGTCCTCAGGCCCCGGAAAGTCCATGACCTTAAGTCAGAAATTACTGCTCTGCTGCCATCTTTCCAGCTCTCTTTCAAAAGCTCTTTAATGACTCCTGACTTCTCCGCTTCTCACTACATATTTGCCTTCTTTAAGTGCTGTTTTTAATGAATCTCATTAGTAGGAGCATTTCTATAGAAGGAGCATTTTTTGTGGAATATTTACGTGGTTTAATTAGCAGGTATGATCATGCCTGGCACTTTTAGATAGAAAAGATACAGAATCTGATTAATGATTTACTGATGAGAGGTCCATTTTGCAAAGCATGTAAAATTCTACCGACACAGGCCACTTAAACGAGCATCAAAGAAATATCTAGGAGTGGAGTAAAATTGGGGCTTTTTGTTGCCAATATTTCTAAAAAAGAGATCATATTGTACAGACTCCTAAAAGTTAAAGAAAAACAAAATATCACACAATATGAATAGCACTTAGAGAGAAAGAATGCATCATAAATGTCCGTTSGCTTTTTCCAATTAGGACAACCAGGAAACTTTATATTACCACCTAAAAGATAGCATTGCTTCTTTCAGTTAATATAATTAAGTTTAATTCAGAAGATATTAATGAAGATAGTGATTAGTCCTAGAGATCCAGGAGCTATAGTACAATGAACTTCATACCTTCTACATTCATAAGCTATTTCAGAAACATAGGAAAAATACTGCTTTTATCCACCTTCAGAGAGTTTTGCTCTTTAGCCTGTTCTTAGACTTTACTTTTACCTTGTAGCCTAAAATGTAAAACCATGCACAATATTTTAGATTACGGAATAGATGTTTTCCAAATACCTGTTTAAGAGTTTCTTAAATAAATCAGAAATATTCCATATTCCATCTCTTCATTTATATATTTATACATGTAGTAAAGTTATTAGGGAATCCTTATGTGTAAAATTATAGACACACGACTTTAGAAACTCTCATAAATCTGAGTAATTTTGTGCTTGCCACAAAAGTTTAAATATGCTTGTAGAAACAAACCGAACTAATTAGAAAATTGTTGTAGTTTTCCTTATGAAAATATCTTTTCATAGTTTTTCTTATGAAAATCCATTTTTTAATTATAACTCCGTAGTTTCCAATGAACAACCAATGAAAATTGAAGTGGATTATTTTTGGGGGGGGGTGAACAAAATCTTTCATTTTGTAATAAAATCTTTCACTACTGGCACCCGTATGGGAAGAATCTTTTATCAGATTAATTGCAAACATTTTGCACAGACCAGACAAGTTCTTCTGGGGATGTAGAATCACTCCCCACACTTCCATGCTTAAATTAGGTTATTTGAAAGCAAATTTTTCCACAGGAGAGTTCCTTTCCTGGGAAGGAAGATGTTGCCAATACATTTCGCTTCACCCAACTCAGCAGGTCTATAAAAAAATCACAAGATTTGCTGCTTTGATTTTCAACCAATTTATTTCAAAACTTTCAGGAGAGCTTTGAAAAGCATCACAGGTCTGAGATGTTAGCCAAGCCTCTGAACCAACTGAGGTTTATTCTTACTAATCTGTCACTTCTGAAAACAAACATTTATCATACACTAATGTAACCACCCAGTAAAGAACAGGAGATAATTTATCAATCTGCAGCCTCCCTCGTATCTCGGTTCTGCTAATGAGGTTACAGCATAAACCCAACCCTCTTGGCCAGAACTCTAAGAAATTCTCTGTTTTACTTTGCAGAAATGCAGAAAAGATGAGTTGCTCTCTTCTTCCTATTTTCAGAGAAACCTCACACATTCTTTTCACATAAAGCACATTGCTTGTTATAGGTATTCATTTCCAGTGTTGCTGGGTTACCAGTATGAGCAGTGTTAGTAGAGAAGTAGTATTAAAAGTAGCAATGGAAAACAGTTGAGAGATGAAAAACAAAATGTAAATTTACGTTCATACTACCAAAACATTTCCAAAGTAAAATAGCAGCAGGAAAAGCTTTTCATTTCTTGTTCTTTCTCACGCCAGTAGCTTGACCCGTGAGCATCATCGCTCACAGAAATCCACAGCTGAGGTTTGTCAGGCCTGGCATCAGACAGCTGCAAGCAGGATGTCCAAGTCTGCACTCACCACCCTGGGCTCCTCCATAGGTGGTAGAGGTGAACAGGTCCCCTCGGAGGACACTTGGCCTGACCTGCCCAAGATCCTCATAGCCAGGAGGAACTGGAGAGGTCTGCCTCCACCACAGGCTCTGTGGAGAGCTGGGGGGACCACCTCAGGCAGGGCTTTTTTCCTGACACCTAAGCTGGAGAGATGACTCGTACTACAAGTTGATTATCAAAGTCAGCAAAGCTTTGGTGTTTTGCCAGTTTGAAGGATCGGGGTCTTGATCACTGATTTGGTTTGTATTCCTAGCTGTTGTCCAGAAGTCCTTGTCATAAAGCCACTGAATCACGGACAGATTCAAAATGAGATCGCAACAACACTGCTGTCAACAGCTCCCCGTTTGGAGTCCTCACCTCACATGTCAAGTTAAACTAGAAGTTAAAGTTGAAAAATGAAATGTCTACAAATTCATCACATATTGTTTGCTAAATGTTAATGTCAACAAAGGCAATGTTCTCCATTTTTGAGTTAGTGTAAAAAAGATTATCAGAGTTGATAATCTTTAACTCTGGGATTATCTATCTAAAATCTCAGATACCCATTTTTTTGTGCTAAGATAAGAACAAAGGGAGAGAACCAGAATTTTCATCTCCTATATCAGTAATGGCAAGAGCCACATATAAAGGAGAACTGCAGGAGCTGGCCAAACTAGAAATTTTAGACATATGTTCGATAAGAACTATTAACTCCAAAACAAAGCCTGGATAGTTTTAGTCCAAAATTAAAATATAAAGAAAAGTCCTTGCAATGGCAGGCAGTGTATAACCTTAATCTTGGAACTTCTGACTCCCAAATACATGTCAGCTTGTTGGAATTACTGGATCACACCTTCGATCAGAGCACTCTGACTGTTCACTTCCACTTTAACATCTGTATTGAAATCTTTCATCTTTTCTTAGAAGCTTGATTAGCTTGATACACAAATTACGACCTTGATCTTACACACTTTGAAGTCAACAGGAGATTTCTTTCTATCTTTGTGAGAGCAGAATCAGGTATATGATGAGCTAATTCATTGGGGAGCTCTTACAAATCAAAATCTGATGCAAAAGACAAATCAGAAAGTCAGTCTTCAAGATTGTGTAGCTTTTAGACTTTATCATAGGTATGTGATTGACCTTTCACAGGCTAACGAACATTAGGAACACGACTCCATAACTGTACCATAGGAGTTGGAAGCTCCATTCTTTTGGAAAAGTATTGGACCAAATAAGCTTTAAATCAGTGGAATTCAGCAATTTTGGGAAAACATTATTGTTTTGTATTCAGTCATTTGAAAGTAGGGTTACAATTTCCATTGAAGAGCTTTACTGGTTCTTGCAGACACAACCATACCACATTTTCAAAGACACATTTTTCATTCTGTGTCTTCAAAATATTTCATTTCACATTGTCCTGAGTAAAACAGAAAATGTCTTTAGTTTGAATGATTCGACACTCCTCCTTATTCARTCTTAAAGAAGAAAAACAGTCTGATCTGATAAATATTTAATGCTGTGCCTTAATCCTTAATAATCAAAAAAGTGTTTATATTTAGGTCTCATGAGTTAATTTGCCGAAGACAAGTGGACAGCTCTTCTCAAGAGCACTTTTCCATCTTCTTATAAGAGGAAAGGGGTAAAAATACCATTATTTCTAAATCATTCGTCAGTGTATTCCAGATGAAATGACAGCAATCAATATCTGTAAATTTGGCCAGGGATTTGGAATTCAAAGGCTAAGCTGAGAGACATTTCCTAGACTTCAGAAGAACTCTTCTCACTTACATAATAGTTTAACACTTTTACTAGTGGTGAAATTGGTGCTGCTCATCTGATAAGGTCTGAAGTTGCATGTTAACCCAGAAAAAAGGTGTTACAAATGGGTATGCATGAGTTGAGAACTCTGTGTGGCCTCAGAAATGCCGTTAGCCTCTCCATAGTTTGCATTTGATCATTTACTTCTCACTCAAATAAGGCTTCTTAAACAACATGCAATCCTAGTCTGGACCTTCCTAGAGGTTACATTATTTTCCATCTGAAAATGCTGGTTTCTGTAGCATGCCATTGAATAGCTGCCTGTGAAGAACACCCTGGGTCCCACCAGGCTGTTCCGTAGGTTTTCCTCTTTCCTTGGTCATAATCTCCGACCTGACAGCATCATTCACAAACCTGAGACTGACTTTAACATCTCTGCTAATCCTGCTTCACATTAGCAGCCTAATTCTACTCCCTATTACACCAGTTTTACATACATCCGTTGGCTACTCACCATGGCAGGAACTGAAAGGCACACATAGTAGTTTGCTGCAGTTCACACCATCTTCAAAGAACGATTTAGCTAACTGTTGGTGCTTTAAAGCATAGGCTGACATAATCACACGCTGATGGTTGACCACCAAGACACTTTCAGCTCTTTACATTGTCCAGAAAATATTTCCAACAGCAAATTAGAAATATCAGAACATCCTATCATTCTAGGTCACTTGAAAATATATATTCAGCTACTGAATATGTAAATCTCATAACTGAGGAACGTTCTTCATTATGTATTTAAGAGACGTTTCTTAAGCTGTCACCAATACTTACTCAGCAGGATGTGGAAACTTCTCTTCATGCTTTGGATTCCCCTGTCTTCACAATATGAAGTTTCAGAGTTAGTTCAAATGTTTTAGAATTTTCTATGTAGAAAAGAGGGTCTGTTCTAGTCACCTGATGTGAGTGAAGAAGAAGGAAAGCCAACACAAAGCAAACTAAGAAATAGGCAGTTCTGGCAATTTCTGCTCCGGGAGAGGTCTCCCTACCTCTAGGATGGAGGTGCCCTCGATAAAAGATGTGGAGTAGGTGCACTCCCGGCTAGGTCGAGGACCCCTGGGAATTACAACTATTACTCCATGGCTTGGGGGGAGCAGGGGCAAGGGAAGAAAAATAGGGCAACGGAAATTAGAATTGTGTGAATAACGCAGTTTCAGTTTGGTGACCCAACTGAAAAATTAAACCAAAAAGATTCATTTGGGGTCAGCCAAAAGTACTTGTCCAACTCAAAATGAAACAGCCCATTTTGCTTTCAAACCTTTTTTCATGCTTTGAAAGAAAATGTAGGTAAAATTCTAAACCATAAAACTATTTTGAAGCGTAAAGCTGAAATACTTTATTTAGAAAATGTCAAAATGAAACATTTCAACATGGTTTCCCTTTTTTGAGCAGTAACTATTCACTGAATTGAAATTGAGCTTGCCTGATTGAAAGTACGTCTTTATTTTCTTTTGGTTAGTAACTGTTTGTCCCAGAAATTTCCCTTGGTTGCAAGTGAAATCTCCAATTTCTACTTCCTTTGTCTGTTCTGAACCAGCCACCACCCACAGCCCTTCACAAACCACATGTTCCCTGTGAGAAAATCTGTGAAGTAAATTCTGCAAAATTTGTTGTGTGGCATTTCCAGGGGTCCAGCTCATGCGGTTTCTGTGTCAATGTCTTCCACCTGGTTGTTTTCAAGTTTGGACAAGTTAATAAACAGGTGTTTCTTACCCTTTGGTGGACAAAAGGGCTTTCACTGATGTTTAGCCCCAGCACAGAAAGCTTGAGGGATTGATTGCACAGTTCTGCATAGCACAGCTCTGAAAGGACAATGCGGAAGGGTCCTAAAAGTAGCAGAAGAAGGAAATACGTTATTACCGGTTTGTGAAGAGGTGGTATCAACGAGGAACAGCAGGTGCAATCCTTTCACAGACTGATCTCCGTTTACAACCGAGGAGGAAAATAGGTACTTTTAGGGCACAGCGATCCCATTCTGTCCAAAGACGCAGTCTTTATAAACTTCTAACATAGGCCAGATGAATCACACCTGGGTAATTCTTATTGCCCTCCATTGACTATAAAGGGAGCCCAGAGTGATTAGCTCTGGGACAGGTATTTACCCTGTGGTTGTCAAAGGTCAAGTGAGATGAATTTCCCAGGAACCTTCCTTCCTTTGCTGTCAGCTGTTGGAAGATTAAGTGATGAGATATAGGATGTCAGTCAACTGTTCTGACAATATCATCGCTTATTCCACAAGAAATAAATTAAATATCCTGTATGATACAATAAAAATGTTAAAGCCCTAACACTGTAATGCGTTGTCGAAGCCTGACTAGCTGTCACTGTCAGGCCACTTCTGCCTCAGCTGCTAACTGGTGCATAATTCATATGTTGTGAGATAAAAAAAGAAAGAGTGTGGAGCAAAGTAAGCCATGCTGCTTGTATCTAGTTATAAGAGACATTTGTCACCCAGATGGATCGTATCTCACTTTAGCCTGTGAGTTCACACAGGAAAGTGTTACAGTCTCAGTCCACCATAGACTTTGTTCCAGCTGGGTACAGGTGGATGCTGTATCTCAAAATCACTCTGGTCCAAGACCAACATGGGCAGGGGGCAGTTTAATCCTGTTTCTCTGCCACCTCACTTCAACAGCTGATGTGAGACTGGTGAGACTAACTGGTTTGGGGCTGTCTTTCACTTCTGTTCGAAAGAAAATGGTGAATCTACCAGGACAGTAATGATTTCCCACCACTATTTCTCCCAGATATCTCTTGGCTCAATTCATTAGCTTATTGAGAGCTTATTGCTCTCAAGCATATGGAAGTTCTTTTTTTTTTCTACCAGAGGTGAAGGATTCAGTTTTATAATTTACCTTAGAGGATCAATAGTACTAGAATTTCCTGAAATAGCTTTGGAAGTCTCTTGTTCTGCCCATCTCTTTATCATATCTCTACTGAAGCAGTAGGAAGTTGCAGTGTCTAATCATCAGTCTTCTAGATACCCTTCTAGCAAACATTTTTCACATAGCTCATCCTGGTTTATGGATGATCTGTAACAAAAGAAGCAAGTGGTAAGATAAGTAGAGATAGAAATTTCATGTCAAATCTAATTTTTGAAATTCTTAGCTGTGGACGTGTAAGAATCTAAACAAAGTCCTTTTTTCCACCATCATAGTCTTTTCAGGTTCTCAGTACATTTTCTGAGTTGTCAGATATGCCCAGGCTATTTCAATTAGCAGCTATTTGCCAATCAAGACAATAGGACTAAAAACTTGCTCTGCCAAGGTGGTGGCAGAACGCCATTTTGAGGAAGAAAGTGTCTCATCCTCTGATGGGTTTCTTTCAGTCAAAGTTTCCCTGAGGTGCTGTATTTTCAGAACTTCACACACATCCCCTTCACCTGCACTGTTGCCTCAGTAACCTCCTTTATTTGAGGAGACTCACAGGGTTTTTTATTATTATTTTAGGAAAGGGCAGGCTACCTGTTGCCCTGAAGGAGGAAATGGTAAGGCTTTACTCAAGAAAACACCTCTTGCTGACAACCCACTATTACATCTTTTCTCTGACTTTTTCATTATTTGGATGTCTTTAACCTCTTTAACCTTGATCCAGCACTTACGGAGCTGGCTGTACCACAGCAGCTCCTCTGTCAGTGCTCCTGTCCTGGCAATGGTTTCGTCTAGTTTTCTTAGATGCAGCAGCTATCTTTGTCCAGGGGATTTTGCTGACTGACTTGCATTACCATCAGAGGATGGTAATGGATGAAACTGCTCTCCAGTGGCTTCACTTGTTTCTGTCCAGGAGACTGTACGAAGAGTAGGCACCCAGCACTTCCCTTACAAAATGCTCTCAAACCCCTGACACTACTTGGCATGTCTATGGGGCAGTGAGACTCTGCGTTTTCAGTTAACAGCTACTACCTGCCTCTCTCCAGCTCATCTGACCAAGAGGAGACTTTTCATCAGTGTCTAATCAAGGCAGGACCTTGTCTAAGGGAGTAGTGAGGCAGAACAAATGAACCAGCCCAGTGGCTCCAGGTACACTGCCTGGTGCTCAACCCAGATAAGACGGCAGTGAATTGGGGATAGCAAGCAAGCACAGTCACTGTCAATTTTACTGCATCAAAGCTGGACAACTGCAATCTGCTACTGGCAAGACTTCAAAACAGTTCAGAGGCTAAACGGAGGGGGAACCCAGCGGCTCATTTATGAGTAAGACGCTTCACAGGTGATGCTTGGCCACGCATGACTGACTCAGAGGCCTATGTTGCCTGACCCCAATCTCTGTATAATATTTAAGATGTTAGTCATAACCTATGAAGGTTCGTGTGAGCTAGGACCACATTTCTGCCTAGGCCATAGATCTAACAGAAAGAGAAATATAGAATGATCTTTGCTTTAGAGCAGGGCATCCTCCAGTGGGACTGGGAAACATCTTCTCCAACCCCTTTTAAGTCTCACTTGTTGGTCTAGAGCAGCCCCACAGGGCACATAGTGACTTGCTTAGCCCAGCATACCCAAGTGTGTTTCAGAAGAGGCCTGAATTAAGGTTTTTGAGATGATAAAGCAGTAACTACTTCCTGTCCAGCTAAGTGAAGAATTAGCAAAGTTTAATGTGACTGCTTTTCAAATGATAAATTGCATTAGGGTCATTGCACATGGTCATTTTCTGTCATTTTAAATACAAATGCAAGCTGTGTCTGACTACACCTGCATCCTCCAGGAGAGCCTGCTGCCCCAGAAGAGGCAGGACTGGTTTTAGCCTTCATTTCTGTTTCCACAAGTTAGGATAAGCTTGCACTGACTTCACAAACACTAATGACTCTTCTACAAGGTACCACCAAAGAGCAGGGTATAACAGTTCTGCAACATACGGAGCTACATAAACACTTCAGCTTTAGGTCCTCTGATTAAATCTTTTTGATACAGGAGAGAGGTACAACCAGCAACCTCAATCAACACACCCAAATGTCCTCTAGAGGAAACTTCCATAATAGATGGGGTTCCTCCACTTTGACTCTTTCCAGCTGCTTCAATGGGCAGCATTTCATTTGATCTAGTTCCTCTATTTCCTGATGATACAAGGCAAATTGATCCAAACTGTCCTTTGCTAAGAAGTTGACCTAGATTTCTCTGTAACGTGGGAGTGATGCTATTTATTCGACCACCCTCTMTAAGACAGGCTGGCCCGTACTCACCTTACTAATTCCTGGTTGGTGATAAGCTGAATTTTCAGCTTTGTGGTGAAGAAGCATTTCACCAGACTGGGTTTGCATCCTTGCTGGATAAAAGCATACAAGCTCCAGCCCAGCAGCCACATAGGCATAACATATGTCATCTCCCTTGCATTCAAGTAAAAGAGAAAAGCTCTATAACACAGCAATATTCGGGGACCAAAATATTTATTATAATAAATTAAAGAATAAGCATTTACAAAACAATCCATCTGAATATAAATATTGTAAAGTAGTTTTAATTTCATAGTTTATTTAAAAGGCTTGAGTGCAGTTTCATAAATACATTTCCTTGACTATTTTTCAACTAATGTATATAAATAAAAGTACTGAATAATTATTACTTTAAAATAAGTTACCATTAAATATGAATGATAAGATGAATTTTTAAAAGAGTCTGAAATATCTACTTTTCAAGTAAAGGTCAGAAGGGGGCAACATATGCAAGAGAGGTTTCCAGGTTAAAGGCTCAAAACATCTTGGCTACGTATCATTGCCTACATTGAACAGAGCTGATTGACAGCTGTCAAGTCTCAGCCTACAAAATACAGAAACCATTGCCTCGTTCCCACAGGGATTAGCAGGACAGAAATGTGCCTTTGAAAACAACTGTCGTGCTTTGTTGAAATGGAGCTGCAAATGCTGTTTTGGAGCTTTCTTTTTCAAAGAAGGCAGCAATACGCATCCTGTCTGTGCCCACTTGGCTTGCTATTTTTGGTACAGGTAAAAATATACAGCATCTAAGGGTGCGGGTTTTTTTCCGTAAGAGTTAATCAATTTGTTTCATAGTAAGAGTTTCTTGAAGCCCTGACTTCTGGTCTGATTCGCAATTCTTTTAGTTTTTCTTCTTGTTCCCTCCCTTCTTTGGGGTGTCAGTACATGCATTTTCTATGTAGTCAAACAGTAAATCCAGTTCTCCAATAGCTTTATTCTTTCCATTTGCTCCCAACTAGAAAAGAGCAGAACATAGGTTTTTACATGTTATTATCTCTCAGAAGACTTAAATATGCACTTAGGATTGTCACAGTAACTGAATCTAGAACTTCCCCTCCTTATTCTCATAAGCAGTTATATTAAAGTTAGCCATAAACTAAAACTAAAAAACTAAAAATTTTGTAGTTTTTGATAAACTAACTCATCCAAATCCAACCTAGTATTTATATTTTCCTGCAGCCTGAATTCTCAAGGCCAATTTTAAATTACTCTAACCTTTGTGGAGAGTTTACAGAAGCAGTGAAGGAGGGCTGGAGACGGAAATATAACTAATACCCTCTTTAATGCCATTGCAGGCCTCATCTCTTAAATAATCTCCTGATGTTAGTTTCATAATTAGGTCAGTCTTAATCCAACCAATTGAGCGACCAGGGCTGGGAACTGCTGGTTTTAAGTATTGAAAAAACATACCTGTTTCATTTTGCTTTTCATTTCTTCCAAATTCTTTTCAACATGCTCTCTGTGTCCTGAGAATTTCTACAAAAAAAAAAAAAAAAAAAAAAAAATCAGAGGTATTATTGGCAGCTATTTGCAACAGTATGTTTCTTTTTCCCCCCCTTTTCACACCTTTCTATTAACCTCTGGTCAGATATCTTTGATCTGAGGTTTCCTTTCATATCACTGCATTTTGTCACTTTTGCAGCATTCTGAGATTCGGGAGCAGCACTGAGAGTCACAGTGCGCCGAAGGGGAAGGAAACCCAACACTACTTACGCATTTGCTCAGCTCTGAGGTCATGGATGCCAAGAACTGTGCCACCTCCTCTACGTAGGGATACTGATCCTTGGCTTCAGACAGGAGGACATCTTTCACAATGATCTGTACAACTCTCTTCATCATGTAGCAGCGGTTGTTTTCCTATGTATGCAAGTAAGAGTGCATGTTAAATCATAATAAAAGAGTAATGCAGAGGGATGCAAAAAGCAGTCTCGAGTGTAAAACTTACCTTGATGTTAACATAGAGTTGCTGTCCAATGAGCCTGTTATCTGTGTCCTGGTCTGAAGCCCTGGCCTGAAAAGAAGAAAGGAAAGGTCATACAGGGAGGGAACTTTGACTAAAATTAATAATAAACCTTAAGATTTTCATCAATGATAGTCCAGATGAAACAAATTAATGGAGACCATAGAAAGACAGCCTGTTACAGGTAGATAAGTTTGGGCAAAGTGACTGTTTCACCCTCAGATTGTGTGAGACTCAGGGTCAGCATCACTGGAAAATACATAAGCAGAAGTCTGAATTTATGTCCCTCTCATACACATCAAATGTCATAGTGGTCATGGTGACTAAATCAGATCCCTCCCCCTGGCCAGTTTCACCTTGGCCCACAGTGCTGCTGGAGGTGCTGCAGCACTCGATGGTTGCACACCATGATGAGACAACATGGGCAAGAGCAGGCCAAGAAACCTAATGAAGTAGATGTCTGAGGACCTTTCTGGCCATGACTGTAGTCACAGCCAAACCTAGCTCTGAATGGACTTGGTGGGGGAAGAGAAACTTAAGATTATGCTTCACAACTGCCAGATCAAGAGAAAGGGCCGTGTTCTGCCAGGAGGTTGCCTTTCCCTCTAGGATGGAGAGGAGGTGAGGCAGCAGCTTCCCCAGCTACACAAGCAGCAGACAGCAGACCAACTCCCTATGTGTAGAACTCTGCCTCACCACAAATACGCACTCTCCTGGAGAAGGTTATGAGGAAAAGAGGGAAATATTGCAGATGAGAAGCCTGGGCACTAAGAGGAGAGGAGGTTCTCAGGTTCTGCCATGAAGAAGGTGGGTTACTGTACCATTTTAGCCAAGGTGTAGGTGCGATTCCTGATGTAGGGCTGCTGGAAGTTGATCTTCCTGAGTCTGCAGGCATGATGACCAATAACAGCTACTTCTACCCCTTTTGGAGGCAGAGGGCTGGTGAGAAGAAGAGGGAGACAGCAACAGCAGCAGAAGAAGATCCATCCTGTGAAGCACTTGGTCCAGGTCTGCAGGGAGGCCATGGCTCACGACCCAAAGTAGTCAACACCAGTGAGCTGCAGCTATGGTGTTCAGCGCTGATGAAAGACAGCAGTGTAAGCATTAGAGAGAATGGGCAAGGCAAAGCAAGAGACGCACGTAGACTGCAAGCCTTACCTTTGCTGTGATTCTCGTTGTGCTCTGCAGGAGGTGAGGTGCACCTTATATAGGCCCATCATCATCCCTCTCAGCATTTTTTTTTTTTTTGGTGCTGATGGTGAATTAAAAATGACATCAGCAAGTCTCTTACTTTCCAGTATCCTCTTCTGAGAACTACCTAACCACTACAAAACCCACAAATACAACTTCAAGACCATTGTAATCTTTAGTTTCTTATAAAGTAAACCAAATTTTAATTCAGGGGCAAAGCAGGGGCTTTTACTGGAGTAAGAATCCTGAATTCTTTTTGCATAAAAATAATTGTGAAATTTATGGTTGTGTGCCTTCATTCTTGACTGTAGCATGCTCAGCAATTTGATGTCAGTTTTTATAATTTACAATTATTTCTGTTTGTTATCTGTTGTATAAGATTGGTACCCCGCTGGTGCTGACTGATGTGCATGAATTGTCAAAAGCTGTGCTGGACCCAAAGAACTAACAACCCATGATTCATATTCTGCAAGTACCCTTTCCACACAACCGTCCGCTGAAGTCACTGGACATCTGCCCATCACTGAGATTCTCTCTGAGAGATCAGAAACTAAGTAGGACTGCATTTATCATTCTCCTTGTCTCCAAATTCTGGTTTTCCAAAAAATGACCTATAGCCCAAGCTGTAACCAGGGCTAATGACCAGAACTGTGCTCATGCACTCATTTATCCTGGTAATTTCCATGTTTCTGATCCTGTGTTGCTAAGATAAAGGCTTTGCAGTAGAAGAGCTAAACCCTAAGCCCAAAATACTGTGTGTGATATGAAAGGGAAACTACACTCTTCAGAGAGTAATATGCAGCCCAGCTGAGATGGTGATGCATGAGCACATAGAGCTGGTACAAATGCAAACGCACAGTTGCCCAGCAGCCACAGTGCAGAAAGGCTCCAGCTCTGCAGCTGAGAGAAAATGGGGCATCCCTGGGGCTCACAGCACAGGCACAGCTCAGCTCCAGCACTAGCCTGTGCCTTGTATGTGCAAAGGGTAGAGCAAGGGGAGCACTTTTCAGGGGTGACTTGTAGGTAGAAACTGGGGAAAAAAGGAAGGGAAGTCCTGGGGAGGGGCAAAATAAGGAGGAGAGAGCTTGGCTGTTATCAAACTCAGAGGACCTGGACCTTTCCTATGAGCTGAAATATCCAGTTCTCTTCTGTCCAGCTCTTTTCTTTTTAACCAAAAGGAAGCAGTTAAAAGCCAGCGGGCACTGGACTTGCACTTCATCCTCCTCTGACACATCCATGGAACAAGGTTGTCTTGTGCCTCAGTAGCCTTCACATACCTGCCACTGCAGCGCTGCACAGCTCCATGACCTTGCCCTGGAGCCACTTCCAGCAGAGCTGTCATCACTGTGTCCCTTTTCTTGCCTCTCACAGGGTATCCCACCTGTTTGCATGCTGCCTACTGGCCTCCAACATCTAGGCAGTGACAGGCAGCACAAAGGGAGATCAAGGCTGGGCCCCGATGTCAACAACCTCATTTGGACTCTGAAAGTGCCGCAGGCCACTCGAGAGTAATTCTGTAAACTCCTTCCCATGAATTTTTCATTTGCCAGGCTAATAGGCCCACGGGGGAGTAGGTTAATGAGAAGATGGAAGCTGTCTCTTGGCATACTTAGCCAAGAGACAACTACTGAAGACCAAACTTGGAGAAATCTAGATGGAGGGGCTGTTTTGAGGGATTGGCCCCCTCCAAAATGCGCTCYCACAAACTCCTCCTCAGGCATTAAACACAGTCTCATAGCCAACATCTGTTTCTAACTTCAGGTTCTGTTACTTCTCCACCAGTTCATCCAGCAGTGCGCAGGTCCCCATCTCAGAGCAAAAGACATGGCTGGGCACTCATTCAGTCCTCTTCCAAGGGCGGCAGCTCCTCTCCCTGGTCCAGGGCTGCCATCCACTAGTCGCTCTGGATCCCTCTTCTTTCAGTTTGGTCACTTGCTTGTGTCTGACTTGAATCCCATTTTGCCTGACCACTTCTCTCCAGTTCAGATCCCGTGGAAAGGGTTCATGGTCTGCATAAGCCAATGCCATGCTCTTTGCCCACACGAGGAGCCGATCCAGTTCAAGGGTCCCTGCACTTCCTGAGAGGCATTTAAATAAGGTCAGAGAGAAGGTTGAAGAATTGCATGATGAATCTTTCTTTGTACCTCTTTTATTTTACACTGATTACAAGATCTTTTCTGCCTTCTCTAGTACTGCAGAGAGGAACATACCTGTATTTATAGATGTCATGAGTCTCTCTCTCAGTTATATTATTAGCCATCTCTTCCTGTCCTACCACTTTTTGGCTGTGCTGTGATGCCCTTCTGAGGTTTTCTAAAAGGTTTTGTCTCTTTCGTTTAGTTTGCCTCCCAGCTTCTACTATTCATCTTTATTTTTCCAGACACTGAAATGCTCTTTGTATGTTATTTCATATTCTACAAAGTCCCTTTTCATGACATTCTTAAAGCCTTTACATTCTTTAATCTTGGAGTTTGTAATTCTGAGTTTTATCAAGATACCTTCCATCTTTCTGGCTTGGTGTGAATACGGCCCAACTTAAAAGTGAACATTCAAAATCTTGCCAACCACTAGTTTTGGCAGCCTATATGGTTTCCCTGCTCATCAGTCCACTCAGCCTCTTCCCAGCCACCACCAGCCACCACTGAGGGCTGTTGGTTCTGGGTGCACCATTCAGTTATGGTACCGTTACAGCTATGGTTACAGTCATTCCCCGTAATATGTCAAGAAAATTACTTTGGAAATAGAGAGAAGGTCCATCATTTCTTTTATGAGTTTGCTTTTAACAGGAATGTGACTGGTCACTGCTATCACCTAGAGAACCTTCTGATCAGCTCATCGTACCCTAGATGAGATACGTTTGGCATTTCATCTTAGAGAAAGATGGAGCTAAAAAGCTGTGAAGCCACCATCACTGGATCTCACTCCAGTCCCCAAGTCCAGAGACAGAAAGAGGAAAAAGAGGCTTTTCTGCTGCAGCTGAGAAAGAATTTCTCTTTTTTCTTGTTCAAGGGGGGAATAGCCTCCAAGGGCCTGAGCCAAGAATGAAGGTGGAACTAAGGGAAATGGACCTTTGTGCTCACCTAGGAGCCCACTCCCTGCGCAGGCTGCTCTAAACTGAAGCAGCAGCCTGGTGGAGGAAAGCCACACTTGATTTTAAAACGGGGAACCCTGCCTGAAAACTACCACTGCTGGGTAGAAAGAATAAAAGTGAAAAATCTTCTCTAAAGAAGGCATCTTGAAAAAAAGTAGCCTTTCTCACTAATTCTTTCTTATGTTAACATTTCCAAGTATTCTAACAAGCGGTACGGTAGCTGATATTTTTCTTAGAGCCTGAACTATTGATATTTTCTGATACACAATACACTCAAGCTTTTCTTTACT